>NW_017728998.1:27226042-27231309 GCF_001723915.1 Gavialis gangeticus | reverse complement strand
GAGATGCTTCTGAAAGTAGGGGAAACATGAAGCAAAGGTAAAACTGGTAATTTATCTGCAAAGAGGGAGAGCGAGAGAGTGAACTGTAGGCAGGGTGAGTTAAACTATTCAGACATTGGGCCTTGTCCCACGTTAATTTTGGGTGGCTCCTGGAGCTCTTAACCTTGGATTGTCTGCACATTAACACCTTTCAGTAGCTTAAAGCACTCATGATATGGCTCAAGTTATGCCACTCCAGGGCAGGATTATCTCTGAGCCACACAACCCAGTTCCTGTTCCAGTAAGGTGTGGCCACTCCCCACAGATGTGGTGCTCAAGCTGAAGTCCTGCAGTATCCCAGGATGCAGTGGCCACTCCCCTATGTACCTTAGCTGCCGGCAGACTCCACTCCCAGCTGTAGAGTGAAGTCAACTTAGGGGTGGATCTGGCTACACCAGCTGTTCCTGCTACTCCAGCCCTCAGCTCCATTCCCAGACTCAGCCCTGTGCCCACTGCCACCACCTGTGCTGGTGCTCCTGGCTTCCCAGGGCTGCTGCCTGGGCCTTCCCCTTGCCCCAGGGCCTGGGGGTGTCTGTCTGCTCACCCCACTCACTGCTGGGCTGCCCCTGCCAGGCCTGGGTGGGGCCCAAGGAGGAGTGGGGGGGCAGAGTTAATGTGAGGCAGAGCTGAGTGGGGTTGGGGAGAGCTTAAGGCAGGGTGCTGAGAACAGCCTGTGGGACACATGTGCCTAGATGTGTCCAGATGCATCTGACAGCGAGCCAGGAGCATGTGGGCACCAAGAGGTTTGCTAGGTGTGATTGCTCCAAATTCCAAACTAGCACTAAGCTGATCAACATTTGTGCGACTCAAAGTACAACGTATAACAAGGCCAATATAGAAAAAAGGCCATTGAACAAAAGAAGTGATATGTATATATATGCATAAAATTATATAGAATGATGTAATCTAGTTGCTAGCGCTAGAGTTGAAATTGAAAAAATTGCTACTAATGGTTCAAAAAAATAACCCAGATAAATATTTATAATTTTCATGGGCAGGGTGATGGCAGATTGGAAAGAAACATTTGCAAAAGAAGAAATGACTGTGACAAGGAAAAATACCTTTTGGTACTGAAATCCAATTTGTTCCAAGTGAAGAGTCTTTGCTGCTCTTTTCTCTGCTACAAGCCAGGGTCTCATCCAAAACCAATTAAAATAAGTGGGAGATTGTGGACTGACTTAATTTTGGATCATGTTCCATATTAGTATGTAATTTTTCCCTTTATTTTGCTCTGAATATTATTCTCTTAAAATGAAAAAAGTAAGATAGTTGCTACATACTATCTTGTGCTACAGTTCCTAAGCATCTTGCTTTCTGGTTCCTTGAGGAATCATCCTGTGTGAATAGCTGCTTTTCTTGCGGGATGTGGGAAAAGTGTGTGCGAGAGAGAGAAACAGAATCACCGTTAAGGAATTTCTCTTTGGAAACAGAGGGTCATCTGATTTTGTGTTGCTGTTAACATAATTAGGAATGGGACTTGTACCAGAATGTAATTCCTCTGAGACTAAGTCTAAGGTTTTGTTTCAGATTATGTTTTATAGTTGGCAAGAATAAAAATGGATTATGAGTTTCATGATGATGATTTTTTTTCTTTTTACTGGTGCAGTCATAAAAGGTGGAGGTGGAAGCTTGTATCATTCACTTGAAGATAAATCATTGTGCTTTATTGTTCCTGATTTTGAATAGTCATACGTTTTCTCTCCCCTCAATAGCGTTTATTATGAAATAACTCGGGATAAATTTTATCAACCATTTTTTGGTTGATCTGCTAGTTTCTGAATACAGAAGATAACTCAATAATATCCTAAATTACCCCATTAACCTTCAGGAGTTGGCATTCCAAACCAGCACCGAGATTTTATTAGCAAACACAGTTGGTTACAGACTAATACCATCTGACATTGCATATAACACTCCCTCCAAAGAATCTTTAATACATGGCATTAATCACCAATGACAAACCTTTAACCTTTTATAGCCTCCTTTAAATTAATGAAAATTAAGTGTTATAGAATGGCAAATTACTTTGATTACTACTCCTGATAGCCAATCTGCCGAACTCAGTTCTATTGTGTTCACATGTCTGTGACATTATAATGTCTTAACATAACGTATTTAAAAAAATGAAAAGCCAGTTTGGATATTCAGGCCCATATTTTCAAACAGGCTTGTATTCAGCATAGCCATCTATCACTGGTAATAAAGGCTTTTGTATGTGAGAACTTCATAATTGCTGAAGGATTTGATTCCCACTTCAAGGAATTGGGACATTGGCATATATAATGTTTTTAAAAAATATACACCTTCTTCTGCTATTTTAAGGAAACAATGTGCATATTGATTCCATTTTACATGTATAAAGCAGACCTCTCCAGGTCACATATAAAGTCTGTATGACCTGGAAGCTGAAACCAGTTTTCATGAGTCCCAGTTTAGAGGCTGGTCCACTGATACTCTATAAAGAAAAATACATTCATGCAGATCAGGTTGTACACCAGATATTTGCCCTCAAACTTCAGCTTGTGTGTACACAACTATGTACTTCCTGACATTACAGGCTTTCCTTAATTCAAAACCTCTACTTCTGTCCTCAGTAACTGTTAATCTAATCTAAAACATAAACATCACTCCAGTCTGCAACTATACATACACTGTCTTTTCACTCTGTTCCACCAAAATACCTATAATGTGGACACCAAAGAATGATACTAACCTCTGCACAAACTGGTATGGTAATAATGCATGCAACCATCTATACTGCTTATCCAGAGGAATACTATGCTAGTTGCTTTTTGTTCTGTCTTGAGTAGGAGCATAAAGGGAAGTGATTTAACAGAGTTTAAAGCAGCCCAGGCATCTTTGTTGCTTTCTACACTGCATGCAACTGAGGAATGATTTAGATCAGTAAGCATCCAGTCAAAGTTATCTCTGCGTGCTGGGCAGGATTGTAGTGGAAAAAGTAATTGCTCTGTTGCAGCTGTGACAGTTGCATTTCTGGTTTATACTGGCATTGTATTGGTGCAGAATGGTAAAATACAAACTGCAGTGGCAGTGCATCTAGCTGGAAAATCAGCGCCAATAATTAACTGCTAGTGCAGTGCTGTGGGTGGTGATAATGAAAGCCGTAATGTAGGTTGGACTAAAGAAATCTTCCCCAGAGTGTCATGTGACCATTGGTTGTCTATTGTGAGTACTGATTTTCCTATCCTAGATATGCCTGCTCATAACTGAGACCACTTGGGCACTGTTGGGTGAGGTTTTTTTTGTAGATATGAGGTACTGTTACAGGTTTGGACCTTGTTCAATATAATGTAAATATACATGTTCTAGTTGCACAGTTGATTTGCAGGATGCAGGACTTTTGTCCATAATTAGCAGTTGCTAGAAGATGACCATGAAGAAGAAGAAGAATTGTAAAAGGGATCAATAATAGCACGGCTGAAATTATTTTAAATCATCATTTGTATTTGTCTTACTTCAACGCCTAATGGCTTTAGTCATGGGTGAGGACCTTATGGTGGCAGATAACAGACAAGCATGTGGTAGAGTGATGGTTCTGCCTCAAGGAGTTTACTGTTTAAGTATAAAACAATAGGACAACAGGCTGAATAGTAGGAAAGAAACAGTGAGATCATGTTGGTTATCACGATAGTCACAAAGGCTGTAGACATGTTCATATTTCTCAAAATGAAATGGGAAATCTAGAAGATTACAGTGACATTTCTTTTGGTCATTCTCTTCTGGGGGGTGGGGATGTAGGGGGGATATTGATGTTCTCCATGGTGTTGCATGTCTGCCTACTACACTGATGTGTGAAAAGTCTCTCTAGACTGCTTGTTGCAATGTTCTACTTCAGGCTTTGTGGCTAGAGTGTTATTTCAAATTATGCATCAGACACCTGATGATACTATGGTAGGAAACCCTGTGACTCAAAATTGCATTATCACAGCATAAAGATGGGTGGAAAAATGAGGAGGTACTTGATGCTATAAAAAAGTGGGAAAGATGATATTTAGATTGGGACTACTGTACACAAGTAACATTTCGAGCTAGCTTACGGGACAAGGGTTTGAGTAAAGGCTCAAGGCAAAAGTCAGAGCTCAGACTGGTCTGATAGGTATGAAAACTGGATTATATAAATCTCATAGGACTTTCCATTCTTTCCAGGACTCTGCCATGGTGGGCTTCAAATATGGTTTGGAAAATAAGCACCTGCTCTAGAATCAAAACCTAATGCAGGCTTGGGTTTCTGATATTTGATTCTGTTCGGGAGTTGTTCCAATTCATAATTCATAAGGGACCTCGTGAGATCATTGGGTTCAGCCCCCTGCCCAAAGGGCAGGAAGTCAGATGGGGTCAACAAGACGGGCATCCAAGCATTTCTTAAAGGTATTCAGAGTAGGTGCTTGCACCACTTCTGGGAAAGAGCCTATTCCAGACTCTGGAGATTTGGACGGTAAAGAAGTTTTTCCTTATGTCCAGTCTAAAATGGTCTCCCAGAAGTTTGTGACCACTAGATCTTGTCTTCCCTTGGGGTTCTCTGGTAAACAGATGTTCTCCCACCTCGTGATGCACACCCCTTATATACTTATAGGCTGCTACCAAGTCACCCCTGAACCTTGGCTTCTCCAGGCTGAAGAGTCCCATGCCTCTCAACCTCTCCTCATAAGGCCTGTTCTCTTGACCTTTGATCATGTATGTGGCTCTCCTCTGGACTGTCTAAAGCTTCTCTACATCCTTTATGAAGTGTGGAGCCCAGAACTGGATGCAGTACTCCAGCTGTGGCCTGACCAGTGCTGCATAGAGGGGAAGCATCACCTCCTTGGACCTGTTTGTCATGCATGTGCTAACGCATGATAAACTGTGGTTAGCCTTGTTGATCACTTTGTTCCATTGATGACTCATGTTCATCTTGGAATCAGCTGTGACTCCAAGATCCCTTTTCACTGCTATGCTGCTGAGAAGGTCATTCCTCAGCCTGTAAGTGTGTTGGTGGTTCTTTTTGCCCAGGTGCAGCACTTTGTACTTGTCTTTGTTGAACTGCATCCTATTTTGTTCTGCCCATTTTTCCAACCTGTCCAGATTCGCCTGGATCTGTTCCCTACTCTCTGGTGTGTTAACTTTGTCCCATAAATTGTTATCATTTGCAAACTTGGACAGGGTGCTCTCCACACCCTCATCCAAGTCACTGATGAAGACATTGAATAGCTCTGGTCCAAGGACTGAGC
>NW_017728998.1:27218680-27221042 GCF_001723915.1 Gavialis gangeticus | reverse complement strand
TTGTGGCACTCCACTGCTCACATCTTTTCAGGTTGATATCGACCCATCCAGCACCACCCTCTGGGTGCAACCCCTAAACCAGTTTGCCACCCACCTCACCTGCCACCCACTTGTGTGTAATCATCTACATCATAGCCTGTCAGTTTATTTACAAGAACAGAATGAGATATCATATCAAAGGCCTTCTTGAAGTCTAGGTAGATGACATCTACCTCAACTCCTGTGTCTAAGCATTTTGTGACCAGGTCATAAAAAGAAACAATGTTAGTCAGGCTGGATCTACCTATAATGAATCTGTGCTGATTTCCTTCAGCATTATTTCCTCCGCTGCACTCCCAAAAATGTGAACCTTAATGATTTTTTCCAGAGTTTTCCCACAGATAGAGGTGAGACTAACTGACCTATAGTTTCCCAGTTCCTCCCTCCTCCCCTTATTGAAAATGGAGACCACATTGGCCCTTTTCCAGTCCTCTGGGACCTGACCGGAATGCCATGAGTACTCAAATAGCCGTGCCGCTAGCTCCTTCTGCACCCATAGGCTCACTCCCTTGAGGAATAACCACCCTTCCTAGACCCCCATTTCACCAACGCTGTTGAGCTTTAATGCCTTGCTAACTAATTTCCTGAGCACAGTGAAGTTAGCCTTTCTGAAGTCTAGCACTTCAGCCCTGCTGGTTAGTTTACCCACCCTTCACTGGATAGTGAATTCAATCAATCGATGGTCACTATCCCCTAGGTTACCTTGTAATTGCAGATACCCCACCAGGCCATTCCCTATAGCTAACACCAAGTCCAGCAACGCATTTCCCCTGGTGGGATCATATACTTCCTGCATTAAATGAAGGTCCTGTATGCAGGGTAAGAACCTATGTGAGTGGTTAAATTTGGCTGACTGCTCCTCCCAGCAGATGTCAGGGTAGTTTAGGTCACCGATGACAACCATATCTCTTGACTGTATGGCCTCTGGGAGCTGTCTGGAGAATTCCAGTTCTAGCTCATCCTTCTGGCATGGTGGTCTATAGTAGACCCCCACTACCAAGTCCATTTCCCCCCTGGCCCCCTTCTATCCTGACCCATAGTACCTTGGTTTGGCCCTCCTCTGATCCCATCTTGATTATAGAGGATGTATATTGTTCCTTAACATAGAGAGCAACATCCCCCCCTTTTCCCCACACTCTATCCTGTTTGTATAACCTGTAATCCTCAATGCCTACTGCGCAATCATGAGTAGGTTCCCACCAGGTTTCAGTTAGTCCAACCAGGTCAAAGCTGTTCCTTGCAAGGAGGAGTGCAAGTTCCTCCTGCTTGTTCCTCATGCTCCTAGCATTAGTGTAGACATTTAAGCCCCCCAATGGGTGCCCTTGGTACCCCTCTGTCCGGATGGCTATCGGGCCCCTTAGTGCTTACCTTAGTGCTTACCTGGGCTAATCCAGTGCATTGCTCATGGCTTGCTGATCCTAGGTTCTCCTTATCCTCTGCTTCCCCATCCCCTGACAAACCTAGTTGAAAGCCCTTCGGAGGAGATAAGCCTACCTGTAAGAGAATAGACTCTTACCTTTAGGAGAGAGATGAAGACCATCTCATCCCAGGATGCCTCTCTCATGGAAGTGCAGATCATGGTTGTAGAAGCCAAAACCCGCATGGTGGTACCAACTCTGGAGCTGCAGGCTGACTTTCCTGATACAGGCATCCTGATGCTGATGGCGACTGCTGACTGGAAGGTTGGATGAGAAGACCACCTGTGCCTGCAACTTCCTAAGCCTGGCCCCCAGAGCCCTGTAGTCACTCATGACATGATCCGGACTACTCCTGGCCACATCATTCATGCCCACATGGATGAGGACCATGGGATAGTAGTCAGAGGGCTGTGATATCCCGGATCCTGGCTCTGGGTAGGCAGCAAACCTCCCATGCTGTGGGATCTGGTTGACAGATAGGCCCCTCCGTGCCTCTCAGGAGTAGTTTAGGTCCATTTAACCAGTTTAACCTAAACTACCCTGACAAATATATGACATCAACCTGTTCTCCTTTGTTCAGATGTATCACCTGGTCATGGATGGAAATGAGGTTGGTCAGGCAAGACCTACCCACAACAAAGCCACATTGGCTATCTCTGAGAATGTTGCCTTCTGCTAACCTGTTGTTGATTGTTTCTTTGAAGATTTTTTCCAAGATTTTTCCAGGGATTGAGGTCCAACTGATTGGCTTGTAGTTCCCTGGATCTTCCTTCCTTCCTTTCTTGAAGATAGGCCTTCTTCCAATCTTCTGGAACCTCTTCCAAGTGCCATGAGTCCTCAAATATCCTTGCCATTGGCCTGTTTCATAATAGGAATTTGCGCATTTACATCCCTGTGCAGTCTGA
>NW_017728998.1:27211281-27213680 GCF_001723915.1 Gavialis gangeticus | reverse complement strand
CTTCTTCCAATCTTCTGGAACCTCTTCCAAGTGCCATGAGTCCTCAAATATCCTTGCCATTGGCCTGTTTCATAATAGGAATTTGCGCATTTACATCCCTGTGCAGTCTGAAGGTGTTGTGACCAAAGAGGCTAAGTGGGGTGAGCTCTGGCCCGGCGTGCTTGTAGGGAACACCTTGGAAGGCTCAGTGTGAATAACTTCTGCTGTAAATAGTTTCATAGTAGGCTATTTAGGTGCCCTTTCACCTTGGAGAAGACAAAAGTCTCTGAGGTGGAGGTGCTATGGAAAAAAGTCTCTCTGGGAGCCAGGCACAAAAAACAGGGTCTTGAAGGCTTATCCCTTTAGAAGCCAGACCAGGGCTAGCTGCAGAGTCCTATAGGTGGGAGAGCAGACACGGCTTTGTGGGGAATTTCATGGCAGATGTTCCCCTGAAAAGGATGGAGCCATGACAAGCAATTTGAAAACATCTTGTAAAGCAATACAAAACTCATTTTTAGTGACACACGCTTGGCAAAATGAACACAAAAATCAATGTCCACTTTCCACATTTTTTGTTTTGTTACGTGTTTATTATGAAAGTTTGATGATCATTGAGACATCTGTCTTTTTATTTCTATTGAAAAACCTGCCAGAATCCAGTGTTGTTTTTTAAATGATAATTAAAAAAAAATGCACATGCCCAAGGGGCAAAAAGTCAGTGTTTACCTGTTTCAGCTTGTGAAAAGAGCTTTTTGGGAAATGGTTGTGTTAAGCTCCTGTAAGATCACTTCTGGGCTATTTCTATCAATTAATAGCTAATAAAAAAATAAAGTGTAGAGAATAAAATGTGGGCCTATATCTTTTTTTCCCTTTTAACTCTCAGTCCCATCTTTTGCACAGAGCAAGTCCTGTGGAGTCTGTATCTGACTATTCCAGTTTAGCTACCATATGGGCTGCATGCATAAAGCAGCTAGTTTAAAACAGAGCCCCCATCATTCCATATCCATCCATCCTTATCAGGCATTCACAGCCTACTGCATGAAGGAGGACTCTAGAGTGCTGCTGTAATCCATCATGCTGAAGGGTTTGGATGCAATGAGACTAAGCTTGACCACTGCAGTTCAGAAAGGTGATAATTGTTAGCCACTGTCTCCCTGCCAACTTTACTACCAAGGTTAAACCTGCCAGGGAGCTTTATTTCTGCTAGGAGTAGGAACCCTAAACTCTAAGGATGGTTTTCAGTCCAGCATAGGGTATAGACTTTCTAGAAATGTCATTTATTTGTTTTGATGCCATCTAATTCTCTGTCATGACAGCCATAGATGGTAGCTGGAAGGATCCTCTTGTATCATACTGAAGATCAGCCAAAAGTTAAGACCATTTCAAATTTAGGATGATGCCAGCTTACAATGTCTGTAACTTTAAAAATAGCTTAATGGATTTTCTTTAAACTCAGGTTTGTTCAGTAGATCTTATTCATTGCATCTGAGGCAGGCCTTTTTGGAAGGCTTGTTGTGGAAGCTTCCTAAAAGAAAAAATTGAAAGGGAAGTCAGAGAAAACAGAAAAAAAGATGTACCACACTGATTTCATGGTCTAACTCCAGTGAATACTGGTGGATATTGGAGAATTTTCACATGTCCCAATATGTCTAATTTGTATAGCCAATCAGTTGGTGGTAGCAACAGGTAACTTGATTTGCATTTCACAGTACAATTGCTAGTGAAAAAGAAACTAGTTGTAATATTTTCGGGTACAAAGGACAATTATGAAAAGGGATCAAATTATTTCTAGACATACAATGTGTGATTTCAGTTTATCACTTTTTACTTTTTAAAAAAATTATAATGGCAATAATCAGGTTCTGCTAAGAGAGAGTAATAGAGGCTTGAGTTAGAGAAGCGACTGACAGTACACCACAATAGTGCTATATGTAATGAGATGCTCAAATAAGGCTGCTTGTTAAATACAGCAAATGCTTTATGTATTTTATCAGTGTCTTCTGCTCCAGCCTGTGGCTTCTATGATTAGTTGGCATTTTTGAAGTAACAGACATCGTTTTATGCAAACAGATTTGCCCCCGAGAAGTGAGATTTATGAGCAAAATTAAGGCTTTAAAAAGACACAATTCTACAAAATCCTGAATATGGCATAAAGTCACAGTTAAGTTAGCAGTTTGTACGTTTAAATTTGAATTGTTGCCAAATGATTTTGGTAATTTTGTGATATGTGTAATGACAGGAACTGAACCTTCCTGATATCTTTTTTCATTAAAAGTGAGCTGTGATTTGGTGGAATGCTTCCTGGATGATCCTGACCCTGTGTTCTTCAGACATGTATAATTTAAAATGAAGGCAACTGAGTGAACAAGGAATGCAGGACTATTCATAGATTCATAGATTCATAGATTAAGGGTTGGAAG
>NW_017728998.1:27210676-27211270 GCF_001723915.1 Gavialis gangeticus | reverse complement strand
CACATTAACTAAAGTGTGTTAATGCATGTGTAGATGTGCCTTCTGTGGCTTGCCTGGTGGGCAACCTTAGAAGTGATGCAAGAGTGGAAAGGAACCAGAGACCAGTCAGTGCCAAGAGAGGTGCATTGCTGTGCAATCTCTGTGCCAAATTAAAGTACTGTCCTTAGCTTAAGTTTTTTCTTTTCTAACAGCTGAGACTCAGCATAAAGTGGGCTGAAAAATAGAATTTTTCAGGACCTTGGGGGAAGATGAGTGAATTCCTGAAAGTGCCTCAATTTCTGCCTGCCTCTCCTTCCTTTTTTTAAATGTTTGTTTAGCATGACTTGGCTGCTGTTTATTTCATAATATCTCAGCTTGGCTAAAAGCCGAGGGCATTAATGAAACCGTGAGCCAGATAAATGACACTAGTGCTTTTTCCTTTCTGTATCAGCTGCCACAACAAAAGTATTTTACCTCCTGACTGTTTCCATGTTAACCCACACGGTGCCACCATCTGGGGTGGGGAGGGGAAGATTGCCTGGTGGAGATAACTGGATGAGTGAACCCCCCCCCCCAAAAAAAAAAAAAAAAGGGAGCGGTGGGTGAGAGTGTTTC
>NW_017728998.1:27185672-27205676 GCF_001723915.1 Gavialis gangeticus | reverse complement strand
CCTTGCCCTCCTTGCCCTGATGGCGTCTCCTTGTCTTCCGGCAGCCCCCTCCCCCGGCGAGTCTAGTTTAAAGCTAGAAAATATTGAAAATATATGGATGGACAGTTAGTGAGTTACAGCAACTTAATCTGGAGGAAGGTGTAGTGGAAGTGTTAAAGCCACAGTGCAGTTATTTGAAGAAAACACTTTGCAGCTGTGTAATTTAACAGGGCATTAACTACATAGGAACTAAATGAAGTAACAAGCACAGAGGGTTTACTGTTGAAGAAATACAGATGATAAAGTTGGACTTTATCCTTTGCTGTAGTCAGTTACATTTGAACTACATTATTAGATAATCACTTATTTCCTTGGGAACCTACAGTATTGGGAAAGTCATAAAAATAATATATGGTATTGATCCTTTTTCTTGCATTACTGAATGATAAGTACAAATAAAGGTGATTTTTTTTTTGGTAATTTAGGTAATAATTACAGAAATTCAGAAAGCCCCTGGTGGAAGCAGTCTAGTGTGCTTTAGTTAAAGTGTGATAAGTTAGAGTAAAAGTGAACTGATGTTTCCATTTTGGTGGGAAGGGGCCTTCACACTGGCCACTGGGAGTGCTTCCACACACCTCCCAGGAGGCTGCTGGACTGGACCCTTTCCCTTGCCTTGCCCCCCATTAGCTGGGGGAAGATAGACCCCCTTCTGTGGGTGCCTGGTTGCCCCCCTGGTCAGGCAGCCCTCCTGGCCAGCGTGGGGGTGATGCAGGGGAATGGGATCTGAGCTTTGTGTCCTTGCAGTAGCCCCAGCCCCATGGTGTACTGTTGCCTGGGCGGGGGAGGGGAAGGGGCTGTGGTAAAACGGATTCTGGGCTTCGTGTCCCTAAAGCAGCCTTGGCTAGGAAGCAGTGCGCCATGAGGGCTGGACTGCTGCAGGAAGAGAGACTCCAGGCCCTTTTCTTTGCAGCCCCCTTGGCTGTGCTGCAGTGTGCAGCAGGATCAGGGTGGCTGTGAAGAGAGAGACCACCCCTTCTCTCCCCCCCCCCCCGGCCAGCTGCATCTCACAGCTGGCCAGATGGAGAGGGCTGGGCTGGGATCAGAGGCTTGGATCAGTAACAGCTGAGGTGGCAGGGCTGGCTCAGCACTTGGGCAGAGCAAATGAGCTGTGTCCGAGGCTTGCGCACTGCTGCCTGGGATGGCGGCGATCGTGCTCTGATCTAACGCTTGATGGGATGTGGCACAGATGTTTGATAAAACGCTTTAACAGAAAGCATTTTAGTTTAATACCCCATCTATCCAGGATTAAGTTAGAGTATGATCCAATATTTTTAAAGTGCTCTAAGAACCATGAACATCTGTTCAGTTATGGCTTTAGAGTGCTTTCTGTGTGCTTAAAGTGTGATAGATGTAATGTCTGTACCTAGCCTCAATGTCTCTTCATTGATAACTTATTACTAGAGTCCATCCTGATTTCTTTGCTACTTTCCAACTCCCTTGAATTTTTTTTTCTTATCCACAGCTCTTTCAGCACCTTTGCATTACTTCAGAATTAAGTTTTTCTTAAGACATTTGAAATAACTGACTAATGATTCTCTATATAGGTCAAGCAGCAATGTAACTAATGGTGATGGGAAGGTAGTGGAGTCAGGATGGCACTGAAGGAGAGGGTGGGAGAGTGGGTTTGGGGACAAGATTTGGAGGCAACCCCCCCCAGCAGCAGCACCTCCCATGTCAGGGGTGTGTCAGAAGACTGGGGCTACTGGGTTTGTGCCCAGGTACCATAGTTACACCTCTGTGGTCATGGCCCAGAGATTAGTGTAAGCAACTAGATGAGGGAAAGGTAATTCTGTTTGTATGATATCCATGAAACGTTTGCTCTGGTAGATAAAATGCTGCAGTGGAACACAAATGTGAAATAAACTTGGCCACAGTCCATGCATGAAACAATGCAAATAAGAGAGTATTCTCTCATAAGAGAAGACTACAAGTAAGCAGAGGGCCAGAATAGAAGCACATAATTTATGAATACCTTGGGACCTTAGTACGTTTACAAGAAGGGAGGGAAAAAAAAAGATTTCCATAGTCAGGAGCCAGCTGGCCTGGCTCTCAACCAAAAGATTGTCCTAAATTTATGACATTTTCTGTGGACTTGTAGGTGGGTGATCAAAAGGAAAGAGTGTCAGTAAAGCCCCTTTTTTCCTGATACCTTTAGGATTTACTTCAATTATTCTAGATACTCATCCTGGCATTAAATCACAGAAAAGAACAAATAGAATAATATTCTGTTTTGTGAAATTTGACTCTCTCCCCCTTTTTCTCCCCCTTGTCTCTTCTCTTTCCATCTGCTTACACCAAATCCTAACTTTCTTTAAAGGAAATTTATTATGCATTTGTTAAAGCTTAGTTGTCTAACAGGGACTGATAATCTCCCCTATAATGAGGTTCTCTAGGGAGCTGGATATAACCTGTTCTCTGGAATGCTTTCTTGTCTTAATGATTTCTATGCCCTTATAACAATCTCTGTTACCAAAATAGCAGTGTATGTGCCTAATAACCCAAACAGATTGTTTCTCTTGCCCTTTCTCATCATACTTACGATTATATTGGCAGATCTCATAGCGTCCTCATTTTGCATGAATATATCACTAACCTGCATTATGTTAAGCACAAGGAGAGCAAATATTGGCAAAATGTAAGTAATATGCATATTATGTGCATCTTTATGATCACCATTGCTGAGAAGCCAAGTGACTTAAATGCCCACTTAAAGGCATTCTGTTGGTTTTCAGTATAATCCTAGCAAACAATGAAGGATCACTTCTACTAGGAAACTTTGACCAGCAGGTTCTATTGTATATTATGGACTGGATTTTCAGGAGAACTCAACTTTTGATTAGGCTTCAAAAATAAGAGCCACGTTTTCAAAAGAGCTTAGCTTTCATGTAGGCATCTAAAAAGTAGGTCAGATTTTCAAGGAAGTCAGGTTTAACATGTTGACATTTCCTAAGAATATGGATACTTATTCTTTTTGTTGACAAGGAAGCTTGAACTCATTTGAAAATCTGATCCTTTGTGCATGTTTTAGCACTGTTAGAACCAGAAATCTTTTGTGGTTGTATGTCTGGAAATTTCAGCAAAGTTTAAGAATGTAAGATGTGACGGGTCTTGTGGCCACAGGAGCAGAAGTGATGCCCGCTAGCAGCCCTGCAGCTCCTGGCTCGCTCAGACTCTAATGCCTCTCTCCTTAGATTACTTGCCCACCACGCCTTGTGCTTCCTAATTAAAGGTTGACTAAGGGAAGCTGCCACCAAGCCTTAAAGTGAAACTTAATCCTGCTAATTTCCCACTGGATCTCAATCCAGCCCTCAGGCCTGATAGGTCCCTCTTGGCCTGATGAGACCCCCTGTAGAGGGTCTAATATAGCTTATATAGCTCCAGCCTGAGTCCCTCATTAGCTCCCTCCTGCCACCTGCAAGCAGCCTCTCAGGCTGCTTGCTGTCGTAAAGGAGAAGGCACATCCCAGTGCCCTGCTACATAAGACAAGCCAGTCAACCATGATATCCAATCCTTCAGTCTGGTCTATGAAAGCATTTATATGCATGTGAAGTCATATAGAAGTCAGGCAGGCCATATTTAAAGATCAGGACCTAAATTTATTTTGTAAGAATTTCTGGGGCTGAGTCAAAAAGGAAAGTTTTCTCGCATACTGGAGTCTAATGGAATGCTTTAATACTCTCTGAATATCACTTATGCATCTGTCATTTTTTTTGTCCACTTTCAACACACATATGTAGGGGTCTCCTGAACTTGACAATGTGGATGGTTGATTTCATGGGCAGATTGCACAGCTGGCCACCATTTTCACAGGCTGAGTGCAGTGAGGCCACCCTATGCATCTGTCCAAGAGGCCCCGCCACTCCCACCCCTCCCCACAGATAACCAGATGACCTGAAACTGCAGCTTAATTACCCTGATTAAGCCTGGAGTAATCATTAATCCATGTGTTAAGACACAGTTTTGGGCCATCTTTCAGCAGGGAGGCTGCAAAAAGCTGCACCAGGGTCTGCAGAGCCCCTGCCTGGGTCATTGCTGGCAGTGGGTGCAGCACAGACCTAGCCCCTTCTCCGCCAACTGCCCTGAGATGTGTGTATACCTGTTGCTGGCAACAAGCCGGGTCCAGGCTCTACAGACCCCAGTGCAGCCGCTTGCGGCCTCCTGGCTACCTGCCACAGTTGGCCCGGGCTCTGTGGCTGGCAGCAGGGGCTTGCACAAGAGCCGGGGCCTGGCAAGCTCTTTGCTGATGATGGCTGCATGTGCACAACAAGCTCAGCCTCAACACGCTGCCAGCTCAAATGACCATCAGAGCTTAATACCCTTTGTGGGACATCAGCACTACCTCCAATCCAGGGGGACTTAACAGACAATTCTTTACTGACCAGTCCCAACTCCACCTAGCGGTTGCCAACACTATACCACATGGTCAGTGGTAGTTACTTGCCAGGAGAGAAGACCATTCCTGCAGGTGGCTCCCTTATTCAGCATGTAAGGACCTACAACATTTAGTCTGGCATATGCCACTCCTATACTGCGTGGCAGTGGTTATGGCTGGCAGCTGAGGCTGGTGGAAAAAAGGTTTGTGCTAGGGATATTCTTGAACATTAGTGAGGTGCTGGGGAGCTGCTCCCCAGCTGACCAGACTGAGCATAAGGTTTGGAGACTATCCCTTGCATTGGCCTGTGTTGGGAACCATGGACAAGTACTGGGCTCAATCCTGCTGCAACCTGTAACCAGACCATCACCTCTTCAGGACCTGCTTCCATCTTAGAGTCATGGTTATACATGTAATGATGAAATTGTCTTCCCGTATAAGATAGTGCCCCTTATTTTTTGAAATCTGGTCAGTGTTGAACTGTTCTAGATAAAAAATCCATGATCTCTCTAAATGCAGCCAATCAAGCATGGGCTACAATAGACACCAAGTAATACCAGAGCATTTATCTATGCCATTTTAATTTCAATGTCAACCGTATGGATTTGAAGAAGCATATTAGGCAGTAACTGCATTCCATTTTATCCCTTTCACTGCCAGAATTTCAAGGAAATTCTCATAAAACTAACAGCAAGATAAATGTAGCACTCCTATTATACTTTATAATGGGCTAATTAGGTAAATATGTTAAAAAGAGTTCCCTGTTGTGCCACTTCATAATTATACTGCTGGTAGTCAGTACTTGTCTTCAAAGTATCATAATAACAAAAATAAAGCAGCTAGCATGGCTAGGTTATGTCATACTAATGAAATGAGTTAAGTGGAGTTCTGGGAACACTATGCTGCTATTATAGTTTAAATCATTTGAAGGAATGCTTTGAGTAATAGCATTTTTAGTGGTCTTGAGAGTATTTATATTGAACCAGAAACTTTTCTTGTAAGTGCCTGAACAAGTGAGCTATTCTGATAAAAGATAGTTCCCAATATATTTATGTATAAAATATATTCGAACATGATTTGAATGATTGCTTTTGTGATATCAAAAATATGTAAACATCTATTCCATATTTTGTTGCTATTCACTAGTGCTGAATAAAACAAAACATTGAGAAACCAATTGGCCCTAGATCCAAGATTCTTTTGAGTGGCCTGATATAGAAATTGATCTCATAGGTAGGGAGGGCTGTCTGGGGAAAACAGATTTCAACTCCATAGTAAGCACTGAGTTTTTGGACATTTTTTTATCTTGAATAAAAACAAATTGCTAAAACCTTGCACATTTTGACAAAAACAAAATGCTGCAATATTTCATTTTAGCAAAGTGAAACATGGTGCTTCTGAAATGAAATACGCTTCTGTGGATCCCCAGCAGTTGTTGATTGTATTTAACATAGTTTTTGTCAATGGAAGAGAAAAAACTTAAAAGAAGAGTCTAAGTGCAGCTGGTTCCCAGGCTGTTGGGAGCCAGCAAGCCTGGGAACCTGGAAGCTCCAATAGTTTTAGCTCTACCAGCAACCTGCCTGGACTCCTTTGGAAGCTTGTCAAAACTGAGACATTTTCATGAAACCTTGAATCTGATCTGCCAAGAAGACTTGATTTCATCAGAATATTCTGCACTTATGAGATAATGAAAGATCTGCCCTTTTGCCACCAACATAAATTAGAGCTTCCCCTTAGCAGCCTGAATGTACGCTGGTTCTCAGCAATCCAGAATCAAGGAGCCGTAATTGAGTGACTGATGCTTTCTTACACTGCTTTCATTTTAGAGACAAAAATCTGACCCTTAACCAATAATTATTTGTCAACAAAACTAGTCAAAGGCCCTATTTTCTGTATATTTTGAATTTCTGGCAGGCATCGCCAAATGACACTTCTATATATTTTTACAAATTATTTTTCTTAGAATGTGAGCAAGAAAATGCTTTTGTTGCTTTTCTTTTGCAGTTCATTTAGATAGGCAGAGGGGTGACAATCATCAGAGGTGTTTGCCTTTGTCTTTCTTATGAGAGTGTTTGGTTTTTTTGAGGAAAATTTCTCTCTGGGAATCAGACATAAATGTTTGGGTCAGAGTCTTGAAACGGGATGATTGTGCATTGTCTGTTACTACCTCTGATCCAGGGAAAGTGTGCACCTCAGTAAATAAAACAAATTACACTATGAATATACCCAGATCATGTATCATTGATTTCTTCTCTAATTGGCTTTGACCTGTAAGGCTTTGGGTTTTGGCTACTGCTCAACAGATAGACATTATTAAATAGACGTGTGTCCCCACAAGTCAAGCAAAATATTTGGTTAACAGGATAATTAATAGGCAATAACCATACACTAAATTCAATAGAAAGTAGACATTTAATTCACCTTTCCCTTTTAAGTGCTTACTTGATTATTTTCAAACATGGAATGTAATATACTAGAATGAAGAAATAATTTTGTCTGTTTTTCCTTAAGCTATTTTTTGGAGACAGTATGACTACATTAACACTACTGGGGAGGATGATAGGCCTCTCTCTTGAAACTACCAAATTATTCTACCAATTCTGTGTTCAATGTATGTGTAAGACTTTTGAAATTTTAAATTGCTACTGACCCCATATTGAGAGTGTCAGAAAGCTTTCTATTTAGAAAATGTCTGTCTAAATATTTTATATTATCTGTTTTTCATTTATTTTATTACCAAGTACATTTGCATAACAGGATCTTTCTTTCTCAAGAGTTCATCAGCTCCTGCTGTATTTTTGTTTTCTTGCCTCAAGTTATTATCCTCTCTTCACAATGACATAGTGTAATTGGTTGCTGTGGAAGTCATTATGAGGTCAAAAATGAAGCATTATGATGACTTCAGGTAGGGAACAGGCAGCAGGAATTAATACCCACTCTTAAGAAACAAAGATCCTATGAGACTAATGAGCATTCAGGTCACTGAAAGCAAAATACAGCGTGATGAGATGTTTGACTAGTTTCTTTGCCAGAAAAAGTTGTTTTTTTCTCACAAGTGCACTTCCTGAGAGTTTTTTTTTTTCCATGGGTTTCCAAGAGCTTCCAGAATCAGGTCTGTTTCTTTCCTTTCTAGCTGAGAAGTGACTGTTCAGGGTATTAACACATTCACATCCCTTGTGAAGATGGGCAGTGATAACAGAGATACTGTTAAGCCAGTAGGTGTCATCAGCCCATGACAAAAGTTGCTGTAGCTTTGCTAGACTAATGCAAGTGTAACCCTTCTGCTGGGCACCAGCTGGCAGCGATATGGACTGGGTTCAATTTTTGGGGTACTAAATATACTTTACTTTAGCTGGAATGCTCCCCTCCCTCCCCCCAACCACTTGGGAAACACTAAATGAATTACTAGGGCTTCTCATGTAAACCAAAACTCCTTCCTTGCAAGGAGTGTAAACACAAAAGACAGATTTATTATGGAAAACAGAGTAAAACACCAAATGCAATTTAAAATGCTTCTAACTACAAGACATAGGCTATAGGTAGAGCTGTACCCAGGAAACTGCTAGAGAGCATGGGTCCTTCTGTGGTGCAAGGGAGGCCCACATTGCTCTTGGAGGAATGGTACCATGCCAATCTTTGCTCCTATGGAGAGGTACATGTACGGGGGAGTGACTGCAGCTCCAGACAGCATGCACGCATGCACTCCTAAACTTCTGGGCTGGATTATGTGGCCTGCTAAAACAAAACTGCAGGAAAAAACTCCAAAAAGAGCCAGGTTGATTGATGGCTACAGCTGGCCCAAACTGGCAGGATTATAAACACCCAGGTTTCAACCCTGTTTAAACTGCCAGGCCTAACTCCTGGCCAGCAAACCCAAGGAACCAATACTCTTTTCCCCAGTACTGATCCCTTAAAACCTCAAAAGAAAAGTGGGAAAGAAAAGGAGAAGAGAGGAGTTCCCAGACACTGGGACAATTCTCCCTCTCTCTCCCTCTACCTGAGCTTCCCTTTTTGGTGTTTGCAAACTGCTCCTCCCTTGGAGGAGACTTCAGTCTTCAGCAGCCCTAAAACTTTCCTGGAAATCTTGGAATTGCTTAGATATGATGTTCAAAAGTTATTGAACAGCCATTGGGTGGAGCATGGCTTGGCCTCTCATTGCGTTAAGACATGCAGACTTGGCCAAAACGAGCAGTGCTGTTCCCCCTTTTGACATTTGATCTATAATTCAGCATCTTGAGTTGCTCCAGTGAGGAGGAGAAATTAATGGAGACCTGGCATTTTTTGATGCAGTCCAGTTTATTTAATTATGTAACCCCCCCGCTTCTCCCGCCAAAACACACCTCTGTTTCCTGAACACAGTAAGAATCAAACAAGACCCAAAAAGAGTTTCTGTTCACAGTTCCAAGTCCCTTTTTCCAGTCAGCACTTGTCCCCCAAATGAGGTCTGTCTTCATATTTCTCAGGGCCACGTTGCCAGTGCTTGCTCCATCTGCCCTTGCCTTTTCTATTCCTTTTCTGTTTTCATTATCTATCTCACTGCTTTACTCTCTCTCACTGGAAAAGAAAAAAAATAAAGACCAATCAAGTCCCTCTATCCATGTACAGTAGTTCAAATTCCTGCCTCAGCTTGTGCTTCTGGTTTGGGTGGTGACATTAGCCAGCATTTGTTTGGAGGCACCTATTGCTTCAGCTTCCCAAAATGAGCTTAATAGCTTAAGTAAAAGATATCAATTTTACCTCACTGTTTCAATTAATTTAACCCAATGTGTGACAAATACATTTTAAATTAAATTTACTGACTTATTTACTGTTTTACTTTGTGTCACCCCTGCCTCTCCCTCACCCCTTCTCCTCTCCCCCGCCCCCCATCAAACAGAAAGTACACTATTCTTTAAGGATGTGTTTGAGTTTAAAAGGTTGTTTAGGATCTACCAAAAATAGACTTAACCAAAAGCCTTACAGGGTTAAGGGCATAAGCCCCAATACTGGTAAAATTTAGCAGAAATTGCAGAGTAATAATTTAGTGGAACAGTAGTAAATCTTAAAACAGGTGTGTTTTACCCTAATCTAATCTCAGCTACAAAATAATGTAAAAAGCCGTGAAATATATATAGGTGCCTGTGGGATTTTATTCACTATTTGCAATAAAAATGTTCTTGTGGAAAAGGCCAATCCCTATTTTAAGAAACATCAACATGCTTTTTGTATAATGCCACATTGCAGTATAGCACAAAATATATGCGAGCTTTACGAGATAGTGTTGCTGTGATTGGTTGCCCCTGGTGCTACCTTGCATTAGATTCTCTTTACTAAAAATACAGTCAAAATTACTGTGGGAGAATTTTTGAGTTAATTCTACATTTGAGATATGAGCTACTTGGATATAGTTGAAAACAATAGATTTATTTCGCAAATAATTTTGAAAATGTTTCATTTTTCCATTTTTTCCCATGTTTTTCTTTCCCCTGAAATTTTTTAGTGTGTCATGACTCCTAAATCTGTTTTCTCTACTTTTCTGCCATTCCTGCTCCTCCTTTATTCCATTCCTCTCCTGGTTACAGTGGCAAACCAGGAGAGGAATGGAAAAAAGAGAAAAGGAATAAAGGTATTGGGAGGACCAAACAAACTGAAAAATATTTAGATTATCTCTGTGTTCAGTGCAGAATATGTTGGTCTTTTTTTGGCTCTGGGAAAATAGGGTGCCTTCTTCACCCCTTGCATTGCAGTGGAAAGACTGCCCAGAATCCAGTGCTCAGCACACCAATTCTTTTGAAATCAGTGGCTTTACTTGTGAATATCATTCTCCAGGTATGAAAAGTCTGCAGGACATTTGTCCGGCGGCTAGCACAAAAGAGGTTTCATCCTCACCGAACTCTCTAGGTATTCTTTAACTCTAACGACTTTTAACAATCATGGTAAACAATGAGCTGCTTGGAAAATTTAAGATGAAATTGTAAAATATAAAACTTGGGGGTTTGTTTAGAGGAATTTTTCCGTTTTATACACAGTTCCATCCACCCACTCATCCATACACCAGAACCCCCCCTTCCATTTATTTGTCTTACCATACTGTGTATTTGCCATATTATACATGACATACCACCAGAGAACTCTTGTTAAGGAAATGCTTATCCTTTTTTGTGATAAGCCCCTGCCCCCCAACAGGTGAAGCTATAGTGTGCCCATAAACTTAACCCTTTAGGGGGCACAGCTTTTTTTTTGTTGCTACTTAATATTACAATGTCTTGTGAGGCCCCAACAAGGTTAGTGTCTCAGTATGGGAAGTACTTGGCAAACCTGAAGATGCAGCAAAGAGTTTATACTGGGACAGGCAAAGAGAGATCATCTTATTTTCTACTAGGAGCTATTACACAAGGCATGCACATTTGAGATTGGCTGAGATTTCATCTATGCTTAGAGTCAATCCATTTTTTTTTTACTTGATAGCAGCTACTCTGTGCATCTGCTCTATTTCTTCTGAAATTGGAAAACAGCACTCTGCTGTCAGTGTTGCCAGCTCTGCTAATGCTTTTGGCAGATGTTTTCTATTTATTTAGTTCTGATTCAAAGGATTCCTTTGCCAAAAATATGTATGAGGTAGATACCTGCAATAAGAAGAATGAAAATAAGGAAGGGAGGCACAACAAATGGGTTGTGTTGGTTTTCAATTATATTATATGTGACATGTTTGGTTTCCCCTTTAACTCTTAATTTAGCACTGACACCTAAAAGATATAAGCAGGCCTTTTTTGTTATAAAATCATCCAGGTTTATGAGGGGGTGGTAGATCTGGAATCAGAGATTTAGACTGATCCTACTGGGTTTCAGTTCTGATTAGATTAAATGAGCCGAGGGAATGTATCATGATTCTGGTTCAGATACTCAGTATCCAGAAACAAATTGGTTTGTCGTGGTGCCAGACTAGACATGAACAGAGGATCTTAATATATCCTGTGAAGGGAGCAGGGTCAGTATCAGTGAGAAGAAAAAACATATAAGTTTCTTATGTTTTCCTCTGAAATCTCTTAAGTACTTTCCCTCTTACTACTTAGTGGGTTAATCCACTAATATGCATTAATGTGCCTTTTCTAATGCACATTAAATTTAGTACCTCCAATGTAAGGGCACCTATACACGAGCATGGAGGCTGCTCTGGCACGCTGGAATTCCAGCACGTCGGAGCAGATGCAAGCGTGGCAATAGCACTCCAGCAGCCTCCTGTGTCTTGTATCAGTGTTCACATGCTTAAAAATGGTGGCAGGGGCACTTTATCTAAAGCTCATCAAATGAGCTTTGGTTCAAGCACTTCCGCTGTCATTTTTAAGCAGAGGGATGCTGATACATGAGATGTGGTAGTTGCTTTAATTAAAGTGCCTCCCCGCATGTGTAAAAGTGCCCTGAGTTTCTCAATTAATGCTCATTAGGCTGCGCTAATGTGCAGTAGCGCATTTGCATGCTTTTTTAGTGATGCATAATGCACAATAGACTATTTTACTGTACATTGGTGTAATGTCACAGTTTTTACATGACAATTTAATATGCAGTAAAATAGCCTACTGCACATTAATGCGCCCGTGTAGATGTACCCACTTACCATCACATCATCACCTTGCCACACACACAGGCGTTGTCATTTATCATATTACTTTACAACTGACAGGCTGCCCATTGAAAAACTGCTAGGATTCATACCTTTCAGTGTGCTCACTGCAGTTTAATTAGAAACACAGTCTTTTAGACGCAAAGGGCCTGTTCTGGTTATCTAACTGAACTCACTGCAGAAAACAAGCCATAGAATTTCATCAAGTCAAGCCTGCCCCAAGACCTTAATTTTCCTCCATTGACTTGAAGAGTGGGAGATCACAAACCTATAATTTCTACCTGAGCTAGAGCATATTGTTTAGACACATCCTATTTTGATTAAAAGACTTCAAGGGACAGAGGAAATGGTGTGTTTCTGAAAAAAATATAAAATAACATCTTAAAGTCAGTGTCATGATGATGCTTTCACAGTGCAGCAGTAAACACTGCTCCTCCCTGGCAACATGAAAGGAGGAAGGTGAAAAGGTGCACCAGAATGTCTTGTGCCAACCTTCATTAAATCTGGTGTGTGGCAGTTCTGTGGAATGCTTTATAATTGTTGCTGAATATTTGACTTTGTTCAGGGCTTAGACATTTTTCTGTCAACCATGTACTTATCATCAGGGAAATTCATGCACAGGGGGAAAGGGGAAGAGAGGAACATGAAAGAAGCTTATAGACAAATGCTTTTCCTCAACTAGGTGATCTGGCAGAGCAGACACATCCACAAATTCTTGGAGCTGGATATGCAGAAATCAAAGACGCTTTAAGCAGAATTAGCCCAGATGAGTCACAGAAGCTCTGTTCAAGATTAAAAGCTTGGATGATTAGCTGTTAGGAAAACATGATGATGGCGGTGATGTGGGTTACTTTCATGCAAGAATTTAATAGTCTTAACAAATGACTGCAAAATCCAGATGCCTATTTAGGCAGCACTGCTGAGTT
Source organism: Gavialis gangeticus (assembly GCF_001723915.1). Classification (NCBI taxonomy): domain Eukaryota; kingdom Metazoa; phylum Chordata; order Crocodylia; family Gavialidae; genus Gavialis; species Gavialis gangeticus. Next base: position 27,192,739 of record NW_017728998.1, on the reverse strand, counting down.
ACATAAATCTCACTCAGGATGACTTCCAAAATGCTGGAGAGGGAAGCAAGCTAATATAGGAAACAGAGTCTAAAAAAAGCCAAGTTGTCTATTGTAGGAAATGATTAAGATATTAATCATTCCTGTCTATTATAGGAAAAAATTAAGATATGACTGCAGTCACAGCAAAGCAGAAGGATCAGACTAATGCATGAAATATTCTAGGGATTTAGTAAAATACTAATAGCAGAACTAAAGAATAGAGGTCAATGAGTGCCTTAATGGCTGTTGTCTAACCGTGTTGAATATGGATTTTTTACTATTTATTTATTTTAGACAAAGATATGGCCCGTCTCATATCTGACTACCTCCTAGTCATAATTATTTTTTGTCCTTGCAGTACAGTTGCAAGCAAGGGCAAGTACTTTTATCCTCATTTTACTGATGGCAGATGCCTGAGATTATACAGGAAATGCTTGATGGAGTAGAGACTTAAATCGGGTTTCCCAACCTGCAGGGTGTTTACAGTATTGTTTCCAACAGGTGCTGTGGAGTTGTGGTACATATGACTGGCTCGAGTGGGTGATTTTAAAATTCTGACTAACTGGGTGCCTGCAAATATGGGAGACTGAATTCAGGAGGCTCTGGCCAGTCTTATATTACAATGTTGTAGTCTCAGACCTTAACCATTGAACAATCCTCCCTTTCTAGTCACTTCATTCTTTGGTAATAATCTTGGACTGTAAGTATGATTTATTACAGAGCCCGTTGGCCTGTTTCTTTTGTACAGCAAGGTTTTTTGCTAAATAGATTTCCCCAAGCTTATGTGGCCAACTAATAAGAAGAGAGTATGTAATAACTTTTTACATTTTTTTTCCTTCTAAAACCAGTCATTTTTCCTTTCTGCTTATTCATGTTGTCAAATACCTGAGGTTGGGGAATGCATATCCTCCTTTTGGCATCTAGCTCCACATGGCCTGTAAGATTAAATATCTGTTTAGAATTAACATCTTAGGGCAGCAAACTTTACTATTAAACATGCATTGCATTATATGTCATACTTATATATTCTTATAGCCCCAGAAGCACCCATCAGGATTGAATCCACAATATTTGAGACACTATACACACCTGAAGCCTCATTCCATTCTATACTCCACTCACACCTGTGAAACTGGATCCCATGGCAGTTCTTCCTTGAAGAAAGGGAAGGAGATTGAAAAATGTAGATTCCTCCTCCTTCAGAAGTTCTCCATCTGTGATAGGTCAGTCACTAGAGATGGGAGCCAGGTAACTTTTTGCTCCTTCTCCCTCAAAAAATTAAACTTTTGCATGGGTTATTGGACCCTCTTTCTCTTTTAAGCTGCCTTTCCTTCCCCTTGCCTCCTCTCAGCAGTGCTGTATAGGAGCTGGTGTTTCCTACATTTGCCTGTTTTGAAAGTAAGTGAGGAGTTTTTTTCCTGTTTGGACTGTAAGAGCAGTCTGTTGCCTTACTCACAGGATCAGGCAGATAGAGTAGGGTTAAATAGGTATAAGATTCAGTACAGTGGTTCTCAACCTTTTTAGAATCAAGGCACTCACCCTCAGAAAATATCAGCTCTTATTTTTCACTTGATTTTTTACTACAAAAAATAGTGGAGCAATTCTTCCATTTGGGAAGAACTTAGGAAGACTGTAACAGGTCAGAATGTTTTTAACGCCATGTATTTCTGTTTGAAATCTCTGGAGTTACCTGAATCACATTTGCACAGCTTTGTTAACATTGAATGACACCCTGTGGCACACTTGAAAGACTCTCAAGGCACACCAGGGTGCCGTAGCACCCTGGCTGAGAGCTACTAGCTTAGAAATTAGTAACGTGTAAGTCTCTATCCCACTGTGACTTGTGGCTGATATCCCATGTGGGGCCAGCTCCCAGAAGTTGCAGAGACTAAGAATTCTGCTGGTGGGCCTCGTCTGTGAAGGAAGGTGAGATCTCTTATGTCTTTGTAGAGCAAGATTCACCTTTTGCTACCTTTTGTCTTTCTTGCTGAGGAGCTGGTGAGAAGATTCAGACAAAAGAGCTGAATCCTTTGTATAGGCTAAGGAGAAAAATGCGTGAGTTAAGGGTTGTACAGTGGAAGTCCTGTAAGCTCTGTGTTGGACTTGCTTAAGGGCCTGGTATGTTAAATTGATACCAGTGTAATCTGCAGTTTAAATTCAACCCTGTCTTCATTTGCATGTCTGGAACAAAGAGCGTACAGTAGGAGAGGAGTAAAGTTCCTCTTGTTTCCCACTATGAGCTTTTACAACAGATAAAAAAGTTATAGGGCTGGATGGGACCTGATGAGATCATTTAGTTCAACCTCATACTCAAGGCAGGTTAGAAAGGTTACCTGGGAAGGATTTGTTTTAAACCTATGACATTTCTCTTGAAAGACAAATGGTCTGCTACTTGAGCTATTGCTTTACATTGTAATATGTAGCTTTGATATTATCTGAGATTTCTTCCAGGCTTAGAGTGCATCTAGGTTTTTTAGTTAACTGCTGTTACACAGAATAGTTGCTGCTTGCTCTATTTTTCCAGCAAATGAAGGACCTGCTCACTATGAAAATGGGTATAGCATAAAACCACATGCTTCAGGGCACAAAGTAACTACTAACTGCCTACATGAAAGTTTAAAAGCACATTCCCTTATGACTCCATAATTATTACATAGATTATACTGTAATTGGACATTAGAAGTTTTTCTTTCATTACCTTGAAATATCTGGTATCAGCTTCTGTTGGAATCAGGACACTTGATCAGAAAAATAACTTGTCTGATTCAGCAAGGTAATTTGGAAATTGTTAAGAAGGTTTGGATGTACTGTTCCTCTTCTTTGCTTCAAAGAGAAGTTATTGGCTTTACTGAAATGTGAAATTCATTAGAAAGTAGATTTCATGGTACAGTATTTGCTACTGTAGAGACTGAATTGGGAATATACTGAAGCAAATGCTTGGTATCCATTTTCAGGTAAAAGCTGGTTCCACAGTGCAATGAACCATACTCGTGTCCCTGACTTTTCTCCACTTGATACTGAAATGTCAAACCATCTGGAAACCAGGCTTCAATGCAGAATAAAAACTGGGTAAGTAATACACATTCATTAAAGTAGGGAATGAAATGGTATGCAAAATATGCTCAGTCATCAAGATAAACAGCTGTTACAGAAGGAATCTGAACTAGAACAGGTACTGGTTTATCTGTAGCTGGGTAAGATGCACAGGTCATTCCTGTCTGAGTTGTACTTAATTTCTTGGTAAAGTCTTGCTAGGACTCACTTCCTTCTCCCCCTTCCCCCTTTTTTTCCATGCAAAATTAGCTGACTGAAACACATGGAATTATGTGGAGCCAAAACTACTTGGTGAATTTTTTTTTGGTTTAGATACTCAGAAGTTTCAAATTCCTTGTCTAACTTACCTCCAACTTCCCAACAAAATTGTGACTTTGCACGCGATCATGCCTGTAACAGCTGACACATTAGCAGTAACAAACTTTTTGCCTCCTAGGTTTTGGTGTTGACTGGGGCAAGCAGTAGCTGCCAATCTTGTGCCCTCTCTAAGTCAGTAGCTGGTGCTGGTGTCCCACTTATCCATTTCTAGTTATACTATTGCACATTGGTTTAGTTTTGGCATAGTTAATTGGTTTAGTTTGGGTACAGTTGGAACTTGCTCAAAATAGAAACATATCTTTGCAAATAAGTGTATGATTCATAATTCATAGATTCATAAATTGTTAGGGGCTGGAAGAGACCTTGTAGATTGTTGGGTCCAGTCCCTCTGCACTAGGCAAGAAAAGATGCCTGGGGTCAAGTGACCTCAGCAAAGTGACTGTCCAGTCTCCTTTTGGAGATTGCGAGGGGAGGTGACTGCACCACCACTGGAGGGGGTTTATTCCACAGTCTGGACACCCTGACTGTGAAGGAGTTTTTCCTGGAATTGAGCCTGAAGCAGCCTTCCAGCAGTTTGTATCCATTGCTCCTGGTCTTTCCAGGGGTGCCCTGGTGAACAGTTGTTCACCGAGTTCTTGTTTTACTCTCCAGATGTAGCAGTAAGCCACTACCAAGTCCCCTCTTAGCCTTCTCTTCTGTAGGCTGAAGAGGCCCAAGCCCCTCAGCCTCTCCTCGTATGGCTTGTCTTCTAAGTCCTTGATTATATGGGTGGCTCTTCTCTGGACCCTCTCAAGTTTTTCCACATCTTTGCTGAAGCGTGGTGCCCAGAACTGGACACAGTACTCCACCTGCAGTCTCACCAGTATGGAGTACAGTGGGAGTATTACTTCCTTAGTTTTGCATGAGATACAACGGTTAATGCATGCCAGCGTGTTGTTTGCCTTACTGGCCACAGCATCCCACTGCTGGCTTATGGTCATGTGATGGTCGATTACTACCCCTAGGTCCCTTTTGGCCATGGTGCAAGTCACATTGTTGCCACCAAGCCTGTAGGTCTGTTGGGGATTGTCTGCCCCCAGCTGGAGCACCTTACACTTCTGAGTGCTGAACTTCATCTGGTTCCAGTCTGCTGACCTCTCCAGCCTGTCCAGGTCCACTTGTATCTGCACCCTGTCTTCTGGCATGGCCATGTTCCCCCATAACTTGGTGTTGTCTGCAAACTTGGCCAGTGAGCTTTTCATCCCCACATCCAAATCATTGATAAAGATGTTGAAAAGCACCGGTCCAAGCATGGATCCCTGAGGGGCACCACTGGCCACTTCTCACTAGGATGATACAGATTGGTTCATTAGAACTCCCTGGGTCCTACCATACAGCTAGTTTTCCACCCACTGAACAGTTGAGCAGTTAAGCCCACAATCTTCCAATTTTTCCACAAGAATATCATGGGATACTAGATCAAAAAAAGCCTTTTGGAAGTCTAGGTATATAATGCAAACCTTCTCTCCCATGTCCACATAGTGAGACACCTGTTTGTAGAAGGAGATGAGATTGGTAAGACAAGACCTACCCACGATGAAGTCATGCTGTCTGTCATTCAGAATCTTACCCTCAATGAATGTATCGCACATAGATTCTTTAAAGAGTTTTTCCAGGATTTTCCCTGGGATGGAGGTTAGGCTGATTGGGCTATAGTTGCCTGGATTCTCCCTCTTCCCTTCTTGAAGATGGGCAAAATGTTGGCCCTCTTCCAATCCTCAGGGATCTCCCCTGTATGCCACTCTGAAAGAGTTTTGCCAGGGGTTGCATAGTGACTTCAGCCAGCTCCATTAGCATTCTCAGTTGAAGTCCATATGGTCCTGCTGACTTATAAATGTCTAGCTTTTCTAGTTGGTTCTGCACCAGTACAGCATCCACAGTGGGAAGGTTATCATTCCCACCATGCCCCTTGTGATCCTTATCTCACTTGTCTTTCCCCTTGGTCCGGTGAAATACCAAAGCAAAGTGGGCATTCAGGAGTTCAGTTTTTTTCCTGAGTGTCCATTACCAGCTGTCCTGAGGTGTTAAGCAGGGGCCCCACACTTCAATTTGTTTTCTTTCTGCTCCCTACATAGCTAAAGAAGGACTTCTTATTGTCCTTGGCTTCCTTGGCTAACTTAAACTCAGTGGCTGCCTTAGCTTTCCCAATCATTTCCTTACAAATGGGAACCACTATTGTGTAGCCCTCCTTGAGGACTGTCCCTGGCTTCCACTGTGTGTATGTCTCTTTTTTCTTTTCCAAGAGGGCTGTGATATTCCTATTGAGCCAGGAGGGCTTGCCAGCCCTTCTTTTCATGCTAAACATTATTTGTAAAAGTTAATAAATATGACATGCAAGATGTGGATATGGGTATTTTATTATAGAGATAAGCCATGTTGTTAAATGAAGAAGCATTCATAACCTTTACTTACACATATACTAACACATCTCTATACATTATTTTAGCAGCTAGGGTTACCATACGTCTGGGTTTTCCCAGACATGTCTTCTTTTTTGGTCTCCTGTCTTCCTGTCCAGGTGGCTTTTTAAAATCCAAGCAAATGTCCAGGTTTTTGCTCTGCCTCTGCTTTTCCTGGCCACTTCCAGCTTGGTTTCTTGGTGCTGGGAGCAGCGGGACAAGGTGATTGCCTGCCGGGGAATCACATGCTCTGCGCACAGGGCCCGGCAAGCTGCTTACAGGTAAGAGAGACAGAGATGTTAGGGTGACAATATTTGGATCTTGGGGAGCACTGGATTTGCAGCTGAATAAAGGCATGACCTGTGGCCTAGCAAAAGCTGCTGACCACAAGGCAGAATGATAGCTAAGCCATCCATTTGCTTATGCTAAGTAACCATCTTAACTGTGTCAACCATTTTCTGAGGAAAAAGCAGCAAGTGAATCTGTGTGAGTCTGTGTGCTGTGAATGAGGTGATGTTTTAGGAAAGTGGAAGGTGGTACTACCTGGGATAGAAAAACAGACTGGAATGTGAAATACAACACATAATTGGTAACAGAATCCGAGATGAACATATGCAAAAAGGTGAATGGTAATTGGTGAAGCAGCCTCCAGAAGCTTCCACATTTTGGTCAAAGTCTGCCCATTGACCGAAGAAAAGGAGTCAAGGTCTTAGACATGCGCTTATTGCAAAAAGCCATGTAAATGAATGAAATGCACAGGCAATTCCATGCTAATGAAGCAAACAGTAAACAGAGGTGGAGCTTGAGATGGAAGGAGAAATGGGTGAAACAAAAGGAGGGACGGAGGTGGAGTGAATGTTAATAAGTTTAAACCAAAGTGTATAAACGTGGAAAAAAACTATTGTTCAGTGCAGGTCCCCTGGCTCACGGGCTATGTCTGTGAGGGACCCTTGTCGGAAGCTGTCTCCATTCTGAATAAAGCTGTTGTGAGCAATGTGTGTTGGTGTTGGCTCCCTGTCTGCTCTGGCTAATGAGTACCAGGATCCATGAGCAATTGGACCATCGTCTCCCGAGTTTTTGGGCGCTGCATGGAGTCAGGGTCTAACAAGAGACACAGAAAAAGTGTGTGTGTGTGTGTGTGTGCGCGCGCGTGCATGCATGTGAGCTGCATGGGCAGCAGGGCTGGGGGGGGCAGGAGTATGGGGGGGCAGGAGTATAGTGGGTCAGGAGTGAGAG
>NW_017728998.1:27156274-27180672 GCF_001723915.1 Gavialis gangeticus | reverse complement strand
TCAGGAGTGAGAGGCAGTAATAATGTTATGGGGGGCTGTGGTTTAGGAGTGAGGGACAGAGGCAGGACACGGGCATATCACTGCTCCTCCAAGCTTATAGCCCTTCCCCCTCACCTCCCCCTTCCTCCCCACAGGTGTCCTCTTTTTTGATATTGGAAATACGGTAACCCTATTTTAGCCCTTTATATAAACTACGTATAAAACACAAACTTAATATGCATCCTTATTACAGTATGCATCACTTCCTGGTGAGTATTACAGATCTTGAACTACTATTCTGGTGGCACCCAGCAGAACTGCACCTCCCAAGAAAAAAAATTGTGGATGGCATAAGACTACCAACCCAGCTTTGCAACATTCCCTTTCACTACACTGAGATTTGAGCAGGGGAATAGCTCAAATATTCTTATATTCTAGGGATTCTTAGCTGTATGCAAGCCTAGACTGGAGTTACCTACATCTACAGCCCAGCCAGCCCAGCTTAGATAGATCCATGAAGCACAGAAGTTGCCTTTTTCCCTTTTACCTCCCAGTCATATGCAACAGGCAGCTCAACTACATAAAGAATGTGGCTTCCTTTTTTTTTAAATAAAGGGACAACCACAGGCTTAGAGGGGTCCAGGCAAGGTAGTTGCACAGAATGAGCATTTCAGGAGGTAGGTAAACTGCAAAAGCCATCTCCCATCAACTTGCAGGCATCTAACTTGGTACTTGGAGGGTAAGAGGTACTTACATTTTGCTGAAGCCAGCTGCTTCATCTCTGGTTTCAAGTAACATTTAATAAACCATAAACCAAAGGAAGCTTGCTTTTTAAACCAGATGAAATGCATAATTTTCCTCCCACAAATACTGAAATCTGTTGATAGTAAAGAGATTAAAAATTATCAGCAGCTAATCTGAGGTAAAATATTTACCACAATAAAATCCATTTGAATGCACATTGGAGTGACTCTTCATTAAAATGCAAGTGCAAACAAGCCTGCAGATTTCACTTACACTTTATTCGCTGTGGCAAGAGGTTATTGAAGCAAAGCATTTCATCACAGAAACATCAATGGTGGGTAAATAGGCTTTAGTAGCAACAGTGGTAACCAGATCATCAACTGGGGATTATCTGGGCATGCTCAACTATGAGGACATCTGCAGCTTTCAAGGCTGTACTTGTGACACTCCAGGGGTTCAGTGCTGAAGTTTGCCAAAGGGATCATTGCTTATCCCAGTGTCCTCCCAATTTGTACCTCATTGAAAAGTAATCTCCCTGAAGAAACTGGGGCCAGAGAAGGCATTTACATTTCAGTTCTGAGCAGGTGCTCTGATAATGCCTCCTTGATGTGGAACATCTCTTTGTTATAGGGACCTGTTGCAAGAGCAGAGAGAATGACAGTGGCAAGTACAAAAGGAAAAAAAAATGAAAAATTCATGAACCAAATCATGGGTTTAAACTTTCATTATGGGATTGGTTCCAGTACAAGTGGAGGGAACGCAGTGTGAGGAATGTTAATAATTCAGTTGTTTTACTATCAACTGGTGGGCAGACTGTTTTGGCATTGAGAAAACTGGGAGTAAAAGTTCATTGTTATGAGAAGTTACCAGATTTGTTAGGTAATCTGTTGAGCAGTAGTCTTGAGGAAAGCACAGTGTGTGCTACAGCTTTGCTAGACAGGATGGATTTATACAGTGCTAAGGAATAGGCAGCCTTTTACTTTAAATGCTTTACAAATTGTTGTGTGAAGTCCTTTGCTGGTAAACATCACAGAGCATCACTCTGCAAACTTTGAGCAGTGAAACCTGGCATTTTGCGTTTCAGGTGAGGCAAAAAACGACTGAGAAACAACTAATGGGACTTCCATGACATGCACAAGGTCATTAGGAGACAAGTGAACAAAAAGCTGAAACATTATTTCTCCTTGTTGGAACAGAAACTGCGAAACAAACCCCAAGAGAAAATGTCTCTGATTCAGGGGCATCTGGAATTCAGTACTCTTCTATCCCTTGTACCTGCAATAAATACATAGTTGTGTTTACAGGTTATTTATTTTTCAAACAGTTCTGTTTTGCTCAAAGAGATTTCAGACACATTTAAAAATATTTTTGTTAGGTGTTTTCAGTTTAATAGAATTAAAATATTGTCCTGTCAAATCACAAAGTCTTATTTTTTCTCTAAGGTGTGTGTGTGTGTGTGTGTGTGTGTATATACCTGCCATGTGCAGAGGGGGGGCAGAGATGTAAAGGTGTGAGTGAATCTAATGCATGATCCACACAATCATGCCTCCTGTCATGCTAATGCATGTGACGGTGAGCTGTTTTAATTAGAGTGGATGTCTGGGAACCACTCTTAATTAAAATGTCCCCCCCATCCCTTAGCATGTGTGTACACAGCCATAAAGAAAAGGTATTTAAAACGGTTAGAATTCATGCCTTGATGCCTACAAATCACTTGAAATAAAACTAGGCAGCTGGTTTGCTGGTATCATCTCTATCACCTTGTGTTTTGTAGTCTGTTTGATTCCCCCACTGCTGTCTTGCATTATTCTTAGTTTGTAAATACCAGGGCTGTCCTCTTCTTGGTTAAATACAGACAGTCAAAAAGTCTGAGGTTGAATTGATTCACGCTTTGCAGGTTAGTTTAAGCTGCACAGATTAAATTGAAACAGAAGTGAACAGACATTTACTTTTGATTCAGGAAATGCAGCCACATGCCTGCAGTGGCTCAGGCCAGAAGCCAAATGGGGCTAGAGCATGGCTCCCTGGCATATAGCCAGCATGGGCTGTGTGTTCACTTCCTCTTTCTGTAGCCCCCAAAGTCTCTGGGATTTGCTGTCCAAAATCCTACCAGCTGGACTCGAGAAGGTTGCTCATCACTTCCTCTTCCTGCTTTCAGGTGCTTCTGGGATTTGTAATCCACAGTTGTAGCCAGCAGTAAATTTGAGTGGGGGAAGAGGTGTTTAACCTTCCCCTCTGGCCCCAGCCAGCGTTTGCCTGGGGTGAGGGGCAGTCACCCTCTATAGACTGGGCTGCATCCCCAGCCAGGCTTGCCCCCTGTCAGCCAGCCCTCACTGCTCCAGCTAGGGAGCAGAGGGGCAGGGCCAGCCCTGCTGTCTGGAGCAGATGGCATAGCCTAGCCAAGGGCTGCAAAGCATGCTGGGATGCTGGGGGGACTGTGTTTTAACTTAAACAAGGAAGGGGTCTGTTTCAGAAACTGGTTTGACCCAAATCAGTTAAGTCTGATACTACATTCAACCAGGTTTATCTTAAACCAGTTGCAGCCATTTTGAAACTGGTTTATATGCACTAAGCTTCTGTTCTGCTACAGGTTTAAATCAGTTTCTGATCATTTGCATTGGTTTATGCATAACTTCTGCCCCTAGCCCTTGTATGTGTGTGCGGTGTCACTTACAGAAAGGCCCTGAGTGGGACCCTTGGTGCTACCAAAATGTAAAGAATGGTGCATCTTTTAATTAAATAGGTGGCTTTGATCCAATGGATTTGATTTTGTTTCTGTCTCATTTTTGTAAAATAATGGTTTGATCATGGGGGTGCAAGGGGGGGGGGGGTCACACCCAGGGTTCTAACCCTCATTGTCAAGGCACAGAAACAGGATAGGATTCTCTTTAATTTGCATTGTTGTTTCATTTTCAGTTATTTTTTTCCTACACAGTTTTGATCACTCCCTTGGCTCTGTTTTAGAGGGTTTTTGGGTTTGTTTTTTTAAGTTAGTGAGCACACCTGCTATGTATGAAACAAGAACATCATTTTTAATGCAGTTATCTTAATGTATTGCTGCAGCTCTGCATCTTATTTTAAACCAGGCCTGTTGTTATAAGATTCAGTTCTGAGTTACTACAGTAAGAGATCCACAACCCAGGGGAGAATATTGAAATATATAGGCCAAGTTTTGTGTTTTCCGGTACCCAGCTACTTGGCTTGGGGCATTGCCATTAATCTACTCATGAATCCACCCCATTCAATCAAACCAAAAAAAAGCAAAACAAAGTTATTTATATTTCTCAGGAAGATGAATAGTACAGTCCTCCTCAAACAAAGAAAATTCATTTGCAATATAAATTCTAATAATAAACAAGCTCCATTATTCCTTTGCCAGGAATTCTGTCCTTTAAAAATAACCTAGCCTTCAGTGTCTAAACATACTCAGTTAGACAACAGCTAGTTAGTGTAGGGAGAGAACTTAAAATGTACCTTTTTAAAAATTAGCTCCTGTGTTAAAGCTCCCTGCTGTCTTTGCTTAAACACTTCATCCACAGTCATGATCTGGAACTAAATTCCACAATTTTTTTTTACTCTATTGAATAGGGAAATGCAACTCTCTTTGCCTAGTTTTTAATTTACTTAAAGTTTGCGAGTACAAAAGTTCAACTCTAATAGACATTCCTGAGTTCAGGTTCTGTGTCTGAGGGCTGGCAGGGAAGAAATCCAATGGACGGAAAGAATAAACATTGGAACAAAAATCAGGAAGAGGGGTGGGAAGAGAGCAGGAGGGGAACTGTCAAACTGTTGAGAGGGTTGGGAAAGAAAAATTTCAAAGAAAAAATATTGTAATTTCTGTTCCATTTTTTTTCAGTTCACAGGTACAAAAAGATTGGACAATATTTTGACAAATTACCAGTGTTTATGGGTATCTAGCCTAGATAGCTTAAAGGAATGTGGCTTGCAGAAAGTGCTGAGCAATCACCTTTTGAAAACCAAAAGTCTCAGGAGAGCCCCTCAACAATGAAGCACACACCATAAAGCAAGGTTTCATATGTCTCTCAAAGGAGAAAGTGGGAACGTGCATATAATGCATTTATTTTCTGAAAATACAATTTTTCATTCAGTAAGGATCTCACTTAGTTCCTCACTGCTGAGGGGATGTCAATCTATTATGCTATTTATTATCATGCTTATAAGCCTTTGTGCTAATCAATATGTTTTTGAATGTTGATATATAAATGTTTTCTATTTACAAGAATGAAGGGTTTTTCTATTTATGCTAATCTGTGAACAAAAACCTCATAATGCTGGAAGGCTTATGTTAAGAGCCTTAATTTAAATTTGTATAACTTCAAGATTTCAAAATATCTAAGGATTGGTTTAGTAAGATTTGTTGTGAGCTATAGATAAGTCTGTTGACCTTTGGCAACTATGTACTGTGGTAGAATTTGGACAGTACAAAGTGTTTTTGGAACGTACTAAATTTTTATTATCTTCAGCTTAAACAAAGTTGCAGGTGGAAGAATCTAAATTGTAAGGTTCTGGTGTTGTATAAAATAATTTTGCAAAGCATTGGACTTTAAATCTGTGTGTAGGCTTTATTGATCACTCTTCAGTGGTTACCAGGTGCTTCATGGGGAAACACTGGCACCTAGTACAGGGTTGTGGGTACCATTCTTTTGGCGGCAGGCATCTGAAAGTTTGATAGTGTGATGCTTAGCTTTAGGCATGCAAATACTTTATGGAATCTAGCCCAAAAGTTGTTTCCTTTCTTCCTTACAGCCCTTCCATTGGAGATGGAGGAGCAAGCAGGGTCAAATTCAGCCCAGAATGACTTTGGCTTCAAAGGAAATATTGTGTCACTTCCACCCAAGCTGGACTGGGCTTGGTGACCATATACCAAACAGGCCACATCTGTCAAGCACTGAATGTGTGCTGCTTGCCTGTCACAAGAATGAGTGGACTAAATGCTCATTCTTAGGCAGCAGCAAGGTCACCTGTTCCATATGTTTGCTTTCATTGTTAATAACAAGTTCACATTTCAGATGAACATTATGCTAAACTAACCTAATTATGTGTGACAGCTAATTTTCTGAGTGATAGGGAAGGACTTACGAAGTAGACTTTTAATACAGTGCAGGACAGTTTAACTACATCTGAAAATCTGGGAATCCCAACCTGGTGAATGGACGTGCTCATTTGGAAAGCTCACCAAATAGTCACTTGAGAGCAAATTAATAAGTAGGTTAGCAAGATCTGGAAATACTAAAAAATACTACAGAATTCTGGAGGAAGTCAGATGAGATTGTATTCCACTCTGCTTTCTTTCAAAGGAAGGAGTATTTCAAGGACAAGGATGTATTCAGTACTTTGAACTACAGTGCACAAGGAACTTCTGAGGAGCATAGCTATTCTCCATTCTCCAACAGCAGAATGAGGATGGGATTTTCAAAAGTTTGACTTAAGTCTGTCCCTGTTGAAGATTGTTCTGTACCTATTAAAGTCTGTAGGTTTTAGTGTTGGTTTTAATGGGATCAGAGTTAGACTAATACCGAGTGTCTTTTAGAAATAATATAGTGGTTCACATGAGAGCTGCATACACACATTGAAATAATTTGGGAGAATCCTCCCAGATTTGTTCTCCTAGCAGAAAAAATTATCCAGAGCCCCATATATAGACAGTTGAATGCTGAGTTCCTGAAGAGTGGAGAGCTTGCAGTCCTGATACTGTGCAGTTGGCAAGATTGGGGGAGGGGGTGCAGGGCTCTGTGCATATATCTCTGCATACTCTGCAGGCTCCCTTAATCTGCTGATGACAGATGGTTGACCCAGAATGCCCATGGTCAGCCTATATTTCCCTGCAGCACAATGTGGGGATTGTGAAGGTGGCATGGTCTTCTCCCTGCTGGAGCAGCAGAGTCCAGTGTATGATACCGTGTCTCCTGGGGAGTGGTTGGAGGGGATGCTGGACTCCACCCACAGCATGTACAGACATTTGCTCTCCCAGGAGAAATTCTTCTGAGAGTTATTTAACCCTGGTTGTTTCCATGTTACTTTTCTCCTGGCGTGGCCATTAAAAAGTCTGAACATCTGTACATTTGTAGTTTCTCCTGAAGCAACTCTCTCAGGAGAAACTTAATGTCTGTACAAGGCCTAAAACATTATTCATATTAGCAGAAAACTAGTTAAATACTATTTTGCTGTAACAACTTTTTTATGCTATCCTGTCTGACTATTCCACAGACTTTATAACAGAAGGAGTCTTTCACCTTTGAAAAATCATGTAATTTTTTAACTTCTTCACAGGTAGGTTTTTCTTCCAAGTTATCAGGCTTCTGTAATCATAACTTTTTGTTATATTCTTTTTGTCCTTTTCTTAATTTTAACCAGTACATATAATCTCTGCCAGATTGTTCTGAGAGTACCCTGGGGAAAAAACCATAAAAAGAATTATTTACTACTGGGTAGAATACCTTTAACAATTTAACTTTCATTTCAATGAACTGTTAAACTATTTGAGATACAACTGAAATACTCATTATTTTTAAATTGTATTTTATATTACAATTCATTTTATAAATGGTTTATAAATGATTTTAGAGGTTATAAGCATGCTTCAGGCAGGAATAGGATGTTATAGAATAGTTATAAGCATGTCAGTAGAAGGTGTTATAGATGACTATGTGCTATAATTATAAGAAGCATTTTGTTCTGCTGCACTCTAAGATGTCTCCCAAGAATTTATTAACCTTCTATAGACTATTTAAAAAATTGAATACTTAGTATAAAATAGGACCTATTTGTCTATTGTGTGCACATGCATGTGCACTCACACACACATACACGCACGCGCGCACGTGCGCGCGCGCACACACACACAAACAATTAAATGGATGATTAGTAAGGTCGCAATGCCAAGCATTCTTAAAAGTTATGAAATGCTAGATTAGTTGCCTCTGCTACCTTAATTTGTCCCTTGTGGGTATGTGTGTTGTATTACAGTCTTTAATTACATGATCACCTACTATTATTTTGTTCAATAGGCCCTCTGCCCTCATTCAGTCTACAGGATGGATGTTGCTCACTTAACAAGCAGCTGCTCAACATTTTGTCTTTTCTTCTTTGTTCACTGTGCCCCACTACCTTATTTTCTGCACACTATTGAAATTCTGCTCTGGGGCTGCAATTATTAATCTCCCCATGGGTTTTTCTGTGGCACTTATTTTGGCAGCTAAGTATTTCACAAACAAATTGTTTTCATAAAAGATTAAGTTGATAGGCCTATTTTAATGGTACAGGTGGAAAACAGAGGCACAGACTGAGTAAGGTAAAAGAAAAAAAGGATTACATAGATGCCTTATTTTAAATGCTCTATGTTGGTTGTCTCCCTTCAATCCCCCTCAAGTTCTTAGCATTTGAGAGCACTTTAAATGTTTGACCACAATTTTCAGTGTCTCCAGTTGTGGGTTTAACATACTTTTGCATGTCAGACCTCAGTTTCTAGGGGAAAAATCCATTATTCCAGGGCATTATTCAAGTGCTCAGGCATTTCTGTTTTTTTTTTTCCTGAAATCCCTTGCCTCATCCATTATATGATTTGTAGGAGGCAGTGGAGCAGCAGATAACACAGAAGTATACAAGGTAGCTCTGCATCTGGGGCTGCCATGATGCATGGAATAGTGTGGTCCACTGTCGGGGGAGTCAGGACCTTCAGGATCACCACCGCCTCCCTGCGTCAGGACTGCTCCCCGGTTGCCAAGGGGTCGCTCACCTGTAGCTTGCACACGCCAGCCTTGCCTGCCATGACTTTGATTGTAATCTGTTTCAGTTCGGATTGTCCGGTGCACGTCAGTCCAAAAGTGAGACTCCTCAAGTTCCCGGGGTCCCATGTTGATGAGGGCTCCGCCACCCCTACACCCTCGCCCATTCCACCGGGGAGTGACTGCCTATCTGGGCAGGCCACTTGTCAGGATATCGCTCAAAATGTCCGTAAAAGAAATGTAAAGCTCAACACAAAGGTTACAGCCAGGGGTTCACTAGAGCGAGGAGGCTGCTTTAACCCTCTGCTGACCTCCCTGATTTTCCCGTGTATGCTGTGGGGTTAGCACCCTTTCTCTAGCTCTTGCTGAGCTCTTCAGCCTTCCCTAGGGCTTCCTGATGCCCCTCAGTCCTCCCGAATACAGGCGCAGCGATTTCATTGCCCGTGATTGCCCCTGTATTACAGTTCATACAGTACCCGGCTCCTGCCAGGTCCCGCCGCTCCTGGTGGCGTCAAACAGTCCGCGGCCTCGCTGTGCCGGTTGACCGGGCTCCCAAGCCCCGCTGGGGCTTACCCTTATCCCAGAAGGTCCTGCCGCGTCTCAGGACAGCTCGCATCCGTTCGAGGGTGCTCCCACCGGCATCAGTTCCTCCGCTGCCTTCTTCCGGTTCCGCCCCCTTGGCCATTGTCGGCATCTCTTTTATGCCGGACCTGGCCAGCTGTGTTCCTCCCTCCTCCATGCACCTGGAAGAGGTGAGTTCCCGCCTGGCGTTTTGCGCTGGTGTGTGCGGGATTAGCGTGATTGCATCGGGGCGGGGGGGCCTCGGGGCCCGTCGGCTCCTTCTCTCCCTCACATCCACCATGATGCCAATTTTGGTGTTATGATCAGTCACTGCTGTGCAGTAGCTAGTTCTGAGCCCTTGCCACAAAGGTGGTGTGTAGAGCTACTGCCCTGGTCACCTTTCCCCACTCCCCCCTTAGTTACACTACAGAGACAACAGACTCCTTTGCTATACAAAAGGAGGCAGGGGCCCATGGAAAAAACAGTATGTGATCAAGCAAAGACTACCTCATAATGAATAGGAACAAGAGGAACAAATTAAGGTAATCCAAATTTGGGCATTTCCAAACTTTTGAGTGTCAACTTTGTAAGCTTAATAATGCTCTTTTAATATAGAGCATTTTGTTTGCCAGTTTCCTAGAATTTAAAAAAAAAGTAATTGGAAACACTGTGTGACAGGTCCACAGGTAATAGGTCCACATTGCCACAAGATGATGAGAGAACAAAGAAGAAATAGAAATTTACCATGCCAGCAAGCCCAGATGGGAGAAAAGCCATGCCAAAAACCCCAGATGTAGATTAGGATGATCAACTGGGAGAGCCGGTCAGGCAGTGAATAGAACGCTGCGGTCAATCTCACAGTTGATTAGCATGGGGAATTAAAAGAGAGCTGACTGAACAGTTGGCTGTCCTCCTATGAAAGGAGTAGCATGGAGGGAGACCCATGGAAACATGCAGCAATGGTGGTGGCATGTGGCTGACTAAGGGGATTTGGGAGAGAGTTCTGAAGTTGGACTTACCTGTGGAGCCGGGGAGACAGGGCAGTTGTAGCATCCAAACTGGTGAGTGCAAGTTCGGTGGGTGTGGGATCCCATTCCAGAGACCTGAAAGAGGCAAAAGACAAAGCTGTTGCTTGGGACCCATGTGGGGAAGAATGGGACAAGTGACCAGGAGCAAGAAACTGGCTACTTAGAGATTAATCAAGGCAACCCAGAGACTGAGACTCCTGCAGAGGAGGCCTAATGAGAATGACCTTGTGCGGTAAGGACAGGGTGTGGGAATGGTGGAGCCTGATAAAGAGGAGCCAGCCTTCTAAGTTGCAGAAATTAAGGTTAATTTTGTCTCATAGGACTTTGTCCATTTTTAGTTCCTTCCATTTTCTATCTAAGTTATGGCAGGGGAATTTTTAAAGGAGACTGTCCCGTCCAATGAGAGAGAGACTTTGTGCTTTTACTTTGGGACATGGCTAGTCTTTCACACACTGCTAATACTATCATGTTGCTTCATGTTGACATCCACATAAGTTGCCAGCAGGATTGGAACCCTCTGCCTCTCTCCAACAAACGGAGTAACTGCAAACACTAGTATGTTGTTATCCTTTTTGTGTTCCAGAACTACAGAAGAATGAGGGGCACACATTTCATTTTGCCATACACTTGTCTCTGGTTATCCCATGCTGGCTCCTTGTTTGGTCTTCCTCTAGATTTTTGCCCCAATCTCTTTGCTCAGCTTTTCTTAGGTATCCATGTTATCTCCAGCAACTTGCCAGGTTTCATTCTGCCTGTCCTGCTCCTGTTTATCCCACTGGCTCCTAGTTTCAGCCTGCTTGTACAATCAGTACAAGTTTCATCTTCTTCAAGCTACATTTCTTTAGGAAGATAGGAGTGTAAAGGGTCCCTGGGCCATTAAGTCCCACTGCTATCACAGGCAATCATATCATAAACTTGGCACGCTGCTCCTTAAAGCTGGCAGGTTGTTTGGGTTGTTTGCCCTCCTATGGGAAGGCTCCTTCACTCCTCTGGTGGTTAGAAACCATCTTTTAGTTTCAGCCAGAATATACTAATGGCCAGTTTATAATATTGTGTTCGATAGCTACAGTGTCCTTTAACTTGAACAGCTCTTTCTTCCCTACTGTTTAGTCCCTGAGCATATGGTGCAATGTTCTCTTGTCTCAGTCTTGGTTTTGCTATACTAAACAGTCTTAGCAGACACATGCATCAACATCAAAGTAAGGTTAGGAGAAAGACTGCCCTTAATAGATCTGCAGAGAGATTAACAGGCCTATTATCAGCCATTATCTACTGTTAACCAATGAATTATGTTTAGTACAAAGAGGAACTTATCTTGAATTATATTAAAGCATTTCTATTTTTTCTTCTAAGTCAGCAACTTTGGTTTGAAAAATATTGGTATTCTTATCCAATCTTGTTGTCCCACCACACTGTTCCCAAGACCAATTCCCAATCCCAGCCCCTTTCCCTTGGCTCCTGGTCTCTTTGCCCATCTAGTATTATCTTGTCCTTTTTTCTCCCAATCTCCTAGCCAGCTCTAAGTATTCTTACCAACCCTATCCATCTCTCCTCTTCAGCTGCCCTCACTCACAGCCTGCATTGCTCCATCTTCCAATCCAAGGTTCACTATACATCTTTTCCCAAGCCACTCTTCTTCTTCCTCCTAGTTCAGCTCTTTTTCCCATTTTTTCTGGATTAGATGGCACCCTCTTCACACTGCCTGCTGTAAAGGCAGGCAAAAAAAGGGTACTGAGTTAAAAGGGTTGAGGGGAGGACTGCACAGTAAGTACCTCTCTTCTTTTTATCATTTCATCTGTTCATACTCCAAGTAACAGCAAAATTGTATTAAAAACCTGAGAGACAGGTTTCCTTCTCTCTGTTCTAATGCCTGGCCCCATGTTGACCTGGAGTAGAAAATACAATAGAAGTCCTGAACTCCTCTGTCCTTGGGATGGAGCATGGTCTCTATATATACACACTTCTGTCATGTCAGAGTTGTGTGGGTATACATCATGCTCACTTGGTTGATATGGATGGTAGAACCATGGTCTAATTAGTAGGGCTTTGTGAAATGGTAATGTTCCATTTCAACTTGAGATTCGAGGTTTCAATGGAACAGTGTTTTGTTTAGAATTTCATTTCAATTCAAAAAAGCTGTTCCATTTAGTTTTGGTGAAACAGTGATGCAGTTTTGATGCTGTTTCGACATTTCACACACACACTATAATGGTGAAGCTTGATACAGCCTCTCTCATCTGGCAGGCAGATGGGGGTCTGCAGCCCCAGGAGGGCTATGGGGGCTGTGCTAGTCCTCCTGGGGCTGTGGGTCCCTGATCTGCCTGCCAGATGAGGGAGGGAAGCTGGGTGCTGCTGCCTGGGACTTGGGAGCTGTAATTGCTCAGTTCCCCTCTCCAGTGCTAGATTGGGCTGGGGAAAGGAACTCAGCCCATCTGAGCTGAGTTCGCCTTCCCAGTGCTAGATTGGTTTGGGGAAAGGAACTCAGCTCAGCTGGGCTGACTTGCTTTCCCCAGCCTGATCGCAGCACTGGGGAGGGGAACTGAGCAATTGGGCTCAGTTCCCTTCCCCAGCCTGGTGGCAACACTGGGGAGGGGAACTTTGCAATTGGACTCAGTTCCCTTCCCCAGCCCAGTCCCAGTGCTGGGGAGGGGAACTGAGCCTGGGCTCAGTGCTAGATTGTGTTGGGGAAAGGAACTCAGCCCAGCTGAGCTGAGTTTCCCTCCCCAACCTGATCATAGCACTGGGGATGGGAACATAGGTCAGCTGGATTGAGTTCCTTTCCTGAGCCCTATCCTAGCACTGGGGAGGGGAACTCAGCCCAGCTCAGCTGAGTTCCTTTTCCCAACTGTGTCTAGCACTGGGGAGGGGAACTCAGCTGAGCTGGGCTGAGTTCCTTTCCCCCGCCCAATTGCAGGGCTGGGGAGGGGAACTGAGCAATCGGGCTCAATTCCCTTCCCCAGCCCGATTGCAGTGCTGGCGTGAGGAACAGAGCCTGGGTTCAGTTTCCTTTGCTTGCGCTGTGATCGGCTTCCCACAGCCTGGCTATGGGAGGTGGGAAGGGCTGGGGCTGCACTCCTGCCTGAGCCATGTGGGGCTGTGGAGCCACTGGGAGCACAGCCCTTGTTCTCCCCTGTCTCCCACCACCTGGCTGCTTTGAAATTCAAAACATTTCAAAACTTTCAAAATGTTTTGACTGGTCTCAT
Source organism: Gavialis gangeticus (assembly GCF_001723915.1). Classification (NCBI taxonomy): domain Eukaryota; kingdom Metazoa; phylum Chordata; order Crocodylia; family Gavialidae; genus Gavialis; species Gavialis gangeticus. The sequence goes on along the minus strand of NW_017728998.1, from coordinate 27,167,412 downwards.
TTTGTTTCAAGGCTGTTTTGAGGCCCTTCAAAATGAGTTGCAACAGCTAGCAAAATTTTGCACAGCCCTACTAATTAGCACTGGAAGCTGAGAGCATCTTAGTGAGATCATCATTAGAGAACAATCAGTCTTCAGATATTTTATCTCTGCTAATTTTCTGCTGAGCATGTATGAACTATTGTTTGATTGTTTTTTTCAAAGGCTCATAACTTGGTCAAACTTGAGTGGGTTTTCATTATGATAGGAAAAAGCACATTCCTGATATAAAGGTATCACTCCCAAAGCATGAGGGCCTTAGAGTATTTCAATGGAAAGTCTCAAGAAAATTTTAACATGGGGAAAATAACATATCTGTTCTCTAGTCTCATTCCTGGAAAAAGCTAACAATTTTGGATGAAACTTCCCCCCAAAATTTGGTCTGACAGGCACCTGATGGAAAATTTCAGGCCAAACTGGTAAAACTTTGCCATAGTATAGGCAGGAAAAACTGTGTCTGATAATGGGAAGTGTCAGATACATTTTTTTTAACAGGTGGTGCTATTATCTTTGCCCATGGTGAGTGTTTTATGAATGTGCATTATCTGGCACTGTGAAAAAAATTTCAAAACATACCATTTTTTGTAAACAGAGATTATTCTTCTCATGGTTAAGATTTATCACCTGCTCTTGTCTTGGTCTCTGGTCTAGCGGTCATTAATACTCATCATTTTCCCTTCCAGCCATTTCACTTTCTAGTGTACAGTTTTCTTAAGGAGTATCATGCTTAGCATATCACAAAGTCATTGCTGATTGGATTGGGAAGCACCTTTCAGATAATGTAATCCAGCTCCCTCCATCAGATTATGACACTATGCGAATCATATCTTTTTTGTATCTAAAATCTTACCTTATCGGCTATGGACAGATTCAAATACTTAAGCCTGAATTGATTCAATCTTTGCAGGTTAGTCTAACCTGGCTAGGCTGAACTGGTTTGTAACTGGAAAGACATTCTCTCAGGATGGAGGAAATTCAGGAACATGCTTGCAATGTCTCAGGTTAGAAGCCGGGGTGTTGGAGCAGCCCTCCCTTCCCTTGTTGATACTGAGCTGAGGTTGCAGGGGAGTGGCCAAGTCATGGCAGAACCTCTGATTAGGGAGGTCTGCCTGCACCATCCAAGGCTCTTCCCCACTGGCTGCTTGAGGGGAGGGAGTGTTGCCAGACCCCAGCCTGCTGCTAGCACTCTGAGGCAAGGGTGGGTGTGCAGTGCATGCTTCTGTTGATGATATGGAGCTTTCCAATCTCCCTCCCTGCTTCCTTAAACTGTCTGCACTAAACTGAAAGGCAGGAAAGCCAGCAGGGAGCTGATAACAGTGTTTATCACCTCATCAGCAAAACAATAGCTTCTCTTCATTAATTAATACTCTTCGTAAACAACTTACCAGCTGACCTGTTGATTAGCTCCAAAATGCCCTAAGCAGGCACTGTTCTGTCTGCCTGTCCCAGTGAAATTGGAGACATCTCTTGGCATTAGCTAGCATACCACATGCCTAGGGCCCATGGGGCTGGGGTCTGTTCTGTGAGAGATGTGAGGGAGGGGGGATCCCTACTTAAGCAGTGAGCAGCAAAGGTGTGGGGGTAGGGCAGTGAGAAGCCAGGCAGACCCTGCTGTGCCTGCAGTGCACTGAACATCTGTTTTGTTGCAGGTTTAAACCAGTTTCTGATCACTTAAACCAGTTTATGTGTAATGTCTGTCCCTAGCCATCTTGAGCAGCTCCAGCATTGGTACCTTAATTACCTCACTAGGCTACCCAGTCCTATATTTTATTTCCATTAGGGGGAAAATAAAATGCTTCCTAATATCTCAGTTATCAAAACTTTGTTTTTTGTATCTATCTGAAAGAGAGCATGTGAAAGGAAATGAAGGACTGAAATACACTACATTACTACGTATGCCCCCAGGCCTTAGGATCTGCATATTCTGTGGGTTTTTATCATGCAAAAGAAGACAAAAATAAAACTATCTTAAAGAAATATGTATGACCTAAATATATATCTGCTGTACCCATTTACTTGAAAAGCAGCACGCCTCTTGATTTTAAGTATGGCACTTAAAATAAGATGCAAACTAAGAGACACTGTGGCCTCAGTGCAGATAAACCTAGAGACCTATGGATTTCTAATTATATGTTAGGATTTGGAATAATTTCTGCTGCTTTGGGGGAAAACTGAAAGCCATACATATCCTACTTCCTGGCAGAATGACAAGAGGGGGTTTCTCAGGGTATTCCATACCTAAAGGTCTCTGCTACTGGCTTTTCAATGTGAAGCAACAAGCTGGGTTCTTCATTTGAAAATGAATCAGATCAACGAGATTTGTTCTGGTTAAGAATTAATGTTAAGCATATTAATAACAACTTTGTGTAATATATTCAGTGATTATTTTATTAGGGTCCTAGCAGAAATGGTAATGTGTATTGGGTTTCTTGCCTCATACATAGCCTTAGGAATTTTTTCTAAGTTATACAATTTTGAGACAGGTTGACTTGTAGTCGCTATATACCAAAGATTTTTACTTTCTTGAAATTAAATATGAGAATCCTGTATTGAAGTCTGTGATGATCTGAAAACCTGAATACTTTTTATACATTGTAGAAGTCAAAGGAATATATTCATTGGCACTAAAGACTGAAAATATGGCAATGAGAGAGGTAGTTTGAATACAAGGTTTACATTTTAAAGACAGAAGGATGTGGCTGGGTAAAACATGTTTTTCCTCCTTTTGAATGCAAACAGTGAGACAGATAAGCCACAGTTCTGTTTTATGTACACTTGGGCACTTAATTCCTTGCATTGCTGTTAGTTGCTAAAATGTTTGGATTCCAGCTATTTTAACTTAATAGGGAAAAATCAAAGAAATTAAATCATTATATAGGTAGACATTTTAATTGCTCAGCACTCTATTATTACTTAATTGTGAAACATTTCAAAGACACCAAGGGGAGTTAGGTACCTAAACACCAGTCAAATGAATTGTAATTTTGGAACTTAATACCCTGAAACATCTTTTAAAAATGTAAACAGAAAAAATATAAGATTAATTTCTCTTTTTCCTTTTTTGGCATAGATAAATAACATGTACTTGTCTGACATATCAGGTGCTTTTTGGTCTTAGTTTAGGTTTTTTTCAAGGAAAATTTTTTGTCTGGTGTCAGACATTAGAACTAAGCTAAATAATTTTAAGCACATGTATGTTTATAAGGATCTTATATTTCACCTTGTATGATAACATGCATTCTTCTTTGATACTTTTTTCAATCTCTTACAAAGTGGTTGGCTGTTAGGTTTTGAAGTGTATCTTTCATTCGTGGATGGCTATTAAACACAAATTATATTGCATTTCATTTGAATCTATTTTTTGTTGCTATACCTGCCTTAGCAAGACAATTGCAGGCATGGTATAAGGTGTGAGGATCACAGCGTATATGAAGGAGACACAAAATTGTGCCTTGTGTGGATCCCTGGACTAGCTCTGAGTGGATTAGGTTGTTACTGGAAACAGTGTATCTTCATTAATGTGGTCTGACTGATTAGTTCTGCTAAACAAACCAGAGGTTTTCTGATTCATAGAATGGAATTTAAGATGTAATGTATGCAGAAATCTGTGTATAAAATATGTCATCTGTACCACTGGAGATAATAGTGCCTGTAAAATTACAGGTATGGATTTGAACATTAGGCTGATGCTACTTTGAAAATTTGGCCCTTGAAATCTGCTAGTAACAGTTTAAAATCCTGAAGCTAAGTAAGTCATTCTTGATTCTATAGTTGGACAAACCTTCTGTGATGCATTATGCTTACCATATAATCTGTTATACAACTATTGGCAATCACAATATTCCCAGACTTTAATTTATACAACAGCTTCCTAGCAAATAGATCAGAAGCAAACAGAATGGTAAGTAAAAAAAACAAAAAACCCCTTCTGTCTCTTAATGAAATAAACTTTCAATACGGAAATTTAATCTTGGTCAGATGTTAATATGCTCTAGATTAGAGATACTTAAACAGCCACATGGCTATCATTTAAATACAAATGAAGCTTTTCTTGCTTTTCACTAGTAAGGCAATGACCAGCAAGAAGGGTAAATTAAAAGTGTGTGTGTCGGGAAGGGGCGGGGGGTGGAGGGGAAGGGGGAGGGGAAGTGTGGCAGTGGGGCAAGAGCCCTAGCTATTGACTTAAGGAGGTATACACAAATGGCAGTTACCACTGCTAATGGAAACCCAGCTGCCTTTGTTGCTTCATGTGCTGTTGTTCAGAGTATAAAACTGCCCCATGATGCATCTGAAGAATTGTTTTCAGCCAGTGAATTTCAGAGCGTTTTCAATAAAAGATTTCAGAGCATTTTGAACTGTGTAACTTGTATGAAAGTACAGAATAGTTAAATGGACTTAGTTAAATAGAAATGTTACGTAAGAAAACAGGTGCTTTTAAGTGTTTATGATAGGTTTGGTATCTTGTAGACAATATAGATCTAGCTTACTCCATATATGTAAAGGACCTGGATAAAGTCCTGCATGAAGAATAAAGAAATCCCACAAGCAAAGGCCTCTTTGAAATCCAGTTGATTTTTTTTCTGTACGCAACTGTCTGGTCCAGCCAGAGGCTTTAAGATAGGGAAATGCCAAGTTAAAAGAGAGTGAATCAGCAAATGGTTTAATAAAGGGACTAAATTTGTCACGCTGGGTATGAATATTTCAGCAGCTTTTATCTACCTGTATCGCATCCATATTCATTCTAAGATTGCCAGAGGAGGTCCAAGTTAAACAGCCGTGGTGTTAGAGGGAAGAGGAAGTGACTCCACTTTCCCCTTCAGGAATTCCACTGTGAGGTATGTGAACAGGCAAGCAAATAAAACACAAGCAAATGACTAGAAATTTTACTTCTGTACCCTTTGTGAGGATCCAGAATGCCTTTTTCCAAAACAGAAAGAGGGGAAAAAGACACAATGTTTCACTAGGAACATAGTTATAGGCACATTGAATGAGACTAGTAATATATCTAGCCTTGTGTTCTGTCTCTCGCAGTACCCAGTACCAGTTGCTCCAGAGGAGTGAACCCAGGCGTAGAGAGGGCCTTTTAAATGGCATGCTCTCATCAGTCCTCTTTGACCTGCTCTGGCCTTCCTCTCAACAACATCTTGGAGCAATTATGTCCTCAGTCTAATTGTTGACTGTTTGAAGAAGTGTTTCCATTACCAGTTTTGAATTTTCCAGCTGTTGTGAATGTCCCATTCTTTCAAGTGAGAAGGTAAGTAAAATGTCTGATCTACTTACTTTCTTCTAATTAGTATTTTTTTTACACTTTAAGTATATCCCATTTTTGTCCTTTCACTCAAAGGAGAAGCTTTGTTGAATGGTTAATGCATAAGCTTAAGACTGGGGGGTCTGGGGCTAAAATCCTGCCTTTGTGACTTTGACAAGTCAGTGAGAGTCATGTGTTTGAAGATAAGTGCTTTAATCTCCCTGTGCCTTGGTTCCCCATCTGTACTATGTGCTTGATAGATTTACCTGTTTCAGAGGTGTATTATGAGACACCCAGTCCCATAGCCTGTTGTGCCTAAATGCTGCCTATGGGTGCGTCCAGACAAGCGTGGACACTTCTTTCCTGGGAACAAGTAGTAGTGATACACCTTGTGCCACTGCTACTTATCCTTGGGGAATGCTCATCCCACGTCCACTGTGGTGTGCAGCAGGTTACCTGGGGAGGGGAGGTAGGGGAGGCTGGGGCCAGAAACTTGCTGGCCCAGCAGCCTTACCTGGGGGCCTCCCAGGGCTGCAGCCATGGAAGGAAACCTGGCCAGCAGCTGGATCGTGACTCTGGTTGGCCAGGCTCACGTTTTGGGTGGCATGCACTGCCACCCTGTGCACCACCCCGCTTTTTTTTGGCATAGGTTTTTTTGACCCCAGGATCTCCTGAGGTCAAAAAACCCCCACACTGCAAGGTAGTAGTGCAGGGAACGCCTGTATGTGTGGTTCTGCAGCACTAATGCTGCACATCCGTGCTTGTCTGAATGTGGCATATGTGACTAAATGTATGCATGTACAAGGCATTTTGTGACACTTGGAGGGGGGGATTTTACACCCGATTTTCATCTGTGCAACTAGATGTATTTTTTGATTCTGCTCAGAAGGGATTCATTATGGCTACTTACATGCTGCAGTGAACCTGTTCTTCTTGGGAGAGCATGTAACTAGATTTAAGTCCCTTGAACTCTAGCTGGAGAAAAAAAGTTAGAGGAGCTAGTTGGGCAGAAAGGAGCATAACAAAAATGTTCCCACCATGTAGACAAGTAATACTTTCCCAGGGATTGGGAGGCTCTCCCTCAGCTAGATGGATCGAATCTACATCTTCCATTTCCCCTAACTACCAGGCCATAGGCTAGGCTGGGTCCTCTTCCCTCTCAGCTGCTGCTGCCACCTCCTGTGTTTTGCCTGATTTTCCTCTGACTCCACAGTTATGACCTTCCCAGGAATAGGATTGTCTATTGCTAGCGAGTGAGAGTGGGCATGGAGAATACCTTGTGAGATTACATAGAAGATGGATTCTGTTTGGGCTGGTATAAATAGCACCTAAATTCTGGGTAAGTGACATGAAATGCCTCTTATGTGCCTTCATTTAGATACATAAATAGTATTTAGATGCCTTCAAGCAAAATCGGATTTGGACTTCACTGTAGAAGTGGGAACTGTGTTATAATCCCTAAGATGAATGGCCTTGTTAATTATTTTATTTTTTAATATAAGATTTATTTTTAATCCAGAGAAATTAGTATAAAATGAATGCAGTCTAATAAGAATAAAATCTTTTCCCATCTAACTTTTAAATCAACCTACAGTATTTAACTGAGAGAATAATAACCTGTAATATTACTTTAAAAATTCTGTAAAGGGATTATCTTTTACTACAGCCTACTTGAATTTTAATAAAGGTCACTGAGTACTATTTTAATATCACTTTGCATCATGTATATTAATACTCATGCATATTATTTTATTGCATATGCTAAAATCTCATCTTTAAATTGAGTAATGCAGCGACACTGGAATTGTCAACAGGGTGGGCCAGTATTTGAGGAAGATAGTTTAAGTGCCTTCTGATATAGCTTTGGCAATCCTAATGGTATTCAGGATTCACATAGTTTTGCTATGTTGTGTTTTATGTGATTTACTCTTCAGTGCAGCTTTCTGTCCCTTTTCCCAAATGCGTGCTATCTCCTGTCTCTTTTACATGTGTAATTTAGTAAACCTTTTGAAAATGGATAGCCTTATGTTTCATTTATCTGCATCAGATAAGACTGCTGCTTCCTGAGAAATCTTGTGGGACAGATTCTCATCCCTATTATAAGCAAAATTCCAGAGTCCTAACTTATAAGAGTATCAAGGAAGATTGTAAAATGATGATATTGAACAATAAACTAAAACACAGCTCACTGCACCCTCCACTCCACTGCATATGTATGAGAATTGCCCGAAACCCTTTTTTAAAATCAATTTTGATTCAGGGATCATGGTGAAGATGTCTCTTTTTCCTAAGTATAAATGCATTTATTTCTACACATTACTCATTCTTTGCCTGCCCGTTTCACCCTACTTTTCTTTTCTACAGCTTACATAGAAAAAGACAAATAGAATACTTTCTTTATAAATGACACTAGAAAGGTTCTTTAGGATGGAGGCTGTTGCATGTGTCACACTTAACTCTGATTTAAGTCCTGTTTAAGGCCAAGATTTTCAAAGGAGCCCAAAGGAATAAGACACCCAGTTCCTTCAGGGGCTGTTTCTGTACACAGGTTATGGTGCTTCAATTACATTTACCAACATAGTTTAGGGCAGTGGTTTTCAAACCGTGTTCATTAGAACCCAGGGGTTCCACAATAGGTCATCAGGAGTTCCTCAAAAAGTTTGGGGTAGTGACATAGCAGGCTAGGAGGCAGGGTGCCACATTGTCAGGCCAGGCTGCCTGTCTCTGCATCAGGTCACTTGGGCCATAGAGCCAGGGGTAGGAGTTCTGTGGCAGAAGAACTTCCACAACTTCAGGAAGTTTGAAAACCACTGGTTTAGGCTGTACAACCCCATCTCCCCAGTGATGAAAGGGTTCACATATAATTATACCAGCATAAACAGTTTCCATAACAAGGGGGAATAAGCTCCGCTGGTGTAAGGACAATGGTGAAACTTCATCTATACAAGTGGTTATGCTGGTATAATTATACTGGTAAAAAAATCACATCTGAAGAAACTAATTATACAGGTACCAGATCTCAGGTGCTTTTTGAAAATATCACTTGTGGATGTAAGTGAGAGCTAGGTAGTACATGAACTCTGTTAAGTGCCTGTGGAATAGAGAATTTCACTCTGTGCATTGTCCTTTTTGAGTTTAATGGCAATACTCATGGACTTGTACTCTATTTAGCATAATCATAGATCAAAGCCTCAACTAATTTCTGGAGTTATGTCCTATCTTTCATTGTTTTTTACCACAGGGTAAATTTCTGGGCTTCCTTGTTGTACTGGTGCATAGATTTAAATAATATATTTGCAAGTAGAATGAAACTAATCTTATCAAAAACTAGATTGTTAGATTCATTCCATCTACCAATCAGATTTTACATGATTATATATACATATATATATAAAATGAGAGAGAGACATGTGAACATGTTCTAACACTTTTATTGGCATAAATTTGAAGTGACATAGCTATGCGTTAGTTATTCAGGCCATTTCAGACCAGTGCATCCAGATCTTTATTGCACATGGTTACGTATCCTGTATAAGCCATATTTTAAAGGAAAGCTGCTTTAGAAATATTTTGCAGTGTTTTTAAAAGTTAACTGACATTTCTTTACCTATACCATCTGTAAAGACAGACTTTGAATCCAACTATGCAGGCCAATGGAGAGCAACATCATAATGAATAAATATTAGCAACCCCTAAAAAAATGATATATTAGAATAACTTTTGTGTACCTAATAACAATGATGTGATTTGAATGTTCAGTTGCTCAGAATCTGTCAAAACTAAGACTCTTCTCTTTCCACTGACATAAAAGTCTAATTCTGGTTCTCCTAATTCTAAATTTTGTACCTTATACCTGATATTAGTATAGGATAAAATGTCCATTTTCTACTTCAGACATATATTTTGGTGGGGCAAGATGCCATATTTTTGGGTTAGAGAAAGAAGGAAATATTTATTTACTTGACTGCTTAATAAAAAAATGCTTGGTTAAGGGCCATAAGCTAGGTGCTGTAGGTCAAGAATAAGTTATAGCTGTTCAGAGTATCATTTTAGAAGTTCAGTTTTAGATCTCTGTTTTCTCTTCTTTTCCATTCACTCTCTCTATGGATGTGTGAGTCTCTCAGCCCCCTCTACACTTTACTGGTATTGCATGTGTAGCTGGTCTCAGTTAATTGTGCAAAGTATTTTCCTTGGACGCTTCAGTCATCCCTTTCAGTCAAAGATGATTGTCTTCCATGATTGTCTTATATGTGGGTCCAAAGATGGCTGACAATGGCAGATTCTGGGATCAACAGACTCTGCTGCAACCTAGGCAAGATTTCAAAGTACTGAGATCCTTGCAGCATACATGCTCTATTTGTGACAGTCCTAGGTGATAGCTTTCCACAAGGTGATGGCAGATTTTTCAAGTTGGTCTTGAGGATATCCTTGAAGTGCTTTCTCTGTCCTCCTCTTGAGCGTGTGCCTTGACTGATCTGAGAAAGTAAGACTTGCTTTGGGAGTCTGGAGTTGGACATCCTGGTCGATGTGGTCAGCCCAGCGAAGTTGATGTCAGATGATTATCACCCTGATGGTTGTGGTGTTTGCTTGAAGGACGATGCTAATTTTGGTGCGTCTATCTTCCCACTGGATTCAAAGGAACTTCCACAGGGGCATTGCTGGTACTTCTCTATACATCGTCCATGTCTCAGCTTTCTACAGTAAGATGGGGATCATGACTGCTTGTTAAACCATGAGCTTGGTTTCAGATCTGATGTTAGGGTCTTCAAACATCCATTTCTTCTGGTGTCCAAAGGCTGTACTTGCACGCTTGATGCAACGTTGGATTTTCAGCACATTTTTCTAAGCCCTTTGGTGACCAGCTAGTGACAATGGGAGCAGGACTGTGAGGTGAGGTCTGGAAGCTCCTAGTCATGAACTGGCACGCAGGCTGCAGTTACAAGAAGGGCAACTAGCATTTGGATGAGAACAGGAGTGCAATTTGGCAGCTGTAATTGTGACTGAGCACCCCTCTTCAGGATGTACTCTGCTTACCCCATATGGGGAGGGGGCTGGAAAAGGTGCCCTAAACGTAGCCTGTCAACCTTCTTCCTGACTGGGCAACTGAATTTAGTGGGATAACCTTTACTGCAGTTGAAATCAATAAAGACATGCATTCAATTTTGGTACCTGGAATATCAGGACCCTCATGGATAATTGTAATAGCAAACGCCCATAGTGCCACACCATAATTGTAGCTCAAGCTCAGGTGACACAACATTGACATTGCTGCACTGAGTGAGAGAGAGTGAGTGGGAGATGAAAAGCTCAAAGAACATGAAGATGACTATATCTTCTTCTGGAAGGGTAAACAGGAGAATGCTGATTTTATGGAGTTGGTTTTGCCACCAAGAATGAACTCATAAATCAACTCAACAAATTCTCTATTGGAATTAATGACTGCGAGGGAGCATGGGAACAGCCTAAGCCAGCAAGAGAAGCGGTGGGCTGAGAAACTCCCTTACCTGTAAGCCCTGCTCCATTGCCACTGGAGCAGAGCAACATTTTTCCAGCCAGTACTCCCTCTGGATTCGAGGAAGGAGTCCAGCACCAGCATTGAAAACCCTTACTGTAGATGTTCAAGGAGGGGAAGAGAAGCTGGAAGACTGGGGGAACAGTCAGGACTGGAAACAGCTGAACCGGCAGGGTCAGCTGACCTGGGGAAGTTGGCAGACCTGGCAGACACAGCTACCAAAGAGAAGCTGTCAACTGATGGGAGCCAGGGTGGGGTAGCCAGAGAGGGACTGGCCTTTTACAAGCCAGTCTGATTCTGCAGCCCCAGGGCTGCAGAAGGAGCTGGGATCCTCTGGCTCTG
>NW_017728998.1:27146590-27151274 GCF_001723915.1 Gavialis gangeticus | reverse complement strand
CAGGGGCAGCTGACCTGGGGAAGTTGGCAGACCTGGCAGACACAGCTACCAAAGAGAAGCTGTCAACTGATGGGAGCCAGGGTGGGGTAGCCAGAGAGGGACTGGCCTTTTACAAGCCAGTCTGATTCTGCAGCCCCAGGGCTGCAGAAGGAGCTGGGATCCTCTGGCTCTGTGACCAGAGAGAAGTTGTGGGAAAGAGAAAGGAAGACAGAGGGACCAGCTGCCATTACTCTCTTTGGGTGAGTGAAGCTGTCCTTTTTTTTTCCCCTTTCTGTGTAAAAGAGAAATTTTTGGACAATTTATTCCATTAGACACTTGGTTGGCCCAACACTGATCTGAAGGGCCTGGCAGTGTGGGCATACTTGAGAGCATTATGTGACTGAGCTGTGGGCTGCCACAGGCTCTGGCCTTTGCTCAACAGGAAGACCTATTGGTTTCCAAAGTTTTCCCCCCACTTTCTTAAGTCTTTGAAGCCACTTGGGGAAGAGAGAGCAAATCAGGATGTGGCCCTGGGTCTGACTAGCAGGGTGTTGGGTTTTTTTCCCCCACTCCCCTGAAACATACCTGGTCAGCCACCCTAATGGGTTGGTAACTATGTCCAGGAACTTTGAGTTTGGACTATAATTAGTGATAGTAAAAATAAGGTAATGAATGCTACAAAGAGACAAAGACATTCCATATCTTTTGTTACTCTTTATTGTGTGGCCTGTTGGGGAGAGAACTTTATTCAAGGACCAAGATGACAACCATAACACAGTGCAGAATCAGTAGGAGGTGTAGGGGAAGGAGGACCCCCCCCCCCACACCAAAGAAAAGATTGAGAATATTGGAGCTGTGTTTATCTGCACACTCTTCCTCCTGATTTAAGAGTACCATCAAGTCATGGTGGGCAAGAGTGCAAGAGTTAAATCCAACCACATATACAGACATTCTGAGGTTCCCTACTGACTAGCTGGCCAAGTGGCTATGTTACAGGCATGGAAGCCTACCCATATAGGGTAAGACCCTGTTATCCTGACAATGAGTGCCTTATGACTCTCCATTTTAAATTGGCAGAAAGCCAAAATGCTTCTGTCATTGGTGTGTATGCCCTGACTCTTGATGCTGCTGCTGAAACCAAGGAGGGATTCTATGCCAATCTTGACCAAGTCCTTTCTGACATTCTGGAAGGAGACAGACTTATTCCTCTCAGTGACTTCAACACTAGGGTCAGAAGGGACTCTAATTTCTGGAACAGAACCATTAGCTAGGAAGGAGTAGGAAAGGTCAACTCCAAAGACATCCTCCCTTTGACCAAGTGCATTAAACATGGACTCACCATCACCAACACCCTATTTCACCAGAAAAGCAGGCACAAGACATCATGCCATCATCCTCAGTCTAAGCATTGGCATCTGATTGTTAATGCCCAGAATTGCAAAGATGTCCACATCACCCAAGATATGCTAGGAGCTGGTGACTTCTAGACTGAACACTGGCTCACTCATTTGGTTATGTCACTCAAACTGGCTCCCAAATGATGGCTGCAGAAGAAATAATTCAAAGTAACTATCACACTGTAAAAAGTTCCAACCATTTACACAAATCTCAAAAATGCATAAAAACTTTTATAATTGTTTGCTATCCAGCTTTAATTTGCACATGTAGCAGAGTCCAGGCTCCCAACTGCAGGGGTGTACCATGACCAGCTGGGGCTGGGAGTCCTGCAGCCGAGGGGACTGGCAGTGCATGGCAGCTGTGGACTCTAGTTTATTTACTGATATAATTGCAAATGGGCCTCATCACAGGTTATGCATGCTAACCTGGGACCCTGTATATTTCTTGAAAAAGCTAGCCAACAGTGAAATCTGTGTTTTTGTATCCTCATAATGTACCAGATAGTTAGCTTAAACCTTAATTTGGAATGTCTACATGTGCAAAAATTGTAACTTTGATTACAGTATAGCTATAGCTTTAAAACTGCATCTAAATGTAATTTATGCTGGAGCAATATAAAAGCCCCATCGTTTAAATAACAGTATACCTATATGACTGCATGGATCTATGAGGCAGGAATATGTATCTCCAGTGGTTGCCAATTAAAAATGGTCTAGTTTGGTCATAAATAAATATGACAGTAGTGGTTGCAATTCTTTATTTCTAATAGAACCATCCATGTGCTATTTCCTGTAGAAGAACAAAAGTAGGCTTCGGACTTTATACTCACAATCTGCATATTTCCTAAATGTCCCTCTATTACTATACCCAGTATTGTAAAAAAAAATACTGTTGTTTATCCTTTAGTTATCTAAGGCAATTGGCAAGCAAGCTTCTCTCTAAGCTGAGTGTGTGCGCGGCCGCGCACAATCAAAATATGTTGCTGCGCAGTAACTTTTTAATGCCACGCACCGGGGCCGGTGCAGGACACTTACTGCTCAGCTGCACGGGGGCTGCTCCGCTCCACTTTGCTCCTCACTGGCATTCCCGCAGGGAGGGATAGCGCAGCCCCGGCCAGAGCAGCCTGTGAGGGGCTGGGCCACTGATCAGTGGGCAATCATTGTCCCTGACCCTTCCTTCTCCATGCCTGCAGCACGGAGCAGGCAGCAGCTCCTCCCTGAGGCATGGCAGGGGCGGGGACCAAGCCAGGCACTGCACGGGCTCCACTGGCTCCAAGGAACTGCTCCGGTCCCCAGCCCCTTCAGGCAAGCTTCACCCTGAGCCCCACTGGCTTCACCCTCATCTTAGCTTTTCATCCCTGTGCCGCAAACCCCACAGCTCCCGTGCCAAAGCCTGGCAGGCCCATGGGTCCTCTGTGCTTTACCAGCTCCCCACCTCTGCACCTCGCTGCAGTCTTTGAAAGTGATGCCATGTGCCTCGCTGCCTGATACACCCAGCAGCAGGATGCACATGGCGCCATGCCTCTTTCAAAGGCTGCAGTGAGGCACGGAGGCGGGGAGCAGGCAGAGTGCAGCCTGCATGTGGGTCCAAAAGACATGACAGGGAGGTACACACACTTCATGTAACAAAGGTACTGGAGACAAAGTCAGCTCTTTGGTAACTGAAGACAGAGAACTCAAATGCTTGCCCATATTTAAGTATTAATTAAGTCTTAATCCTGGCCACATCCACATGATTACAAGGTAGCACATGGGTATTATAGCTAGTTTCTTCTATTATTTACAACAATGCAAATTTAAAGCAGAATTGGGCCTTTAAAGAACAACATCTAACAAGATAATAAATAGACAGAGGCAAATATTAAAGAATGCCTCTGGTACAAAGTGTAATATTAAATATTAAAGGGGGTGCAGGACCAATTCGGGAATGGACCAAAGCAGCGCACTCACAGACCAAAGAGGCGCGCTCACGGACTGAAGTGGGGCGCTCATGGATCGCTACACCTTAGAGGGAACATTGTTGGCAAGCTTTTAAGGGTGACTGAAATGTGTACATTTGTGCAGGCAAGCTCATTGGCTTTGCAGGCCAGTTTTCTTTGAAGAGTGATGCTCTTATATCATGTTTCCTGAGGTAAAAGACTTAAACTGAAAAAAATCTACCTGTTCAGCAAGTTATTCTTTTTATTAATAAAACGCTCTTTCTAAGATAAAGAATTAAAATTGATAAACAAATACATGGTTTTCCCTCTTGTACCAAATTCTTATTTGCCCTGCTAATGTAACCTAGATGTTATGGGGGTGGGGATGGTGATTCATGCTTGTACTGGTCAAGGTGCTAGTGCAAGAATTGGGAAATCATGAACCTGTAGGAAGAGGCTGTAGAGGTGATGTAGCTCCATACCTGACTCAGACTGTGACTAATTTCAGCTCTTGCTTTAGTAGTCAGAGGGCCACTGCTAGTGTGCAGAATACATAGGACATATCATTCCCAGGCACACTGTCTTCCGACCCCGACAAACCCATTCTAGCTGTGTTCTGGGATATAGCCAGCCCCAGAATGTCTCCTGAGCACATAGGCTGACAGACATTCAAAAAGCCTGAGCCTGAATTGATTCAATCTTTGCAGGTTAGTCTAACCTGGCTAGGCTAAATCAGTTTTGTAACCAGACAGGCATCCCAGAAATGCAGGCACATGCCTGCAGTGGCTCAGGCTAGAAGCTGGGGGGCGCTAGAGCAGTCCTCCATTCCTTTGTAAAGGAAGAGCTTGTATTACAAGCTCCTCTTAAGCAGCTTTTTCCAAAGAAAAACGTATATCAGCCTCTGGTTTCTTTACTATTCATCCCATCCAGGAAGAGCACACATCAACTGCAGATCCATCCTCAGCTTGATGAAGGGTTTTTAAACCCAAAAGATTGCTAAGAACATTTTTTTCCAACTATTTAGTTGGTCTAATAAAATATATCATATTTACCCAAAGAACCTTGTCTGCCTTTTCCAAAGGAAGGAATGCAGGGACATTACCATCTGAGCTGTTGATTACCTCCAAAAAGCCCTAAGCAGATACTGTCCTATTTGTTTTACACAGCATTATCTAGCATACTACATGCTGGCTACAGTCTGTGCTGTGGGAGAGAGGAGGAAGGGATCTCTGCTTAAGTAGCAAGTGAGAGGGGGTGAGGGGGAGGAGAAGCCAAGCAGACTCAGCTGTGCCTGCAAGTCTCTGCTGGAGCTCCAGCAAGGAAGCAGAGGAGAGGGGCCAGCCTTGCCATGGAGCAGAGAGCCCCCCCCCCCCCCCCCCCCCCCCACAG
>NW_017728998.1:27139988-27141590 GCF_001723915.1 Gavialis gangeticus | reverse complement strand
GGGGCTGGGACAGACATTGCATAAATTGATTTGCCCCAAATCAGTTAAGTCTGATACTACATTTAACCAAGTTTATCTCAAACAGGTTTCAGCCATTTTCAAACTGGTTTATGTGCACTGAACATCTGTTCTGTTACGGGTTTAACCCAGTTTCTGATCACTTAAACTGGTTTGTGTGTAATGTCTGTCCCTAGCCATAGTGGCTGTATCTGGTGTTGGGGCACCCTGGGCCACAGATATTCTCATGGAGGCTATTGACTCACGCTGGTGCTCAGGTTGAATTACAGTACAAGCATGAATATGGTCCTGAGCATGTCTGTCTGTTATCTGTACTCCATCCTTACTTCTCTTCTCTGTCCTACTTCGCTACTGATCAGCATTCCAGCACAGTAACTAGCTACTGGCTAATGGAATATGAATCCAGGTTGTGACATCATACATGTGAAGGGAAATGTTCTGCAGAATTTAAGTCTGATGTACAGTCCAGTTCTGCTTTCCAAGTAATATCTGTTTCTGAACGACTTGTGCACTCTTTTAATAATGAATTGCCTTTTGATTTGAGGAGTAAACTTGCCACCGTGCTTTTTATAATATTCCTTTAATTAAAGCTATTTCTTTCCAAGGCCTAAAATAATACTGGAATATTTTATAGTCATCTAGTGATGCCAACACATGT
Source organism: Gavialis gangeticus (assembly GCF_001723915.1). NCBI lineage: Eukaryota > Metazoa > Chordata > Crocodylia > Gavialidae > Gavialis > Gavialis gangeticus. The sequence goes on along the minus strand of NW_017728998.1, from coordinate 27,140,914 downwards.
TTTATTTTTAAAGCATAGACACAGATTTTATTTATATTTTATGCAAAACAAAGTAGCCAGCATAATTAGACAGTAATTTGTAACTTCCAATGTAAACATTTTAGGAACTGTAGTATCAAAAGTGAGTGCTAATTAGAGAGCTGTTAGCTAACATATATAATTGGGAACAGATTGACAGGCTATTCCAAACAGCAGGCTATTTATAACTTCATGCTGTTTTTAAATGATATTTTGTTTAATAGACTTTGGACAACTCATACAAAGGAAAGCTTCATGACTTGATTTGCAGTTTAATTTCTTTAAATAAAATGAAACCTTGCAAACGTGAATGCTGCACAGGCTAGCTGTGATAATTAAAAAGTATTATTAACTAGATGACTTTCTGGCTGTGTCATTTGAGATTCTAATTTCTTTAGGAGCATAGACTCCCTGAAGAGAGTGATAAATCCAAGTATTATTTAATTATGCTTTTAACAATAAAGGGCACTTTAATCAGCAACCTCTCAGAAGCCCTTGCCTTGTAGTCATTTATTCAAACAATGAAAAAGTCAAGAGATATTTATATTTGAAAGTCTTCTGAAAGTATGGAGTATCTATTCATAGCCCTTAACTTGTGTCGTGGCTGTTCCCATGGATGCTTGACCTCTGATTTTGCAATAAACATAGTTATTTAAAAGACTGTTAGCTAGGTGAGCAGTGACTTATTACTAGGACTTCTTAAAGGAAAAAACCAGATGGGGTGCGTCTACATGAGATATGTACTGTGCAGTAGGGTGTCATGGTAAAAACTGTGCTAATAGCCTACTGTGCAGTGTTATTAGGCTAATGCGCAGTAAGCTTCACTAAATTGTTCACTGGTGCTACTTCACAGTAACTCTAGGTACTGCATATTTAGTTATTACTTTACTAAGCAGGTACTAAACTAA
>NW_017728998.1:27134336-27134988 GCF_001723915.1 Gavialis gangeticus | reverse complement strand
GCTTCACTAAATTGTTCACTGGTGCTACTTCACAGTAACTCTAGGTACTGCATATTTAGTTATTACTTTACTAAGCAGGTACTAAACTAAATGCACAGTTTCTAACATGCATTAATGAACATATAGATGCACCCATGTAGTGATTATTCTTGTAGAGAAATGTGAAATATTGTCTGATAATCACCAACTGACGAATGTCTAAATTGTAAGAACTGGGAAAACAAAATATCTTTCCTCCTCATTTAAAGTCCCATAACTTTAAACGCTGGGATTGTGAGGTCTTTGTTTGTGTGCACTGTGGGAAGAGGATAAGATAATAGCTCTTTCTAAACTGCTTCACCTCAGAAGTGCTCAGGGATGGTGGGCAAGGGCATTAATAGAAAGAAACTTCTGAACAGGTGGGTGGACTGGGAAGGCTTACTTTAGACACTGTCTACTTAGCATTCAAAGATGGATATGTAAGCCCTATTTATGAAGAAAAATTAAATTTGGTGAAATGTTTCAGCCCAAAATGGAGAGGATGTTTAAAAATGTCACAATATTTTATATAGAAAATATTTTAAATGAAAAGTTTCCTTTCAGAATTTCTGAAATGTTTCATGATGACATTTCGCCGCAGTTCAAGTGGGATGTGGACAACCTGGAGAGGGTC
>NW_017728998.1:27133357-27134325 GCF_001723915.1 Gavialis gangeticus | reverse complement strand
CCCCATTCTCATTAAAAAACTAGGGAACTGTGGCGTCGATGCCTACACAGTCAAATGGGTCATTAACTGGCTGGACGGCCGCACCCAGAGAGTGGTGGCGGACGGGTTATTTTTGACCTGGAGGGATGTGGGCAGTGGGGTCCCCCAGGGCTCGGGCCCACACTGTTCAACATCTTCATCAGTGACTTGGATGAGGGGGTAAAAAGCACCCTGTTCAAATTCACAGATGACACTAAGATGTGGGAGGAAGTGGGCATGCTAAAAGGGAGGAATAGGTTGCAATCAGACCTAGACAGGTTACAGGGATGGACAGATGAGAGCAGGATGGATTTCAACACTGACAAGTGCAAGGTGCTGCACCGGGGAAGGAAGAACCAGTAGCATACCTACAGGTTGGGGAACTCCCTTCTTGTCAGTGCAGAGGCAGAAAAGGATCTTGGAATCATTATTGATGCCAAGATGAACATGGGCTGACAGTGTGGGGACGTGGTCAGGAAGGCCAACCATACCTTGTCATGCATCCACAGATGCCTCTTGAGCAGGTCCAAGGAGGTGATCCTCCCCTTCTATGCGGCACTGGTCAGGCCGCAGTTGGAGTACTGCATCCAGTTCTGGCAGCTGCATTTCAGGAGGGATGTGGACAACATGGAGAGGGTCCAGAGGAGGGCCACTCGCATGATTAGGGGGCAGCAGGGCAGGCCCTGTGAGGAGAGGCTAAGGGACCTGAACCTGGTCATCCTCCACAAGAGAAGGCTGAGGGGGGATCTAGTGGCCTGTTACAAACTAGTTAGAGGGGACCAGCAGGCATTGGGGGAGTCCCTGTTCCCCTGAGCGCTACCAGGAGTGACTAGAAATAACAGTCACAAGCTGGCAGAGGGTGGATTCAGGCTAGACGTCAGGAGGCGCTACTTCACTGTCAGGGCGGCTGGGATCTGGAACCAACTTCCAAGTGAAGTGGTGCTGGCTCC
>NW_017728998.1:27120660-27128357 GCF_001723915.1 Gavialis gangeticus | reverse complement strand
AGGAGGCGCTACTTCACTGTCAGGGCGGCTAGGGTCTGGAACCAACTTCCAAGCAAAGTGGTGCTGGCTTCTACCCTGGGGGTCTTTAAGAGGAGGCAAGATGAACACCTTGCTGGGGTCGTTTGACCCCAGTACTTCTTTCCTGCCATGGCAGGGGGTTGGACTTGATGATTTGCTCCGGTCCCTTCCGACCCTACCAACTATGAAACTATAGGAGGGTTGTCACCGTAGGGGAATGGTCCCCTTCCCCCTGCACTTGTCCAGGTTGAACAGGATGAGTACAGGAGTATGGGAGGTAACTGTGCCCATAGCAGCAACTCTCTTGGGGCTCTGGCATGGTTCCTGCTGTGGAAGAATGCCCCCTCTCTCCCAACAGTCAGCTGAAGGGCTTTGTGAGGGAATGGGGGCAGATTTTCTAAGGCAGGGTCCCAACAAGGCTCCCTAACAGCTTATTCTTGGGCAGTGGAGGTACAGTGCAACAAGCCTGGGCACTTCTTCTGGCAATGTCACTTTGTTTGTGAGCTGCCAAGACTATTTATATGTACACTGGAGATGTAATTGAACACCTGCAATACCTTCATTTTAGCTCATTTGATGAAGGGTAGTCTGTTCCAGTAATATTTCTGAATATTTTGCTTTCTCATAAGTGATGATTGACATAAATGAAGAATGAAACAATCCCATCCCCTTAATCTGTGCCTAAAGCTATATAAAACAGAAATATGGATGGGTAGTGACTGACAAGGCTTCTTTTATCCCTGAAGAACATGTACGTGTAAGAAGTTAGGTTTTGATTCAACTTTTCTTGAAGTTAATGGGTGCTGGATTAAATGCTTTGTGTTTTCTGTGGTGTTAACAAAACACATTAATATTTCATAACAAAGTTTCTTTTATTAAAAGCTTTCCAGCATAAAGAAGTATAGGCTAGGTACAGACATTCAGAAAGCTCAAAGGCAGAATTATTCTAAGTTATGTGGTTTTGTATAAGTGGCGTAGTTTAGCTCAGTAGCAAACAGAACACATATTTGCCCTTGGGTGCCGTGTGCAAATCTTAAACGTGGTTCTGCCATTTTTAAACCAGTCTGTGTGCTGAACTTGTGTTCTGTTACAGATATAGACTGATTTCTGATCACTTATACTGGTATAAAGTATAATGTCTCTTCCTGGCCATAATGTTATATATAGACTATATATAGTTTAGATATGTATTTTTTTTCACTTTTTATATAAATGTAACTGTCAGCTAACAGGTGTATCTAAGGGTGGCTTTTTATTTCTGGATATTATACACCTAGCCAGTGTAAGTCTTGGAGCATAATTGTCCAGCATGAAAAAATATTATATGCATAAAATCACAAAATGAAAATGTTAGTACAAGCTTGCTATGGGAGAAAGTAGTTCAGTTTGTGATCAACTGCTTGAGTCAGAAACTCCAGCTTGATTATTATCACCCTCTGATGCATCATATAGGAAATGGTAGCAATAACATAGCCATAGGCCTTGGCAGTGAGTGAAATCCGTGCTTCATTGAAGTCTATAAGAATTTTGCCATCAACTACAATAAAGACAAGATTTCACACAGTTTGTCATCCAGGCTTATTATTGCATCCCTTGGGAGTGGTGTGAAGTCCTAGGGAGAAGGCCAAATGTCCTGTTCTTTATTAAAAGGCACTTTATTGATTCTTTTTTGTTTTTTTTAAATACATCTGATTAAAAAATAATAATGTGAGGATCTACAAAGTATCCAGTAATGGAAAATATTTTCCTAATAAAAGGTGGAGAAAAATAGTAGGAAAGCTTAAGAAACATTTTTTCTCAGTTATCTTGAATATATATGTATATGTATGTGTACGGACATGCACATGTCTGATCTACTTTTCTGACTCCCTATTAACGCCTATGTTAAGTTCCTGGATTATCTCAACCCTTGCCTACATTTTCTTTTGATAACCCAGAGATACAGCTGTTCTTTTAGTGACTTATTTCAACTTATTCTTATAAAAAGGTGAATAATTCCTGGTTTTGCCTTTGGGTTAAAATTTTCCAGAAGATGTGCTGATGTAGTTTCTTAAAGAGTTAAGACCATGGATCCACACTTTTAACAGTTGTTAGTGATTTTTGTCTATTATAATTGTTAGGCATCCAACTTGAGACATCTTAGGCCATGTCTACATTGTAAATTTACTGTACTTGATAGCAGCATTCACAAACACGGAGGTGCCATTTCAAGGGGACTATCTCTGATGCCAAAAGCTGGGTAGATTTTTCTACTTGGATCTTTGGGTGAGCTAATTAGCAAGGCTCAGTGATGTGGTAACTAACCCACCTGTGTAGATACAGCTACTAAAGATTGCAAAATTAGAATTCCCTAGAAAGAATTGGTTGATTACAGTGTCATTACAAATTTTCAGTCAACTGACTGAATAGATGCAGCTACTGACTAAATTTTACTGATCCTTAGCATAACAGTTTACATGTTCAAAACACTGTTCAAACATTTCCAGTGTTCCAATTCCTGGGGGGGTGGAAACCAAACAAAACCTCACAGGTCTCACAGCCTGTGATTTCCATGAATAGGACAATGAGCCAAGGCCTCATTAGAGCTGTGGCTTGTGGACTCCTGGTTCTGTGAATACAGTTTGAGAATCATGACACAGTGGAGATACTTGGGGACCATGAACAGGTGCTCTTGAGAAACCATCCGGTTATTCAGTAAAGCTAATTGAATATGAGAGGTTTTAATGAAACATTTGGGGTTCAGCACAAGACTTTTTTTTTAATGCCTAATCAGCTCTAATTTAAAACAGAATTTGGAAATGGAGTATATAATCGACTTTTGCCAAAAACCCCATGTCTTTGTCCAATTTTAAGCCAGTTCAACGGGGGATTTTTTCCACGTGTATTAAGAATTTACACATTCATGCATAGCTATTGCAAAATATTTTTCATACTCTAGCAATTTTATTGCCTGAGCAAACCAACTTTTTTAGTACCTGATGTTTTTTTTGACCCAGTGTATTGTAGTTAGCCAATTTCAATTATGAGCTGTTTCCCTAATTGCTGTCATATAATCACTGCTAATATTGTATAGCGTTGTATGACAGTTCAGTATATACAGTAATGTTCACTCTACTTCAGTAGCTCTTTAGTTACAATCCACCAAGGAATTCTTTCTTTTGACTTTCATGAGCTATGGATCATGCCCAAATTGAATAAGATGGAAATGGAATAATAAAGAATAATAGAGAAAAATAACTCTTTATTGCTCAACTAGAAAAAAATGTTCAAGGCTGCATTCCGTTAGGCCAACTCAATCATTTATCAAGAGTTGAAAAAGAATGTAATCAGCATAAATTTGACTAAATTTTCCCTTTAAACTTTCTTCAGTTATTCCCAATTAACTGTAATATAGCTTGCCAATTTGAAATTGGTAAAAAACCACAATTTATTTAACTTTCATTTTATAAAAGTCTGTAGATACTTGATTGGCCATTAGGACCTTTCTTTTGAAATTTGTTATAGTTACTAAGTACTGTGTTCAGTTTTGGGCCCCCTGCTACAGAAAGGACGTGGACAAATTGGAGAGAGTCTAGCAGAGGGCAATGAAAATGGTGAGGGGGCTGGGGGACATGACTTATAAGGAAAGACTGAGGGAACGGGGTGTGACAGGGGGCTTCCCGGAGCTGTGATCTCAAGTCAGCCTGCTCACCTGCCTAAGCAGGGCAGTCTGCCCAGTCTTTCCTGCCATGACTGGTTGTTTTTAATAATTGGTGTTATAAATGGGAGGCTGCCCATTTATATGCCCTGATCCCTACACTATGGCCCATGTCTAGCAGATGGCATCCAGTTTGTTATTACAGCTCTGGCCTGAGGCTGGGTCAAACTCAGTCCACTGTTGGGCCTCTCACACACTACCCTATTCAGTGTCACACTTCTACTGTCCCCTTCTCACTGGGGCCTCTTGCACGCCGCTCTCTCTCTCTGGGCCTCTTGTACACTGCCCGTCACTGGGCCACACTCAATCTGTCCTGCTCCCTTGACTGGTTCTCATAGGCCATCAGGCTTGCTTACTCTTTCACCTTGGCTGGCTGGTGTGCAGCTTTTTGGGTCTCTCTTGCAACCCTCATCCAGATGGTGACCAGCCAATTCACCAAACGATAGGCTGACTGGCCCTAGCCCCTCACCAGGCCACTTTCTCACATCCACATACTTACATGCTGCCCTTCTGGCTGGCCTTCAGCCCTGCTCTGCACCTTTCTTACACACAGTCCTTCAGGTCGTGAAAGATGCCACCTACTCTGGCGGGGCCTACCTGTTCCATTGTCCCTTCTCTGGGGCTTCACTACTGCCCCCTCTTTGGGGCCACTCTCCTGCCCTCTTGCACTGGGGCCTCCAGGGTCTTCCACCTCTGTGGGGCTCAGGTGGATGCAGCCATGCCTGTCCCCTGCCTGCCCCTAATTCTGGGTAACCCACAATGATGTGGCAGCTGGGGTCTTAAGGTGTCCTTCCTTACCTTTCACTGTTCCATGAGCAGTAGCTCAGCCAGATGATGTTACTCCCTCAGCAGCTGGCAGCAACTGCTATCTCACCCTGTGTGAGCTAAGTCATAAAATGGCTGCCCTAATCAAACACCTGCTGGCTGCCTGCCCCTAGCCTTAAAGTGGCAGGCACACAAGTGCCCTGCCACACTGGGTTTATTTAGTCTAGAGAAGAGAAGACTGAAAGGGGTCTTAATAGCAGCCTTCAACTACCTGAAGAAGGGTTTGAAAGAGGATGGAGCTAGACTGTTCTCAGTGGTGGCAGGTGATAGAACAAGGAGCAACATGCTCAAGTTGCAGCAAGGGAAGTTTAACTTAGATATTAGGAAGAATTTTCGCACTAGGAGGGTAGTAAAACCCTGGAACAGGTTACCTAGAGAGGTGGTGGAAGCTCCATCCTTGGAGGTTTTCAAAACACAGCTACGCAGAGCCTTGGCTGGGACGATCTAGGTGGAGATGGTCCTGCTTTGAGCAGGGGGTTGCACTAGATGATGTCCTGAGGTCCCTTCCAACCCTAATTTTCTATGATTCTAGGATTCAATTCTTACTACTATCTAAAACAGTGACAATTTACTATGTGCAATAAATCAAACAACTTAAATCTTTCTGAATAGAAAGTCTGTAATAAGCAATGCTAATTATGCTGTGGCACAAGTCTAAAGCATGTGCTAATTGATCAAGATTTGACTTGCTGTTGTTTCTATACACTTTTCACTTCTGTTTGTTACTGAGAGCGTTATAGCACTGCTCTGATTGCAGTCTGTTTATTGCTTTGATCAAGCCAGGATAAACAAGAGCATACATTTCAAGTGTCTTAATTGCTAGCTTAATATATTTCTCCACTTGCATGCTAGATGCTAGCAAGAGCAGCATCAAAGGGTTAGCAACCAATTGGTTTGAAGCTCAAAACAGGTTGCTGACAGCTGGGATGGAACTCCTGAAGCTTTGTAGATAGTACAGGATACTTATTCCTAGCTACTTAACAAAAACTAAATCTTTATCACCAGTAGCCTTCTTGAATATGATTTTTTAGGGGGCAGAAATATGGTCCTGTCTGGAGGGATATGACTTTGAAAGGTGATTGATTTTGGTTGCCTCAGTTTTTGGATACACAACCTGAGACACATTAAAGAGGGTTTATTTTTGCAGGGCAAGTTCTTAGTGGAATTGGGTGAAACTTTTATGTGCAAATAGTTGCAGCAAGTTTAAGTTCAACCACAATGGTTCATGAATTCTGGTCGCATCTGGTGCATAGTTTTTACTGATTTGAGGAAAAAAAGGAACACATTTCTGAAAAGTCACAACATTGCATTTGTTTTTAAAACAAAGTATTTCAACTTAATTAAAAAAAAAATCTTTCTTTTTTAAAATATTGACCTAACTTTAATAAATAAAAGGGTGGAGAGACACCAGAAATGAAATATTTATTTGGATCTGAAATGAAATTTTTTTAGTTTTTCATTTTGGTGAGGAAAGATGGAATTTTTCCCTTTGTTAGCTTGAAACAGAAATTTACTTTAGGGTTTCTGTTTTTATTTCAGCCACAAGACTTAAAAATTAAATTATTCAAATAGCTGTAATGCTTCTTTAATATTCCTCAAGTTGGGGACCCCAAAACCAGACCCATCCACAAGAACTGTTTCCTCTTGAATATCTTAGCTGAATGCCCAGGAACTCTGCAAATGTAGCACTTACCACTCTGTTTTGTGTTTTTTCAAACTCAAACGTGAAGACTGTAACCACATATTACAGAAATTGCTATTAAATTTCCTGACATATGCATTGTTGCAATATTGGGAGTCTGAAAAGAGATTGTCTCTCATGCCAAACTTTGTCTAGGTCTAAATAGTATTTACTATTTGTTATTTAACTTGGCCTTTTTCACATAGGCAGCCATGTTCTCCTTTTAGCTGTTTTAGGCTTACTTAGATATTCTCCAGATGCATTTTTCAGGTGCAGTTGAGCTAATGTATAGCTGACAACATGAACACAGGAGCTGCCTCATTGTTTGATACCCAAGGGTCCATGGTGCTCAGGTTGCAATGTGTTTTCTGTAGGTAATAGGCAGCTGCAGTGTTTAGTGGTATCATTTTTAGCTATCACAAAAAGGGGTCCTATAAGCATCAATGTAGCAAGAAGGAATGATGCTGGTGAGTAATATAAGGGGTATATTAATAAGAATTAAGTCTAATCAATTTTTTTAATGTTCATCTGTTGGGTTACTAACCAGGATTCCTTTATGGAAGCTCCTGTGATACAAGTGCATGGGTCTAGTATTAGTGCATTAAGCAGGACAATATTCCATGACCCTGGATTAGTTCAGAAGCACCTTTGAGTCATATTCTCAGGGTACATACAAATGTTCTGGGATGTTAGGGGGAGGTTAGATGGAGTTAAAGATGGCCATGTAAGCTAACTTACTTTGCCCAGTTGCAGACCGTGCACTTATATCCCTAGTTAGGTGGATCTAAGTGCAAACTGTACAGGAGTTCAGAACAGTTAGATGAATCTAAAAATGGCCAACCCCATCTCAGTTAAGTGCATCTCCAAGGTAGCCTAACTTAGATTGGGTCTGGGGAAACCAACCTAACTGAACTTCTGTACAGTTCCCAGCAGAGCCCTGGGGTTGGGAAAGTCCAGTTGCTGACTCCAGCCCTGGGACTGTGCTTTTTCTATCCCCCCATCCCCAGCACTGGACTATTTCTAGCCGCTTTCACTACCTCCAGATGGACAAGCCAGCCACCCCCTGAGCCTGTCAACCCCTCCCCCCCATCCTGCAAGCTGTTCCTGGTGCTGGTTTTACCAGCATTTGCCAGTGCTGGGAACCAAAGAAGTAAGCTGGGGTGGGGGGAGGGGCAGGCAAGATGGGTGGGTGAGGGGGTTGGGTCACCAGGGCAAGGTTCTTCATCTGAGTGTGGCAGGGGTTGCAGGGCTGAAAAGAGCCCCTGGTCCTGGCTGGTAGGGAAGAGCCCTCCATCCCCCTACACAAGCCCCCATGGATCCTGTTAGCCTCCTGATTCTGCCAAACCCTCCCAGACCCAACCAACCCCCTATAGATCCCACTAGCCCTCCTGATCCCCTGGTCCCCCCAGAGATCCTTCTTGCCCACCTGATCCCCTCCCAGAACCTGTTTGATCCCCAGTTCCCCCCCCCCCCCCC
>NW_017728998.1:27105595-27120628 GCF_001723915.1 Gavialis gangeticus | reverse complement strand
GTTCCCCCCCCCCCCGCCAAACTCCCCATTCCAAATTACCTAGGATCAGGTGGCCCCACTTGTCCCTGTCCCCCACCACTCTCCAAATACCTGTATGTATACAGCTTATCTTTTACTGTTTATCTACATCAAACACTCCAGGTCACTAAACCTAATGCATGGGAACGAACATGATACACTTCATAATATTGTGGGTTTATGACAGAGCATCTGAGCTCAATCCTTCTGGACACAGGACACATTTCAGTCTGACATCAGTGGCAATTTGGCTTGTGGAGGATGAACCAGTTTGGGCTGGTTCATCATGAAAGAGAATGTAGCTACCAATGCATAGCATCTTGAACAGCAATTAGTAGATTGTAATACTCTTTATTACCTAGGCTGGTTTGAGGGATGACCTAGAAGGTGAAATTATTTTATATCCCATTATTAGAAAGGAATAATAAGAGGAAACTACTAATTCATAGTTTACTGAAATCAGTGGGAGCATTTCCATTAACTTAAGTGGTCACTAAAGAAGAGAAATATTTATAGGGAAGACTAACACAATAAAGCCAAATTCTAGCATTCTTAATCATGTTGGAAAGCACTTAGTCATGCAAATATTATTTCTACTTGCAACAGGACAGCTCATTTAGCAAGAGTTCCAAAATCAGGAACTCTTGCTAAATGAAAAGAAACAAGCATTCAAAGGAATTCAGGATATAGAGTAAGATCTCTTTAAATGTACAGGAAACAAAGAACCAGCCAAGGAGTCTATTGGGCCATTAAGGGATCTGTGTTGATAGTTGCTGCCAGATGCAGCTGATATTGTTGCAAGCCAAAAATTAATTCTTTACTTTTTAATTCATGAAAGTAGCAGAAGGCCATATCCTAGAGATGGGTGTATATTTTCTTTTGGGAGAGAGATGAAATGATAGAAGGCATTTTGATTGCTACTCAGGGTAGGTAGCTATGCAGTTCGAAAAATTAGAATTGATGAGGCAGAAGGCTCTGAAACATTATCACTCTTAAGCTGTTGGAGCATAAATGTGTGCAAATACCCCAAATGAGAGAAACAGTAAAATCTCCAAATGGTTTAGAGAAGTTCATTTTCACATAGATGATGTCCTGGAATATTTTATCTTAATACTACTAAAGTTCATTTGGGTCTGTGAAACACTGAAAAAAATCAGGCACTCTATCTATGTGGGCTAAAAAGAGTGTGGCCATTTGAAAAGAATGATTCTAATGGCTTGAGACTCCTGCCATTTTTCTGAAGCTGGTAGTGGAAACAGGAAAGCAATTGGTAGGGTAACAGAAAGCATGACTCTAAAGGGGGGTGAACAAGGAAGGAAATTCTGTAGAATAAGGCAACTGGCATTGCATCCTGGTGATATATAGCCTTGCTAATGCAGTGTAAATAAACTGAAATAATGAGCGTAATTTCCAATTCCAAATGTGTTAGCAAAAACATATAATATGAAAAATATTTATAAATTCTGCATGGTCCATTGACAGCTACTGAAATGAATTCAGGCTAAGTGAACATACAGGGCTTCTAAATGACTTGTTACAAACTATAATGAGCAATATTGTAGTAACATCACATCATTTTAGTTTGTCTAGGTGTAACATGAAGGTTATAAGTATATATCTGAAGGCAACAAAATTTTCTAATAAAAAAACCATAGAGACGGTTGTATTAAAATTTAGGGGAATATGACTGTGGACCAGAGGCATTATCAAGACAATGTTTTGCAAAGTTCATTATAAAGAATAGGAAACAATTTTCAGCTGCTGGTACTGTCAGATAATGCATTTCCTAATTCCACAATGGCCAGTACAAGGCAAAGGCAAACAGGAATTTAATTCTTTAATAATATAAGGTATAACCAGAGAGGCACTACAGTAAATAAGGAGGGACAGATTTAAAGGCTTGCCTCCACATGCTTGAACTTTGCACATGTGGACCCCTGTTTGCACAACGGTGGGTTTAGGTATGAAGATGTAGGAAAATTTAAAGTCTACTAACAGCATGATAATTTTTTAGCTGGGCTCACACATGACACACCAAGTTTGCTCATGGTTTTGCAGGTACAGATATAAAGGCCATTTCGAAATATATGAAAATAAATAAAAACAAGCCCCCAGTATATCATTTAATCACATGTCTATTTTGATTTTTCACTTCATAGCAGTTCTAGTGATTTTTCTTACTTCATCTCATTTGGAAAAACATGTTTTTGTAAATTTTAAATTCAGTTGGCCTGGACAGCTAAATTTAATAAGTCATATTTTACTTCTTCCTTTGAATAAATTTCTCACTGACCTCAGAAGGGAAAGAAGTAGAATGTGGCCCATTAGAGTAATGCAAATGTTAGAAAACATATCTGAACTGAGCTATGAAGATGTGAATAGAATAACTAGATCTGGCTGGGAAATTTTTCATCTGGAAAAGTTGACTGTAGACAGAATTCAACATAGGTTTTACTTTGGAATTAAATAAAAAATAAAAAGCTTTAAAATAGTGTTGAGTTTGACCATTGCAAAATATTGCTGATTTCTATCATTTTCAGCTTGAAGCTATTCTCATTTTGAATTTTTATTAATTATACTTTTATTCTTTCACAATCATCATGACATCAGTGAAATAAAAAGTTATAAATTAAAACAAAAAGTTTTGAACAACTGAACTGAAATTTCAGAGATATTTTTAGGATTTCAGCATTTCTTCTAGAATTGGAAAGGGGATTTTTTTGGAGACTCATATTCCTAGAACAGGAAATCTATTTTCTGCCCAGACTTCATAACAACCTTATTGTTCCCCAAGATTCCCATTAATCATTTCATAATCTGAATTGTTTTAATCAGATAAGTAACACAATTTCCTCATTATTAGATAACTAGCTCTATTTGGTTTACTAAAAGTATTGTTCCATCTTCCTTGTTGGTCCTCATTCTTAGTTGAAACTTTTTTTTTAAGTGGGAGTGGAGCACACTAAAGACAGGTGCCAAAAGGAGTTCCACTGCAGTTTGATTCACATCTAGAATGAGTCTTTAAAATATGTGACTTGATTATAAAAAAATGGACAACAGTAACTCCTGAGTGGCTGCACACTCTTTTGTGGCCTCCCCCTTGCTGCTAGTTGGCCTAAACTTACTTCTAGATTTGGTCTCTCTGATGTTCACAAGTACTTTAGAAACTTTTTGGAGTGATCTTATTTGCTTTCTATTCTAATAGCCCTAAGTAATTGGAATGCTTATACATAGGGGAACATTTAGCCCACACTTAGAAATTCCTGACACTAAGCTGTGCCTCCTTGAAAATAAGGAGAGCTTTGGATTCTTTTACCACCTGCCGATGCAAGGATTTATTTGAGTAACTAAGCTGTCCAGGTTTTTAGTAGGATTTACACACTCCTAAATATTATCACGTGCATGTGGAATAATTTACTGAATCCACCAAAACCTTTGAATACCTTAACATAACCCAAGATTTTTTTTAGCATTTCTAATTTCCCAATTGAATCTTAATATGTTGGTGTTCTGGTGAATGCAAGCAATTCTGAATATATCATGTGGGTGAGATTTCTGTCTTTGTTTTGAAGGTCACACTCAAGATGAACATGTTGTTTATGTGAAAATAACTTCAGCTCTTATCCTAGTGGCTGGTAATGTATTGTTGTGTATTGTGGATAGTGTATTGTACTGTACACACTTCTAGAAGCATGTAGCAGTGGTTAACAAAATGGAGGTGAAAAATCAATCAGGGAAGCCAGGAACAGATTTGAACTCTCACTCAAAACTTGAATGGAGCTTACTGTCAAGGCATTTGTCTTTCTTTTCAAACTATGTTAAGTACATTTCACCCCCACCTACCTTTGAAATTATTGATTCAGACATGACAACATAGGGCAAAGGAGATTGGTTTCCCTAGAATTTACAGTCTGACCAGAAGAACAAGAGCTTGGATTGTTACCAAGCTCTTGTTTGCGGGAGTTTGTGTCCCATTCTACACATCCTCAAAGTTTAGATAGTAAACACCTTACCTTTTGGGCACTTGCCTGAACATAGCCAAACCTGCAGACCTCTTGCCATTTGTCTGGCATAAATTACCTTTAAGCTTCTCAGTCACTTACATAACTACTAACTTATAACTACACCTAAAGAAGAATGTAAATGATTGAAAAACCATAATATCAGAATGAGTCCTGTTGCATACTGCAAGTTGTCCAACAGAAATCTGAACTTTGTTAAAGTCATTTAAAAAATCATCTTCCATTCACCAATTTGAGGCATCAGCTGTTACCAGAGAACATTTGGCCTTCCGGTGGGAAGACAAGAAGCAGTCAAAGTATATTTAACAGCAGAGATAATAGAGTTCTGCAAAGGGGACAAGAAATGGTTATGTTTGAGAGAAGCTGCAGGAGGCTCTTGGGTGATGAATAGTTGAAGTTGGTAGACAGCATGCTTCTGATGGGTGAATGGAAGGAAAGGACTGGAGAATGTGATTTCAGAGGAGGAGTCACTCAAAGTTCCCATTTAATAACAAAGAAATTGGATTAGAGGTTTACTTTTACTGTCAGTTAAATTAATCTTTTTGAAAGGTTGGCATATATCCACCCCTAAATATATTGAAATTTGACTTACGGTATAAAAGTAAGAAATAATAGCATCCTGGTTTCAATAAGTAAGTGATCAATTTCCAGGCAGATAACAATTAGATGGGAATGATGATGGGGGGGACGGACTTTCAGCACATAGCTGATGATCTAAGCATGAAAAGATTCACAGCACAGATGCACATGGAAGAAAGCAAATATTTCCCTAACTGCTCCTCTTAATTGGTTACACATATTTTATTCACGTTATTTTGCTCCTTTTTTTGTGAAGCATGTATTGCTGCTTTAAAATTAAATCATGGTCAGCAAAGCCTATGCCTTTGTGAATGATCAAAGTACTTACATAATTCAGTGAAGGCCTTGATGCCTCTGTAAGACAAGGACTAGGGACCAATGACCTGGAGGAAAAATCTCATCACAATATATAAAAGTTTTTGGAGTTCATGAGTGACAACAGAAGTGGGTGCATGGTTTACTAAATAACTTGATAGTTTAGGAGCATGGAGGAAACGGTTGATCACTATTGACCTTGCTCGTTTGTAGCAAAAGAAATGAAGGAGTAGAGATGAAATAAAGGAGAGTGGATCTACCTTACACTGACTCAAGTACCTTGCTCTAACAAATTAGGCTTTGTTTTAAAAGATTGTGGCTTTCTGAAATGGAAATAGAGAAGTATTTAGAAACTCTGTCATGCTTTTGGACAACGTAGGTACATATAGATGCTGCATTTGGCAACTAAATCCATTATTCTTTTGACATTTTGCAGGGTGACATTGTCATTCTTTACTTGAAAACCTGGGCCTTGTTTTATCTTTAACCATGAACATTAAACTTCCTGCTTAGTTTGTCCAGGGCTGTCTATGAACGTGCTGTTTTTGAGAGTTTGTGTAGACATCATTTATTTCTTTCTCTCTCAGATGGAAGGGACCATGTCACTTCCTCTTTCAGATCCCTGAATTGGTTGCTTCTTGTTTTGTACATTAAGTTCAGGTTTCTTGTTTTCGTCTCTGCTTTGCCCATGATTAGAACTCTGCTTTCATTTTCTTTGTCTACTCTCCAGATCCACCACTCCCTTTATTTCCTTCTCCTACTTTTCTCATATTTGTGCCTTTTTCTATACTACCCTTGGGGTCCCCACCCACCTCTGTATCCAGGTGCCATTTGCAAACCATTAAGTTTGCAAATGGCAAACTTAAAATTGCTTGCTGATGACACTAAGATGTGGGGGGATGTGGGCACATTAGAGGGGAGCAACAGGCTACAGTTGGACTTAGACAGGTTACAAGGATGGGCGGAGGAGAACAGGATGGGGTTTAACACAGACAAGTGTAAGGTGATGCACCTGGGGAGGAACAATCGGCACCACACATACAGGCTGGGGAACTCCCCTCTTGTCAGCACGGAGGTGGAAAAGGATCTGGGAGTCATTATTGACTCCAAGATGAACATGAGTCGGCAATGTGGGGAGGCGGCTAGGAAGGCCAACTGCACCTTGTCGTGCATCCACAGATGCATCTCGAGCAGGTCCAAGGAGGTGATCCTCCCCCTCTATGCGGCACTGGTCAGGCCGCAGCTGGAGTACTGCGTCCAGTTCTGGGCGCCGCACTTTAAGAGGGATGTGGACAGCATCGAGAGGGTCCAGAGGAGGGCCACTCGTATGATCAAGGGACAGCAGGGTAGGTCCTATGAGGAAAGGTTGCGGGACCTGAACCTGTTCAGCCTTCAAAAGAGAAGGCTGAGGGGGGATCTTGTGGCCTGTTATAAACTGGTTAGGGGGGATCAGCAGGTGCTGGGGGAGTCCCTGTTCCCCCGAGCGCTGCAAGGAGTGACCAGGAACAACGGTCACAAGCTGGCGGAGGGAAGGTTTAAGTTGGATATCAGGAGGCGCTACTTCGTGGTCAGGGCGGCTAGGGTCTGGAACCAGCTTCCAAGTAAGGTGGTGCAGGCTTCTACCCTGGGGGTCTTTAAGAGGAGGCTGGATGAACACCTTACTGGGGTCGTTTGACCCCAGTACTCTTTCCTGCCATGGCAGGGGGTCGGACTAGATGATCTGCTCAGGTCCCTTCCGACCCTAGAAACTATGAAACTATAAGTCTTTCCATGTTTCCTTTGGATACTAAGCTCCTTGAAGATGTTGCCTTTTTTGCTGAAACTGAGACGATATGGAAGTATATCAGACATTTCTAAATGGGACTTAATGAAGATGTGTGTTTTCTTACCACATAAGATGGCTGAGAAACTTAAAAAGGACCAGGGTAACTAATAAACAGTAATGCACACAGAAGCTAGGAAGTATATTTTAATTATACTTCGCTACTGCTTTAACTTTATTTTCAAATATTAAATTTTAACTTCTATTTCTTGCATGATTAATCCTATCTCTGATTAATTTGAAACACTAGGTCTGTGCTACTCCCACATATTATTCCTGGAGGGATAATGTGCTTCAGTGACAAATGTTAACTGAATGTGCTGCATTATCTTTTCTTGGCATAGCAAATAAAGGGGAAAAAATCATTTATTTCCAGCTTCAGAAAGCAGCCTTAGGGAATCACAATGGCATTGCTTTGACTTCAACTAAATGACTGTGGCAGCTTTTCCTTATTTTACCAGTAGACAGGAGTGATGACACTCTCACTCCATTAGCAGACTAAGAGACATAAAACTTTTATGGAATCCATTCCAGCTGAAACAACAAACCCCTTTATCATCTATGCAACACAGGCAAAGGGCTTTTTCCCCCCTCGTCTTTCTGGAAAATGAATACATTAATGCACCAAGTGAACAATTTTAGATGGTTCTAGGCTTAGATGCCCCAGGATAATGTGACACTAAGGTTGCAATGACCTATTTGAATGAGATTAGTACTAGGCTGAGCACTGCTGCTGGTGCACCACAAAGACAGAGGGCAGAGGGAAATGTTTCTGATAAAGCAGGGGTGGGTCTTAAATGCTTGGGTGCATTCAAAAGTGAGATAGGATGAATAGTTTTGCCAGTAACATGAATAATGTAAGAGATCCCGTAGAAACACACTGGAAGTGCAGCAGTATAGAGACAGCATTGTTCTTTGGATTGGGTGTTTTGTTTTATAAAATATTTATTCTTTTTCATTACTGTTGTATTAATGCTGTCTGTGCCCTGTAGATTCTATCTTTTTTCTATTGGACTCTAGACAACGTTTTTCAGTTAAACATTTTGAAAGTTCTTGTTAGTTTTACTCTGTTTCACAGCCTGAAATGCATGTTTGCTTGTGTGTGACGTTGTATAAGACTCTCTAAAGAGGGAAAGCTAGATTTGTTTTATATGAATATGAGTTTTTACTGTGTTTAAGCTTGCCCTAGGTTTGCTAACATATACTAGTGATAGATGCTTTATAAATGCTCTCAGATACATCTGGGCCAGTCCACATAACCAATTATTACATGGTAAATATTATTTACACTGGGCTGTCCAGAGCTGTATCAGGGCTGTCCAGCTGGACTATGTGCTGCATGTGGCTCATGAGGGATTAAACTCTGGGATCTGTGGTCTCTGGGCACCTTTTCCCCCATTGCTCTGGGTGCAGTAGCAGCTAGGGTCTCTAGACTTCCTTTACCTCCTTTCCTTTGTGTCTGCTCCAGGAGATGGAGCCTGTGGTGGAGGGGAGCCTGTGTCTGGGGAGCTGAGGGGTGCAGTGCAGTGGGCAGGGGTGATCTATTCATGCAGCAGCAGCCCACAGGGCCTCTACCTGGCTCTTGTGTGCCCTGCACTGTGGGTGGACCCTGCTGACATAGAAGTTGGGCAGCCCTGGGCTATATCTATAATTTATATGCTTACATATGTACCCCTTGTTTGTTAGCCAGCAGGCATAGAGTTTTGAGAACAAGCTGCAAAGCTTCTATCCAAATAATAGTTCATGTGACCATTTTCCTGATGAATACATTTTGCAATTGTGGGATTTGTCTAGGAACAGATTTCAGAAAACTTTAGGCAGATAATAATGTCACAAGCAAATCAGGTAACTGCATGCACAAATTAATTCATGCACATGTGATTGCCCAATGTGTACATGTAACTGTGGTCATTATATTTGCAAATTATGCACTCAGTTAAACTTAACAAGAATAGCAACAACAATCATTGTATATCATTTCATCTGTAGATTTTTAAAGCAATTTTAGAAAGATTGGATATATAATTATCTTCCATTTGACAATGGAGAAAGTGGCTGTTCCGAATCTCTGTCCTCTGAAGCAGCTCCCTATTGGGATATTTTATTACTCAGACCATGGACATGGGTGGCTTCCTGGAAGTAATTTGGGGTGATAGTTTCTTCCTTTTTCCCAGTCTTGTTGCTGCTCTGATGGTGGAGTTCTGAAGGCTGAAATTCCAGATCAAATTGGCTAGAAAAAAACAAACAGGGCCAATAAGCAAAGGACATTATTCCAAGTCCTTTAGCTGCCTGAATGTATTGCTTCCCTGTCATTTCCTGTCCTTCTCTGTAGTTGGAGACAATTGATCAATGTGAGTCATGCGCCCAGATATAACAGTGTCACTAGGACAGTAACATATAGCAAAAATGTCTTGCATTTTGTGTATGCTATAGGGTAGCCTACCTGCCGTAGTGGATACGTGGAACAATCCTTCAAGATCCCCAGTGCTGACTCTTTCATATGTCAAAGTTAATAATACACTGCTGTACTTTCATTCTGATCTCCTTAAGAGACTTGTGAATGAGGATGTGTGTATGTGTCTGTTATGTCTTGAGCAATAAAGCTACTTTACTGATAGATAGGAATAGTAAGCAGATAAAAACACCAGAAACGGTAGTAGCTGTAAAACTTATGTGAGGAAAAAGCAATACTGCATAACTCCATACTCCATGTCCACTTAGGTTTAGTTGGCAAACCCCATGGTCCCACCTGGCCACTGCTTCCCCATTGCTCTGGCTGAAGCAGCAGCAGCCACAGGTTCTGGGCTGCTCCTCCTTCTGGCTTCTACTTCCTGCCCTGCCACAAGGGATGGAGGAGCAGTGTGGCACAGCTCACCATGCCAGAGAAGCCCGTGGCATGGGGCATCAGCGTGGCATGGGGCATCAGCGTGGCATGGTACAGTAAGGAAGAGAAGCCTGCACCCAGAGAAGTGAAGGTGGGGCAGGTGCAGTGCACCAGGGGGGAATTAGGGAATGCCTATGTGCCTGGTACATCAGAAGAGTGCCTGGAGAGCCCATGGCCCTCGTTGGTGTGGCCACAGGGGCCTGTAGCCCTTGGCAGCTAAGCATTTGGACAGCCCTGCTCCATAAGATGAATGGTTTCAAAGAACAATCCAAACCTGAAAGTGGCATGATGTTTGCAAGCACGTTGACATTTCAGCACTTAAAAAGTATGCTTAACCAATATGCAGATTTGAAGGAGGATGGTACCTGTGACTGATAAAAATTAAAGCATGCAGTGAAAAGAAATCTGATGGCCATCTAGATTTTTGTCATGCAACCCAGTATATTTGGAAAACTTGATTATTTCTCAGGTCTTTTTTCCATTGCTACTCCTAGCTTGTTTGGAATATGAGAAGTGAAATAGTGGAAAAACCAAATGCAACCGTTACCTGCTTTTTTAAACATAACATTTAAAGTTAACCTAAACTTTCTGCGTATCAGTTAGACATTAAAAAGCTATATCTGACAACATTTATTCTAATGCTTCTATGAATTAGAAATGGTTTATCAGAGACTGACTCCCAGCTTGCTTGACAAGGATGCTAACTGTCCTTTGAATTATACCAGAGTCCTAAAATGTTCCATTTAATTATCATGCAGCATAGGCATATTTAGTTAGCTGTGTAAAAAAATAAACTTATTCCCAAGAGATGAGTAATATTTTGCAGCACCCTTATGTTTTCCCTTCACACCCATACTGTGTAACATAAATATTACCCATGTCATGGTTGGATCCCATGTGGAGAGGGACTATAAATAAGAGGAAGAATGTCATCTTCAGGAATTTCATACCCAGATGGAAGAAAGATCATTATTGCACATTCTAATGGTTTTATTATAAAGTTAGGACTCAATCTTCAGCTGTGCTAAGTCTGCTCTGCATTACTGCTTTTAACCTCCTGCTCCCTTATCTCCCCTGCTCTTGGTCCATAAATAATTTCTGAGGAAGTGTAGGGGTAGTTGGTGGCAAAGAAACTGTGATTCCTCAAAAAGTGCTCACTGCAGTGTGGGGACCCCAGTGCCAGTGTGGGTGCAGTATTCAGGGGTGAGCAAACCCCAGCACCAATGTGGGCTCAGTATTCGGAGTGAGCGGACCCCAGCACCAGTGTGGGTGCAGTGACAAAGAGGGGTGAGCGGACCCCAGCACCAGGGGGTGCCGAGAGAGAGGCAGGGCTGTGGAGAGCCCAGTGATGACGAGAGGTCAAGTTAAACTAAGGCGTCAGAGGAAACTGTGTGAATGCATCTGTGAGGCTTGGGGCATGGTAAAGGGGTGGTTTGGAGCTGTGCATCTAGCTCATAAGGCTGAGGGTGTCCTGAGAGGCATCTGTTTTGGAGTGGGACCTGAAAGGGGTCTGAGAACCCACAGGGTTCAGTGGGGTCCATCAGGACTATGCCCAAAATACAAATTTGAGGGCAGCCTCCCTATTACAGTTACAACAAGATGTGGCAGGTGAGAAAGAGGGTGCCCATTGGGCAGGATTGGCATGGTCAAGGAGCCCGAGGAGTATCACAGCCATCCCTGGGGACCCTATCCCATGACAGGCATATACAACCCTCTGTCACTGTCTGCTGAACTGCAGTCTGTGGTTGCCAAACATGGGCATTTTTGTAGACTAGCACTAGTGCCTCCTGTAGCCAGCACCAGCCACTTAAATAAAATTACTCTTTTGAGAATTGAAATCATTAATAATTGACATTGGTGGGAAAGCCTCCAATAAATTGGCTTTCTGGGTGCCAGTTTTCTTAGGGAAGGGGTTGTTACCCAGGTCCTTTGTGAATAGGTCTTTCCAAAGGTGAATTCTGGACTCAGATATGAGCAGGTGGATCTTTTGAGGGTGAACTCTGAGAACTGGAACAGTGGAGATGAAAGTGCCAGTGTCCTTCTTTTGGAAGGGAAAGCTGTACAGCCTTGATAGACTGTGTCACATGTATGGACTTCACATTGATAAACAGAAGATGCAGTTGAAATAGTAGATTATGCCCCTCCTATATTCTCTAGTTCAATGATAAGGATGCAGCCAAATCTACCTTAAAGTTCCCTCTCTGGCTGATATTGAACAGGAGTGTGAGCCTTTTATCTATGAATGTGCCCTCAGTACCAGGTCGTTCTGAGGCAGGCTTCTTTCAGAGTACATGCAGACATTTGCTGTTCCCAATCTACAGTCATGTGGGACCCGGGTAACTATAGGCCAATGAGCCTAACTTCCATCCTAGGGAAAATCCTAGAAAAGTTCATCAAGGAGTTTATCTGAAATAAGCTTGCAGAAGGTGAGCAACTGACAACCATCATGGCTTCATCATGGGCAGGTCTTGCCTTACCAACCTCATCTCCTATGACCAGGTAACTCGACACCTGGACATGAGAGCAGATTGACGTTGTATACCTTAACTTCCAAAAGGCTTTTGATCTAGTATCCCACAATGTCCTCATGAGAAAATTGGAGGATTATGGGCTTAACTCTGAGACATGGCTGCAGGTTAGGACAAGCTGGCTGCAGGGTAGGACCCAGAGTGTCATAGTGAATGGATCTGTGTCATCCTGGCAAGTAGTGAGCAGCGGTGTCCTGCAGGGGTTGTTGTTTGGTCCAGTACTTTTCAACATCTTTATGAATGATTTGGATGTGGGGGTGAAGAGCTCACTGGCCAAGTTCACAGACAACATCAATTTATGTGGAAGCATGGTCACGCTTGAAGATAGGCACAGATACAGGCAGACCTAGACAGGCTAGCAAATTGGGTGGATCAGAAACTGATGAAGTTCAACGTCAAGAAATGTAAAGTGCTGCACCTCAGGACGAGCAACCCCCAACACCTACAGGCTTGGTGGCACCAAACTGACTAGCACCATGAATGAAAGGCACCTGGGGTAATAATAGACTGTGGTGAGAATATGAGCCAGCAGTGTGATGCTGTAGGCAGTAGGGCAAATAATACTCTGGCATGCATCAATCGATGCATCTCTAGCAAAACCAAGGAGGTGATTCTTCTGCTCTACTCAGCACTGGTGAGACTGCAGCTGGAGTACTGCATCCAGTTCTGGGCACCACAGTTTAACAAGGACATAGACAAGTTTGAGAGAGTCCAAAGAAGAGCCAACCATGTGATCAGAGTCTTACATGGCAAGCCACATGTGGAAAGGCTGAGGGATCTGGGACTCTTCAGCCTGAAGAAAAGAAGGCCGAGAGGGGACCTGGTAGCAGCTTACTGCTCTACTAGGGGAGTATATCAAGGGTTTGGTGAGCAACTGTTTACCAGGGCACCCAAGGGTAAAACCAGGGTGTCCAGACTGTGGAATATGCTCTGTTCACAGGTGGTATAATAATCTACCCTGGAAATCTTCAAGAGGAGCCTAGACAGTCACCTTGCTGGGGTCACCTGACTCTCAGTTATCTTTCCTGCTTGGTGCAGGGGGCTGGACCTGATGATCTTCCAGGCTCCTTTCCAGCTTTACGATCTATGGATTATTTTAAGCCATGTAATCATAGATCAGGTGCAGCTTGTGTACATGCTCACTGATGCCAGGAGCTATGCTGGGAACCTAATCTAAATAACTCAGGATTGGGAATGAGGGAAAACTAGCAGATCCATGGGGGTGTTTGGCAGGTTGGGTGTGTGTGTGTGTGTGGGGGGGGGGTTGGGGTGGATGGTAGGAAGAGTGTAGCTCCAGAGCTAGGGCAAGTGGCAGGGCTTTCCCAATTCCCTTCCCAGGTGAACTAATTTAGATCAAGCCAGCCATTTTTTCCTCCATTAACTACCCTGAATGTCCCTTTCTAGATATGAATTTGGAAGTAGAAGTGTGCATGAGAAGGGAATAATCTGGGCCTGCAGTTTTCACCAGGCAAGGTTGACTCCACTGGATGTTATGAGAACATGGGTATCTCAATGGCATACATTTTACCTGACATTTCCAGCTATTTTTGAGCACCTTATTCAACGCTTCTGGGATATTTTTTTGTCCCTCGTCTACACAACATTAGGGCCTTGTCACATGGTCATTTTGGGTGGCCCCTGGAGCTCTTAACCCCTGGATTGTCTGCACATTAACACCTTAAAGTAGTTTTAAGCACTTATTACATGGCTCAAAGTTATGCCACTGCAGGGCAGGATTATCTCTGATCCGCACAACCCAGTTCCTGTTCCATTAAGGTGCGGTCACTGCCCACAGATGTGTTGCCCCAGTTGAAGTCCTCCAGTATCCCAGGATCTCACACCCCAGCTCATATAGCAGGGATAGAAACCTGTCCTGGCTCACCAGCCCTCTAGTGGCAACTCACAGCTACAGCTCCTAGTCCTGCCCCTGCTCACCGGGGGCCTAGTTGCAATTGACAGCTGTGCAGGTGGGGGACAGTCAGAGAAGTTTTCTAGACTTTGCATGTGACTGCTTCAGACTCCCAGCTCACACTAATACTAATCAACATTTGTGTGGCTCATAGCATAAGACATTAGAGGGGCAAAAAAAATTCTTCACAAAATGCAAAGCAAAAACATTGTTATTTTCATCCTAAAATTTCTGCCAAGTGGCCCCTTGTAAACTTCACAAGTAGGAGAGAGACATGGGAGTATAGGTGGTATGTCTGTGTTTTAATATACCTCTACCAACAGGACAGAAAGAGCATAATTTCTTTGTCCTGCACAGGTAAAATAACCATGTCATATAGAACTGGGAGGCAAGTTTTCATGCTGGAGTATGCTTTCAGACACTAAACATTTCCATCATTTTTCATCACCAGCTGTCTGTAACCTTTTCACCTTGTACAATTACTAAAATGATGAATTGCAAATGAAATGATGAAAATTTCATCCACTTCAGAAGTCTGTCTGAATAGTCCCCTTGCCAAGAGAAGAGGGTCATTCAGCAAATTACAATGTAAAAATGCTTTCTTTTATTAGCATATTGCAGCAGCACCTACAGGATGCAGTCAATGGTTAGACCTCCGTGTCAGGTGCTGTACAAATACAAATTTAAAAAAAATTAAGTAACTGAATAGATATATTCTAGTATATACCAAAGTGCAATTGGCAGATGAAAAAGACTAGTATGGTATTTGGCAATTAAACAGTGGGCAAAGGCAAGGAGTAAATTATTAGGACAAAAGACTTGTATCTGCCCTTCAATATTTGGTAGAAATTGCAAACATGGTGGAGAAACAAACAACCAGAGGGGAGCAGAGAGAAAGAAAGAAGGCAGGAAATGCACTGAAAAGATTGACAACCTTTAAAACAATCTCTCTGTCT
>NW_017728998.1:27099882-27100595 GCF_001723915.1 Gavialis gangeticus | reverse complement strand
CCCTTCAATATTTGGTAGAAATTGCAAACATGGTGGAGAAACAAACAACCAGAGGGGAGCAGAGAGAAAGAAAGAAGGCAGGAAATGCACTGAAAAGATTGACAACCTTTAAAACAATCTCTCTGTCTCATTGCCTTGAAAAAATTTTATTACTGGTAGTTTGAGAATTTGGGACCTACGCTTTGAAAAGAAAGAAGAATCTCTGTAGCTCCTTTGAAGGTGAAGAAGGTTCTATTTTGAAGTGTTTGCCTATTCTTTGTATGTGAAGACTAAGCCAGGTTTCTCTGAAGTAAGGGAAAGACTTGAAAGCCTGATGCTGGAAAAGCTGAGTGCAAGGGAGAATCGAGAAATGGCCCTGGAATATTTTTAGTCCCTCTGGATTGAACCCAGCCCGTGTCCAGTCTGAGTCACTGATTTTTCTGTCACCTGCTTGCTACGACCATTTGGCCATCTCCCACTTCAGCTTTTCTCTTCCCACCTAGATGCATGTTCTAAATTTCAGAGGTGAGCAGCTTCGCCTCCTACTGACTACCTGTCTTGTATGCATGCCAGCCCAGCCTCTGGCTCCTTTACTTTTCATTCCATCCACGAAGAGCGCACACCAACTGCTGAAACTTCCTCATGAAAGGTTTTTAAACCTGAAAGCTTGCTTAAAATGTTTTTCCCAACTATTTAAGTTGGTCTAATAAAAGATATCAGATTCACCCAAAGAA
>NW_017728998.1:27091942-27094882 GCF_001723915.1 Gavialis gangeticus | reverse complement strand
CTCAGTACCATGACTGCTTGTTACTCCTGAAGATCATAGTAATCTTCTGTCTCAGTGCTTCAAAGTAGTACAGTTCAGTTAGGTCCTTCTTTATAAGTTCTTTCCCTATCTGTTGCTGATGGAAAGCTTCCAATGTATCTAGGTAAAGGGATCACCCACATTTGGTACTAGATTGCCTTAATCGAGTTCTGAGAACTGACGTAGCTTCCTTTTGTTTATGTAGATCGTAAATAGTTTGCTGTGGGATTGCTGTGAAATTTTAGGGGTAAAATATGATGCTAGCCTCTATTCAAAAAGGTTTACATACATCATGTAGTTATTTGTATTTTTTTCCTTTAATGGTCCATCGATCAGCTGTACATTATGAGAAATGGGCAACTAAAAGCTGATTAGGCCATGTAGACATGTGAATCTACAGGTTCAAAAGATCAGATTTACGGATGGGAGGCAGACAGTGTAAGAAGGTTCTACTGTGAAAAGAATAAGCTGAGAGAACAGTGACTAGTGGTGTATGACATAGTGGCTCTTAAGCATTAGACTTAGCCAAAAGTCTAATGCTAAATTGTCTTGATTATTTTTGTTGGCCATATGGACTCCTATGAAGTTAGAAAATTAGCAACTTACATACCTTTCTCCTATCTCAAATAGATGCCAGAACTTAAGTAAAAGAACAAGTATCTGTATTAAAATTAAGACTGGCAAAATCAGTTCAAATTTAATGGAACACGTTCAAAAGAATAGGTTTAAAATTACGTTTGGGGAAGTGGGAAATTTGTTCAATGAAATTTATTTTTGCGCACAGTCTATCCAGCAGAGAGATTATTGATTATAAAGCACTTCAAGGGAAATCTACCTTGTAGATGCCTTCTCCTCAAAATGTCTTTGAGGATATTTGGGGGCTTTTGAACAGACAATGGAAAGAACACCCAAACTCATTGTTTCCCATCTGAAATGGCCTCATCTGTTTGTTCTTTTACAGTCAGCATTGTTGTATCGTTACTAGTAATAAGCTAAGCCACTAATACTTTCTTCCCAAGCTGTCTGTTATTGTAGTCTAAGTGTCTCTGAACAGTAGGTAATTATGGCATGTATTTGCAAACAGTCCCACTTGTTTAGCACAAAGGTAGGTTTTAAGCAACAGGCACAATTTTAAGTTAGCATACTAAAGCATTTCATCAAGTGTGTCCAGCGTGGCAATTACAGGGCTCTCACTTTGTGAATAACTCAAAATTTAGGGTAGGATTACCCATAAGATTCAGCTGCATTTTGTAGATATAAGGCTGACAGGATTCAAGAGAGGATTCCAAAAGAGGGTGCAGCTCAACATGAAGCAGCTTTGATCCAGAGGATGGAAGCAAAACAAGAAAAAAGAAAACAGCATGCTATACACTTGGACTCCAGCTTAGACAACATATGGATCTATGAAACATGTAACAAGCTGTATCACTCTCAAACTGGGTGTGTCATCCACAAACAGATTCACCAGGCATCTGACTAGTCCTCTTACATGTACACCATGATCCAAAGGATCGACGGTTGCCTACACAAAGTAAGTGAATGTGTGCCTGAGAATGAGGAGTTTCTGAATCCTTTTGCAAAGTCTGACAATGTTCCTTTCCTTTCAGCAGGTGTCTTAGTCCTCATTGTTTTACTTTTGTACCCTTTAAAGTAGGTAATATATTTCTAGTTACCTCCTTTGTCAGAAATTCTAAACCTATGGTCCATGGCCACCGTTGGTCAGAACAATACTTGCCAGAGGTTCATAAATAGCTGGAGAGTCTGAGTGCTAGATTTCCTGCTTTCTTCTGCTGTATTCCATTAAGAAACAGCATCCTTTGCCCTCATATTACTAAACATATCCTAGGGTTAAGTTTCTGTGAAAGGAATTGCTATAGTTGACATAGCCATTTCTTATGATTATAATGTTCCAAGACTTGAACGGGCCTCCTGGACCATCAAATCTAGTCCCCTGTGTTTGCAGGCAACCATTTGTGCAAAAGGTTCATATGATCCTTGGTGATCATGCTATTATAAGTGAAACAGGAGGCACGGAGCCAACCTTCTGTGTCTAGCTACTGTGCACACTATGAAACAGTTTTGAAAATTCCCATCATAGGATGCTAGATTGATTTAAATGGTTTGCTCAGTCCCCTGGGCAAAAAGAAACCAGCAAAAAAATATATTTATGCCAAATGCCGTGTATGCAAATTGTAGTGCATTAAGCTTTATTAAGTTAATGTTTGGAAAGTGTCATTATAACTGCTAAGTATTATTTAATTTTAGCATATATTTTTATTAGAGCTTTTTTATTAACAAGATTGATCCACGGTCCCCCATTTAATCTGATTTTATTTTTAACACTTTATAAACTATTCATGTACTTGTGTATTATTGGTATTTTACAGAAAAAACCCAAATCATATATTCACTTTTAAAAACAACAGCACTATGGCATATATACAAATATTGTGCTGGAGTGTAAAATTTCTGCAAAGTATGTGCCTACTAGCTGATCAGAAACACTTATTGTAGGAGGGAGAAGTCATTAGGAATTTTGATGTCAATGGGAGCATGGTTAGGCCCTTGATGTGTATTAAAGTACCTGCCTCTTGATTTTCCTTCTACTTGACATGCTGACCTAGCTTTCCCCTTCATTTGCTGCCAAATTTTGCATAATACACAACGGGTTTCATTCGGCTCTTGATACATGGAGAATAAGTTCATGGAAATTCTGTATGTGTTAAGAGGAGAAGAGACCCTAGATACTGCACATTATCTAGCTAACCAGTTCTAATGTGAAAAAAGTTGAGACTCAGTGCATGCCTCTCTTACTCATAGCCATGTCACTCACCTAGGACTAAATCAAATATCATTCTCCACATAGATTATAAACCTTGCTCCGGGGAGTTAGTTTAATGGATGGGACCATATTGCTTGAAT
>NW_017728998.1:27052178-27086942 GCF_001723915.1 Gavialis gangeticus | reverse complement strand
GTGCCAGCCTCTTGATTTTCCTTCTACTTGACATGCTGACCTAGCTTTCCCCTTCATTTGCTGCCAAATTTTGCATAATACACAACGGGTTTCATTCGGCTCTTGATACATGGAGAATAAGTTCATGGAAATTCTGTATGTGTTAAGAGGAGAAGAGACCCTAGATACTGCACATTATCTAGCTAACCAGTTCTAATGTGAAAAAAGTTGAGACTCAGTGCATGCCTCTCTTACTCATAGCCATGTCACTCACCTAGGACTAAATCAAATATCATTCTCCACATAGATTATAAACCTTGCTCCGGGGAGTTAGTTTAATGGATGGGACCATATTGCTTGAATGGTCTATAATTCAAAAACATGCTTCTCTTGACACATTTTGTTTTGCAATCTCTGGTCACGTAGAGCTATACAAGCTAAGCTGCTTTAAAAAGATCAAATAAAATTCAGACATTGATTTAACTAACTGCATTAACCAAAGTTAGACTTTACCGAAGTCAGTTGAAAAAACACAGACGTTTGCAGGATCTACTAAGGTAGAAAGCTAGGACAGATGTTATTAGGGAGACACATTTTCCAAATAATCACATTTTGTGTTTTCAGTTGTGATATCTGGGTTTTTCAGGCTGAAAGTGGAAAGTTCTTGTGAAGTTTCACCTTGTGCATTTTTATCATACCGAAAGAGCATTATATCTCTCCAATATACTCAACATCAGATCTAATAAGAGGCTGGGACAACTCTGGTTCTTCAAAGCTAAAGATCGTCAACAACAATGTCTATAAAAAGGAGATAATTCTTGTCTGATTAAACTCAAAGCATTGTTTTCAGTATAGTGTAAACCAGGCCAAATTCTTCATTTTCTTATACCCTGTGAGATCCTGGTAATTTTATGGCACAACAGTCATGTTCTTCTGTCCTGTTCCTCTTCACAGGCAGGGACAGAAATTACATATATATGGGTATAAGTGATAGGAAACCTGTTCAAATCTGTAACCCAACTGAAGTTCAGTGCACATAAACTGCTTTCAAAATGGCCAAAACTGGTTTAAGATAAACCTGGATGGATGTAGCATCAGACTTCACTGATTTAGTTTAAATCAGTTTATTGAACTTCTACCCTAGATCCCCTCCAGATTCAAATTAACACACAGTCCCCCAGAATCCCAGGATGTTCTGCACTTCCCTTGCAACTCCCTCTTCCCTCCAGCAGAGTGGGTGGGCTAGCCTTGGCCCAAGCTGTCTGCTTCAGCCAAACAGGGAGGTGCATTGTAGCACCCCCAGGCTTCTGGCCTGAGTTACTGCAGACATGTCGCTGCATTTCCGGAATCAAAAGTGAGCATCTATTTACATGCTTCTCAGTTTAATCTGTGCAGCTTAGACTAACCTGTGAAAATTGAATAGATTCCACCTTGGGCTTTTTGACTATCCGTAGTCAGCCTGAATGGAACTCAGATATTTTCACTTTAGGCTGCCTCCAAGATTGTGTTGTTTAGCTACACTTTTGAGTTTTTAAGGTGTAAAATTAAAATAGAGATTTAGGCTCTATAACCATATTAAGTAGTTCTTTATTTACAGACAACACGACAGGCCAATAATATATAGTTATCAGAACTTCTTACTGAAGTGTACTACTGTAGAGAGAAAATACAGTAGAGAGGCAAGCTACAGAAATGTGCTTTATCTCAGCTAACACAAACTAAAGTAAATAGTTATATAATATAAACATAAGCATACTTCCTACTCTAAGTTACCCTAGTAAATGAACTAATCCCACTTGCCACTATATAATTCACCCAGATTCAGCATTGGGTAACTAAATATAACATGTAACCCATGCTTCAGTTGGCCTAAATCTAATGGAATATTTGCATGAAGATGATTACTGAAGAAAGATGTTTCTCATTGTTTGAAATTTTACATTAAAATTTGTTCTGGGGTGTGACTTTGAATTCTTTGTCATTTAGAAGGCAAGCTTTCAGGCATAAGTACCCTTCTTCAGGCACAGGGAAACTGTTGTTGTCCTGAGATTTTTACAGAATGAAAGAAGCTGAAAGTGTGACAGGAGGTCAGTGAAAATGTAAATAGGTGGAAGTTAGGAAAACAAAGGGTAGAGAGGTAGGGGAGGGGAGGAAGGGGAAAATGTAGATGGTGACTTCAGGCAGGTACCTGGTGAATCAGATGTCAGTCAGGTTGTAATGTGCCATAAATCCAATGTCTGTATTGAATCCGTGATTTTTTTTTTTTTATCCAGTAGATTTATGAAGTGACATTCATAGGCTTGTCTACGAAAGGTGTTTTTTAAGTTCCTTTTGAGGATTAGAACTGAGAAATCGGAGAGGGAGTGATGAGGGAGTGATGGTCTTGCAAGAAGTGTGCACCCTTTCCACCTCAAACCTCAAAGGGCCTTCACCCAACAAGGACATTCGTCTACAGAGATGGATCGTATATTTGAAAGAGCCACCCGGATACCATGCAAAGATTTGTTGCAGTACAAAAAGAAAATCCCCATGAATTGCACACTGTTGGTTATGACATATCACCCTTCCCTGGAGCCTACATGGAAAATCCTCAAGCAATTGCAACCCATACTATTAGAAGACCCCTCTCTTAAAGAGACCTTTCCAGAACCACGCATCCTAGCCTTTAAAGAAACATCAAACCTCGCCAACCTCATCACCAGAAGCAAACTCCCTATGACCCAAACCACACCAAATGGATACAGACCATACCAGAACAAGAAATGCAAAACCTGCCAACACATCTCCTACAATTGTCACACCCCACAACAGAACCATCGCTATTGCTGGATCTTCCATGTGCACCTCCAGAAATGTTTATATCTCATCCAGTGCACCAAATGCCCTGATGGACAATATGTAGGAGAAACCAAACAACTGTGTGCCAGAATGAACGCACACCAAAAATCCATCAAAGACAAAAATATCCAATTACCTGTGGGTCACACGTCTCACAAGACAATCACTCCCTCTCTCACCTCTCAGTTCTAATCCTCAAAGGGAATTTACAAAGCCCCTTTCATAGACAAGCCTACACACTTCACTTCATAAATTGACTGGATACAAAAAATCATGGACTCAATATAGACATTGGCTTTATGCCACATTACAACCTGCCTGACATCTGGTTCACCAGGTACCTGCCTGAACTCACCATTTACATTCTCCCCCACTTCCTCACTTCCTCTTCTTCCCTCCCTCTTTACCCTTTTTTCCCCTAATTTCCAGCTATTTACTTTGAGTCTCCCTTGCTTACCTTTGGCATTCCTTCACCCATTTTCCCTCCTCGTCCCCCCTCCCTTCTCTACTTATTGTTTTCCTAATTTTTACCTATTTACACTGTCACTGACCACCTGTCATATTTTTAGCTTCTTTTATTCCTTGGAAATCTCAGAACAACAACAGAGTCTCCCAGTGCCTGAAGAAGGGTACTTGTACCCAAAAGCTTGCAAATAATTTGTTCCAACTACTCAGTTGGTCTAATAGAAGACATCACATCTACGCAAAGAATCTTGCCTGCCTACGTCCTTAGACCAACATAGCTACAAACAAAAACCTTGCTATTTAGAAGCCATTATTTGTCATTGGGTCAACCAAGTTTAAAGCCCCTTTTTATTTTCTGTGCCATCTTCCATTTTCCATACAGGAACTCTACTTTCTGTAGTATGGGCTATATTTACCGTTCCACTTGAGGAAGCAGTTCTTATAGTACTGTCCTGTGTCACTCAGTCACATCTGGTGAGCAGTGTTCTTCCACATTGCAATGCTGGCTATCGCTGTTTAAAATGAAGTATGTTTATTTACACAGATGCCTTCCTTAACCATAGGTATGAAACTCCTTGTTCATTTTCTCAACAGAACATGTTGCAGCTTCTTTAGCTCTGGAGTGGAATAGATAACATCCAGTAATCAAAGAGAGCTATTGACTTATGCTCCACTCCTAGTTCCATTCTGAAATTACAGATGGCGCATATTATAGCTGAATTGTGATAAAAAAATGATTAAAGACATTTGTTGCTCAGAGCCCTTTTAGTTAGCTTTGACAAATGGTTCAATTGGGCCTTTTCAATAACGACAGTATGCATGAGAAAGTAAAGCATTTTAAGATCACTTATGGTGAATTATATAAGTGATGGCTATTGAGCCATTAATCAAGTAGGAAATGTTAGAAGTCACTGAAGCAATATCTCTACGATGGTATTCTGTCTCCTACTATTTTTATGTGTGTTGTGAAAAATGGGATTTTTTGTAACAATGATTGATTGGCTTAGTTCAGTTTTGGTTATGAGAGTCACTGGATTTCTTTTATATTCAGGTAAGAAATCAAAGTCAGTTTCCCCAGTAGAGGACACTGTGCTCCTGCAGTTAGCTCTGTTGTTTTTTATTTTGCCAAAGAGCCATGGAAATAAATCAAATAAGATATGATTTTGTACTTGGTATTCTGTATGGGCACCATGACTGACATTGCAATTATAGGTTTTTGCATTGTTTATGCTTCTCCAAAAGCGTATCTGAGTGCTTTGAACCATTGGCTGAAAAGATCTGTGCTAGGTTTCATTACAATGTATAATTGTATTTACCCTTTAAGGCCTCCAAGTATATTTGTGCTTTTCACAGCTCTAGCACTGCGCGCTTTATTCATAATTAAATAACTGATTGAATGAAAAAACACCAAATCATTTTTCTGAAGAGTGATTTAGCATAGTTTTTAAGCATCTGCATAAAAGCATCCAGCTCTGTGTTCTTTTACATTTTTTACATTCTATTCAAGGGCACTACTTAACTCTTGGCCGGTTTACATAAAATGTGTTTCTAGCAAAAAAAGAATTTTACTAGTAATCCTATTCATTACTACTAGCTTCCTCAATGCTGAATGCTGCCATGGATTTATCAAACCAATCTATTGTGTGTGAAAGACACTTTGATACAGTGATGTGCAGCAGACAAAATTGCAAGGCAAGACTTTGGTTTTAACACAAAGGGCCAATATCTTTTGCTTTTATAAAATTGGGTAATTCCATTAATTTCAGGGGAGGTAAATTACCTTAGACCACTTAAGGATCAGGATCTATTTTATTAACTTTTCATTCAGGTAATTTACAAAGATATCTTAATAGTGAAATATGGTTGCAACTGCTGAGTGGAATGGTTCAGAATTAAATATAAATAGAAAATGAAGGGGGGGGGGAATAATTAACCCAAAATGCTGACAGAATAATTTTTCCCTAACTGAAACAATCCTAGTACATTCACAAAAGTATTGTTTTAATCATCTTGATTTTGTAATCATAAATGTTTAGAACTCTCTATACAGCTAGATGGTTGTGACTGCTGCTGCCACAGGGCAATTATAAGATAACATATTAGGACTATAATGAAAATAATGAGTTGTTCATGTACAAGATTAAAGTAAAACGAAAAGTCATAAGTTCTTTGAGATGGTGCTACATATTAGTTCCAGATAACTGTACATTTCTAGGACACAATAGATGGTGATGATGATTTATAACTTTCTTAATACGTAGATTTCAAAGTATTTTACAAAAGAGAGCAACTACTGTTCATAACCTCTACTGCACAAATACAGAGAGAGAGAGAGTCTTGCCTGAGGAAGTTCACACAGCAAATTAATAGTAAAATCAGGTCTCTTGGTCTCCAATCCGATGCCATTCTCAAGATCTATCGAATGTTCTCTCCTGTGTTATCATGGATTGTGAAGTAAAAACTTAATATATCGAGGCTTCAGGATCTTTTCATCTGGGAATTCAAAGCTTCTGAAACAAGATGCCTCTTAGTTACACCGTGGATCCAGAAATACTTCCTCTGATCCCATAACACAATTCCATGGGATTCTGCTTATAAAACTATCAGGTCAATATATTGGACAAATTGTGCTCAATGTTCAAAAGTGCTTGAGTAATCTGGAAACCTAAAACTCACTAATTTTTCTATAGGCGTGCCTACACATGTTTAAGTGTGACTTAATTTAATGTGTATTAAATTAATGTACATTAATCAATTTTTGGCAGGTGTTTACATGTGCAGGGAGTTGTGGCTGGACAAATCCGACACAAAGTTAGTGCTGGATCATGTCTACATGTGTGTTAATGCGCTTTAACTAATCGCACCTAAATTTGATACCCAGATTTGAAGGTATCAGATTTAGGCATTATTAGGCTAATTTCACCATTTTTAATGTGCATTAAGGGTGCACACATGTAGATGCAGACCCGTAATGCACATTAAATTAGGCTAATGCACATTAACACACAATAACATCTTGTGTAGATGCACCTAATGGGCCTTAGGTTCTTGTAGTGTTTTGCTGCTTTTGACCATTTTACACTAAAGCAGAGTGTTGCTGGTAGGTGCTGTAAGGCGTTGGCCCCTTTCTGGTCAGTGTCTTCATCCCTAGCGACATCAGGGTGAGACTGCACCCCGAGGGCACCTAAATGGTTCCGAGTGCTGCCTCTACTCGCCTGCCACTACTTTGATGTTGATTGATGGGGGAGGCAGTTTACTGTTGGTGGTCTTAGAAGGGTCGTGACCCTGGTCTTTCTTCATGGGGCTCCAAACCTCCCCTTTACCCTACCCTTACCAAATCCACGGCCTGGGAGGACTCTGCTCCCTGTAGTCTCCTCTGAGATGATATCTTTTCACCTGTGAGGCCCGCCTCAACTGAGGTCGGGTCTGTTCAGCCGTTAATCTCTCCCGAATGGATCCCTTGTCTTCAGGCCAACTTTTGGATAACTAAACATGCCCCAGCCTGGGGTGAATGATAACTTAGAAGACACTAAACTCAAAGAGAAGACATTTGGCATCTGCCGATAGGGTACCTAGGGCTCGGACCCCAGGACCCCTCTGCTTCCCTGGGATGGGAGAAGGACTTTTGTCCGTTTCTCCAAGTACTCTTCCCAGGGGCCAACAGATTAGGAGTGAATTACTCCTGAACCCACCACCTGGTGGAACTTGCCC
Source organism: Gavialis gangeticus (assembly GCF_001723915.1). Taxonomy (NCBI): domain Eukaryota; kingdom Metazoa; phylum Chordata; order Crocodylia; family Gavialidae; genus Gavialis; species Gavialis gangeticus. Next base: position 27,079,949 of record NW_017728998.1, on the reverse strand, counting down.
CTTTGCCACCAGGCTCTGGGCCTGTCACTGCCTGTTCCTCCCTCTTCACCAGGCTGCCCTCAGTGTTTTGCTGTCGCTTGTCACCCTTCCCCACCACAGTACCTGTACTCTCCAGAGCAGCCTGGTTTTTGCTCAGGATTGTAAGGATGATCTTTTCTCCACCCGGACCTTCCGGTGAACTTTGGCTCTCCAAGCCCAGACTTGTGGGCTTTCCAGCCAGGCTTCTCTGATTGGCCCTAGGGCTTCTCGTCCTGTGCCCCACTTTGCCATTCTTACCATGCTCTGCTGCCCATGTCTCTGCCAACGTTTCACCTCTCCCCACCAGCATCCTGCTCCTTGTTGCCCGGCTCCACCATTTGCCTCCCTCTGCTGGCATCCAGTCTCTCCCCGCTGGTGTTCTGTCTGTCCCTGCCCAGCTCCACTGTCCGCTGGCATCCAGTCTTCCCTCTCTCAAGCAGCTGGGTCTCTCCGCAGCTGCCTTTAAATCAGCCTGCGCTGCTGCCTGGGCCTGCCCACGGGGCTCACTGATCCGCAGGCTCAGGCAGCTGCGGAACTGCTGAGCCTGCATCAGGGTTTCTCTGCAGCTGCCACGTGTCCTGGCCTCTGCCATGAGTATGGGTGCTTGTTGGGTGGGGTCTTGGGACATGTTGGGATTGGGGCTTCTACCTCCCCTCCCACACAGAGTCATTGGCAATGACATAACAAACGCCATGCCAACTGGTAGCAATTTTTAAAACGAGAAATTCTACAAGATGAAATTAGTTTTACCCACAAAGAGCCCATGTTGCACATCTTCTGTTGGAAAGTGATATCTCCAACAGTCTTGTCATATCAAAATTGTAAACTGTGTGTGTGCATGTATGTGTGGTATAGATGCATATGCTGTATATTTACAACATACTATTTTTATATATAGATCTCTCTCTTTCTCTCTATTTAAATACATAAATATTAAGATATAATTAGGGTTGCAAAAAGATATAATTAGGGTTGCACTTATACGCTCAAGCTTTATTATAACATTCTAATGACAAATATATACTTGCAGACATGATTAGCATACACTCCAGATATCTTTATGTATGGAAACCGAGTTATGTTTGTAAAAGCTCCTTGAGCTCTACTACTGCCCATACCCTGAATACCTACTCTTAGTAAATCCATTACATTTAAACAAACTACTTCTACATTCCTACTACCCTTCCTAACCCAAATTCTCCCTTGTTGACAGGTTGTAATCTAGCCAATATAATATAAAAGGCCTCTTACTCTGTGGCTTCAAAGAAGAACTTGGGGAGAGGGTAGATGAATAACTTCAGAGGGTCTGAGAATTTAGCTCAGCTGGGATAAAGACCTCTTGATTTTGTGTTTGTTTTGGGATTGGGACATAGACTTTTAGGTAAGTTGGTAGGGGACAGTGGTTTATAGTGACTTGAAAGCAGGGCTGAGTAGAAAGAGACTGGAAATGTCATTGGGGAAAATAGGCAGAATGGCTGCAGCATTGCACACCACCAGTAAAAGGCACACAGTACATAGTGAAACAATGATGCCTGTGTATGGAATTCTGGTGCCTTTTTAGGCTTAAGAGGTTAGCACATATTCAGGATTTTGTGGATCATTTGCGTTGAGGGAGACCTTGATGATGGAGTCAGGCAATTCTTTGATGCAACTGTTTGTATACAAAGAATGTATGAAATCCTGTTTCCCAGAACATGACAGGAATGTAATGATGGGAGGCAGTTTCTCTGCTGTCAGTTCTAAGCCTTTTTCTGTCAGCACTCTTCCAAAAAGTGCCTGCACTTACTTGCTCTCTCTCTCAGCTTTTTGCCATGCTCCAAATCTGGGTTTTGTGTCAGGCTTTCTTTTTGTTTAATCCGTTTCCAAGGAACTGATGTACTCCCGTCCTCTATCAATGGTTTTCTATTATTTTACACCTATCACTAAACAAGAGGTATTTAAGATGGCTATCGCACAACTACAGCATAACAATACTTAAGATCCTATTGGCTATTATGGGTCTGAAACCTGACCTTCCACAGACAACTGAATTGGACAGTGAAGCTATTGTACAAAACTGATATGCAGAAAACACAATACAGTCTCATTCACCCAAAAAGAAAGCTGCTAGTTACAAAGAAATAAAGGTATAATTAAAATAATTAGGAAAATACTTAATGTATTTAACATAAATCTTGAATCATTGTGTCATGGGTACAGAGGAACGTGAAGGCTTCTGAAATTTCTCACTTTCAGAAGTTTTGATTTTTTTTTCCTAAAAGTTTGTTAGGCTTTCAAGCATTTATTTTGAAGTGACAAGTAATCAACTTTCTCAACAAAATTATTCTCTCTGAGAATGTGCTTTTATGCTCCACGAGCCTCTGACTTTGTTAGTGCTGGTGGTTTAAAAAGAGACAGCTAACATGAATGTTACTTAATATTTTAAATTAATTAAATTGGCCTTTGCTAAGTGTCTATTTTTAGTCCATCTTGAAATGGAAATGCCAAAAATATCATGAAAATGTTGGTGATGAGCCCATTTGCTTGCACCCTATAGGCACGTCCACACCTGTAAGCATATGTGCTTGCAGCAGGTCAAATAAAAGTGGTGCAATTTGAGCCGGGACTTTTTGCCTCAATACATGTGCCCGGACATGCACTTTGGTGTGGGGCAAATTGTGCTGCTTGAGGCAAAATAACCCTGCCTGGCTCTTCCCAGATCTGCAGCCAGGGGGAGCTAGAGCCTGGAGCCAGCACCTGTTCTGGCCCCAGCAGTATAAAAACCTGCCCTAGCAAGGAGCTCAGGGCTACTCCTTCTTGGGAGCTTCTGGGGCCTGGCCAATTGGTATCTGGAGATACTAGCCCCTTGTGTTTGCTGGACTGCTGCAGCAGCATCCCAAATCCATTTTTCAAAATACCCCAAAATCCATGTTCTTCTACAATTAGAACAAAAGACCGCTATACATGCACGCATACATGCATGTATAGTGGTCTTCCCATGAGGCTCATATATATGAAGGAGAGAGAGATGAGTTGGGCAATGCTTTATTGATATATTTACAATGTTAAAGCAAATTGGAAGCCTACCAGTGTCTCTATCATAATAATAAAATAAATTCTAAACATCTGTATATGTTGATATGTGCTTTTGGTTTTCTTCCCATATGATGGGTGTGGGGTTTGCAGGAGAGGGGTGGGAAGGGGTGTGGAAAAGGTGGGTAGTTCTGCGGGTGGGTGTGGAAGGATGTTGGAGGATGCAGGTTGGTGTGTGGCTAGGTGTGGGGTGATTGCAGGGGTACAGTGGGTGTGGGGGGAACTTGTAGGGTGGCTGCTCAGGAGGGGTGTTCCCTGGCCTCCACAGGGTGCAGCCCTCCCCCACCCCCAGCACATGGACTTCCCCACCTGCAGGGCCCCAGCTCCATCCCCGTCTCCCGCAAGATCCCAGGCACCCTGCAGGGCCACAGCCTCCTCCTCCCCCCCGTGCAGGGCCCACAATTTACCTGCTGCAGTAGCAGCAGGAGTGGCGTGCTCAGAGCCCACTGCTGACAGCTTGCCAGTTTCATGGTGGCAGGACCCAGCTTGGTGCGACACACAGTCCCTGCATGCTGGGCTGGGTCCTGCCACCGTGGAACCAGCTCAGCCTGGCAGCATGAGCTGCCCCAGTGCCAGCAGGATCTGGCTTGGCTCAGCGCACTGTCCCCACACTTTACACTGGAGTGGAGCATGTGCCTCCAGGAGGTGCACCTTCTGTGTAAACGCATGGTAGCTGCATGGCCCGGGTCAGGTCGGACTGGTGGGGTGCATTTTCCATGAGGCTTAGGCATGCCCAACACCCTGCCAACATCCTCCACCCCTCCTCATAGCCCCTGACATTCCCCTCCACTCCCGACATACCCCAACATCCCCTGCGACTCCTCACACCCACATACGCCCACGCACACCCATAAACCCCCCCACCCCACGTCCTTAATTTACCTTTGACAGTGCCAGGGGAAGCAGAAGCACCGCAGAGACACTCTGGCCAGAAAACAGAATGTCTCTCCTGGAGGAATGACTCCCAAGTTGCCTCCAGGCACAGTCTGGGACTGTGACTTGCCCCGCTGTTCTGTGGCATGTTTTTTTTTTTGACCCCTGGATATCCAGGGGTCAAATTTTGCTCATGCACTGCAAATACACACCTCAGGGAACATGTTTTTTGTTCTCACATGTGCGTCTTGCAGCGTCTCAAGGGGGTTTGAGATGCTGCAAGATGCATGTGCGCGCTTGTCTTGATGTGCCCTATGGGTGCAGCCAGGTGAGCGTGCATGTGCAGTATGTGGCACCTCAGACTCATTTGCGGTATCACAAACTGCATGCCCTACGCATGCAGGCATTCGCCACACTGCTAATTTGTAGTGCAGCATGATTTTTTGACACTGGGAGATCCTGGTGTCAAAAAAAATGTGCCTGAAAAAAGCAGGGTGGCACATGTAGCGGCCATGTGTGCTACCTGAAACAAGAGCCTGGCTGGCTGGGACCACACTTCAGTTGTCTGCCAGGCTCTGCACACCAGATCACTGCTGCTGGAGTCCCAGGAAGTCCTCAGGACTCCAGGTAAAGCTGCTGGGGACAGCCTCCCCTACCCCACCTGGGGCAATGTGCCATGTGCCAGAGCATGTGTGCATGGGCATTTCTTAGGGACAAGCAGCAGCAGCACATATTGTCCTCAGGGAAACGCATATGCACAGTCATATGGACATATCCTGATTAGAATAGGTAGATATAGGACCCTTATGTTTCTTGCCCTATTTAGAAGCAGACATATAAGACAAGGATTTGTTGAAATGACAGGACAAATAATTTTGTAGAGTTTGTATACATCTGACTAATGACTGTGTTAGGACTCTAAGCCCATCTAGTCTGAAATAAATATTTTCAAAAGCAAGAGCACAGTTAGGTTCAGATGACTACTCATGCAGATAATAGAAAACATGCTGTAATCAAGTGAAATTCTGCTTTTGTGAGATTCCCCCTCCCAGTTTTGTTTATCCTGGAAGATTCAATAAGGTATGGTAGAACAGCCAGACACTAATCCTTTTTTTTTTTTCTTTTTTTTCTTTTTGGTGCTTGTTTCCAATGGTTGAGGAATCACCCAAACCATCTTTGGACACTTTTCAAGTGGTCTGTGCCCTAAAGAGCATACCCTTTAAAATAAGTTTGAGGGACATGCAATTAATCCTATCCTATTTCAGCAATCCCTTTCTGGATTGTTTTCCCACAAGGACATGACCCATTTATCAATTATTTAGCTAAGGACCACACACACTGCAACCCTGATTTTTACATTTACAGTGATAAATATCCTTAGGCTGCAAATCCTGCTTATTTGATTTTATCAAGTAGAAGAAAGTAGCTCTAATAACACACTAATTTTGTTGAGGCAGGAGCATAGCACCGAGTATGTGAGGTAAAGAGATTTCTTCGAAGTCCATCAAAGATAATTATGTAGAGCTCATAGCCCATTATACAAAGCCATGGTATGACAGTATGCTTGACTGTTGTTCAGGTGTAAAAAGCTCTATCTACCAAGTGTCATGTGGAAGTCAGTCTTGCTCTGTTATTTCCAGTAAAGTGAATCTTTCCTATGAAGCACTTAAGTTAATAGTACCTTATAACATTGCCCAAATCTTTTGGTGAATGAAAATTATATAAATTAAATAGAATTGCCGTTACTTTGAAGCAGATTATATAGAGGAGATGTACTTGCTATATCAGTTAATACAAAGCATTCAAACTTTAAGTTCAGTGTTATTAGGGAACTATTAAATTCAGTGAAAGATACTGATGCATCTAGACCAGAACCATGTCAATTATGGCCTTTTTTTCTTGTTAAAAAATTATAGAACATCATCTTTCCTAGAGAATGACTGACCAGCTGCTTCAGCCAGTGCTATCTGGCATGTGAAGTACCTATAAATGACTTGAGGTAAGTCAGTCCCCCTAGATGTATTTTACTTTTTGCATTGCTTTATTATGAGAATGATTTGTCTTACTTGTGTGTTAGTTAAGATTTACACATTGATGACAATGACATAGAGAGCATCAAAAGAGTAAAGTAAAGGCTGTAGAAAATGTAATTTATGTTTGTGACCAGGCAAAAATAAGAAGAATCTAGTGCTTTGAGAACAAACAATCCAAAGGCAACTCAGTATTTATTTTTCTTGAAGATGTTTAGTTTCTTTATAGCTGACATGGGTCAAAGGAGAGCAAACTTCTAGAACCTTAAAACAGTGTGTGTGTATGTGTGTATATATATAGATATATATATATATAGTTAAAATATTGTTTGTACAGATTTGTTATATATAACAAAAATCACAGGGCGGTGGTGATTACATAGTCTGTGCACCATGGGCAAGGATAGATCCATGTAATTTGACATTCAAAAGCTTGTAATGATTCCAGAAGCTTAATAACGTCACCAAATACTTGTGTGTGTGTTTGTGTGGCTCCTACTGGGTTCCTCCAAATGAAGTATTCACAGAACTTAATGACTATTGCTTTTCTTGCTTCTGATCTTTCTGTCTTCATTCATAACCTTAATTTCATCACATCACAAATGAAAACACTCAGAATTGAACCGAGTCCAAAGGCTTTAGGTACCTGTGCTCCAGAGTGTGACTCTGTTCTTGTGCCTGTGTATGTGTCCCTGTGTTTGTGACACAACAGACGGGGGCAGGAGGTATGACTAGTGTTTGCTGAGGCCAAAGACGCCGTAACCAATGTTGTTCTGCCAAAGTCCCAGAATTGGAAGAAGGCTAGTGTTCTAGGCTAGTGATGAAATGCCTCTGCAAAAGAGATGCTTCTGGCACCTGCTAATCAAGAAGGAAATAGGGGCTGTGCAGGTTGGTAAACTAGAGAGGCAGATGTTGAAAGTATGCCCTGACCATGAATCTTGAATACTCATGGGATGAAGGACTAAAATGCAGGTACTTGCCAAGAACAGAATTCATTCCTCTTCCAGCCTGGACAATGTCCCAGGAACAGACAGGTCCAGTACTGATGTCCACAAGGGCCTTTTCCACTGAGTACAGCCTTCGAGACTTGTAGTCAAGGCTGTCTGGGCCAATTCTGTAATGCAGCTAATGATGCAACCCTCTTTCAGCCTACCAGTCAGACACGGTTATAAAGCAAGGAGTTTATGAAAAATGTGCACTCATGCTTGCTAACCTTTGCTAAGCCTGTAATCCTGATTTTAATACTTTCAGATTTATTATGAATATATCACTGGTTTCATGTTTATTTTTTCCCTCCTCTTGATATTTATCTGTGGCTCCGTCATGCAGATTTGATGTGGTGTTATACGGGAGGACTGGGAAAGGGAAATGGTATGGCTTTCTATGACTCTGTGAATTATCATGTAAAGATAAAACCATTGTATCCCATCTATAGCTTTAATTGTATTGGTTATAATCCAGAAACTCCTCCCATGTATGCTGGAGTTCCCCTGATAGCTAAATGGTTTGTCACACTTGCAGAGCTGCAGCTCAAGCACCCCTTTCTCTCCAGCCTGTTCCCTAGGTTCATCCTGCACAGGTCTTTAGAAAATGGCTCCAAAATTTGCCTGTCTGCTAACCTCAGCCTCGTTCACATTTACATTCCCTGTGAGCATTACAGTACTGCCTGAACATATGTGTCTTCAGCACATACCTGCTCGCTAGAAGCAAGAGGTAGGCTCACACCCTTGTATGTTCTCATGTGAAGGGAGATAGGAAACTCTGCAAAACAAGATGATAGGGGACCTAGAACCTCCACTAGGAAACTGCAGAGAAGCAATGAAATGAAGATGATTTGATCTGCTCTTGAAACTGAATTTGTGTGAAAACATGGCTACTAATAATTTTCTCAGATGGAGTTGCAGCTACTTTTTTTTCCTCTGCAGGTATAAGCAAGGTCATTCATGAACTGCCAGCCAAAATTTCTTTACAGTCATAGAGCTGAGAGATTATTGTATTGCAGGAGGGAGCACGGAGGTGCTAGTAAAATATGACTACAACTCTGGGTATCGTAGAGATGGAGGCTGTAGAAGCTGCAGCAGCTGTAAATAAAATAACTGAATGGTGTGGAAACACGCATGCACACTTGATTCTAGCTGCAACAATTAAGTAACCAACTAAGAGTCCTGAAGCCTTCACATTTCTGTTAATTCAGAACTACAGTGGAAGTACGTGTTTCCCTTTCCAGGTGAGATGATCCAGTCTTGACTTGGAGGAAGCCACTTCGAAGTCATTTCTCTGTTGGCAAAAGACAATAGTCCATTTCATGAGAGAGACAGATATTGTGAATTTTTGCCTGTCTCATTTCAGTCTGAAAACTGAACACTTCATTTTTTCTCTGCAAAAGAGAATGAAGCCCTGGCTCTGGAGCAGTCCATCTGGAAGCCTGACCTGAACCCACAGATGCTAGAAGCCCTGGGGATCCGGTGTCCAAATCAGTTTGGCAGGCAACCTTCTGAAGAGCCTGGCAGGCATGGTGACAGGAAACCCGGCGGGTTTAGACACCTACATGGCAGGCAGGTAGTGAGGAATGTTGTCAAAAGCAAAATGTTTCTATTTCAGTGATGTGGGAAATCCTGAGGAAAATGTTGTTGTTGTTTTTCTGCCTTTACTTATTCATTCAATGTGAGTTCTTTCATTTGACCCAGTTGCCAGCAAAGGTATTAACGGTTGCTCATTTAGGCCGTTCACTTCACTGTGTATGCATATTCATTGTGAAATGTAAACACGTTGTCCTATGACATTCTCTTTGGACCTTGTCAGTAGAGGGAGGCATCTTTGCCCAGAAGGAATTGGACCAAAATACAATACATTTTGGATATTCTGGTGTTTGGTGTGGCTCTTGGGATATCAATATTGAGTGGAACACTTTAGAGCAGTTCTAGCACTTTCCTCTAACTTGTGTTAAGAGATGGTTTGGTCCCCCAACTACTAGTGTTGGAAGGACAGCAGAATGGATTTGCCTCTCTCCTCCCCTTCCCAGGTGTCCTGAGCTTATAGCTCTGGGGCCACATTTCATAATTAAAATATTCAGGTCCAGTCTTAATAAAGTGTTTTGCTAAAGTGTGGCAACAGCTTGCATAATATGTTATCATTACCATCTATAATGTTGATCTTGCATCAAATAGAATGTAATACATTCACGTCTTGCTTAAATCGAACATTTAAAAATTAATCCAGATTCAGTAGTAGCAAGCATCATCTTTTTTCACCTGAAAAGTGGAGTTTTTAAGGTTCATATAGAAAATTGAGAAGGAATTGTATAAACAGTCGCCAGAAAATCTTGTGTGGTCAGTTACGGGTTTTTTTTTTTGCCAGTTTCCAAATCTACAACTAAACTAGCTTCTACATTTAAAGGTAAGTAGTATTAGGTTATATTAAAATTCATGATTCAACATTATCAATTTTGCAATTTAAAAAAGGAAGACCACATAATTAAAGAAAAGATGGGTTAACATCCAAATATTATGGTGTTGAATACTTATTCCTACTGTATGTTGACTTCATATTTAAGGGAACTTGAAAAGAGGAAATATATTTAATGCAGACTTTTGAGAGATGGTTTTCACAAACAACTCTAGAAACTTGGGCATTGAACAGACCTGCTAAATATATATTACATTGCTTTTATCATCTGTGTGCTTATGGTATCCTCACTCATACACCCACGCTTGGTTTCAGCCATCCTTACTCACACTGCGTAGAATCATACAGTCAAGGGAAAGCAGGGGTGCAAGGGACCTCATGAGGTCATCTAGTCCAGCTGCCTGCTCTAGGCAGGATCATCCCTGACTAAACCATCCCAGCAGGACACAGGACAGAGATTCCACAACTTCTCTATGTAGCACATTCCAGTGCTTGGCCACCCCCCAGTTGGACAGTTCTCCTAATCTCCAACCTAAATTTGCCCTGCTTCAACTTGAGGTCATTGCTCCTACCCTGTTCCCTACACTTGCAGAGAAAATCCAGTCTCCATCCTATCTGTAATCTCCCTTTAGGTATCTAAAGGCTGTTATCAAGCTCACTCTGTAAACAGTGATTTTGATGCATCTTCTAGTCTCTTGCTGCAGAGTCTGCCTCTTGTTCTGCTGGTCTTTACCTTGCCAAAGATCACAGCTTTTCGCAGGTGTTTTCTTCAGGCAGATGTGTCCTGCACCAACAGACAGCAATACCCGTCTGTAACATGTCATTTGCAAAGGCCAAATAGTCTTTGTGTGTCAGGCTTCTTGAATGACTGTGTACTTGCTATATAGAGCAGGATTAAAAATATGCACATCTTGAGCAACTTGTTTTTTATATCAAGGGAGAGTTCATGATCTCTTCATGTTGACTTTAAGTCACTCAGGATTCATCTACATGTGCACTTTACTGTACAGTAGCCTATTCTAGTCTCATCAAAAAGTACTAATACAGTAATGCGCAGTAGAAATAGGCTACTGCACATTAAGAATCATGAAAAAAAAAGATGTGCATTTTTGCTACTGTACATTAGGGCAGCCTAATGCACATTTATATAGTACCTCATGTTAGAGGTACTAAATTTAATGTGCAGTAGCAAAAGTGCATTAATGCACATGTAGAAGCCCCCCTGGAGTGGCTTGCATCAGTAATACCCTATTTGTGATCTTTTCATGTAGACAAAGCTACCTTCATCATTGTTGCCGGTTTTAATGTTAGCACTCCCTTCATTTTCTTCCTGCAGAGGCCCATTGTCTTTTCCTTGTCGAGAATGATATACAGCCCAAATTGTATACTGGTCCTGTGGAGGGCATTGATCTGCTGTACATCAGGAAACTTCAGGTCGTTTATCTCTTTGCTGTTCACTTTTTATCCTTTCATCATTGTCTTTCCCCATTGAGTCTTTGTTCATCAATCTTTGCAGTAAGATCAGGAAGACTGATATCAGGTTCCCTGTTTGCTGCAGATTATTCTTTTGATAGTTTAGAGAATCTGCTGCCAACCTTGCTTCTTTGTATATGTTTTTCAGCTAGGCTAGCACCTTTTAGCCTTTTCCATTTCAAGATACATTGGAATCCCTGTACATATTGTTGACTCTTATCTTATACTTATGTTGAACAAATAGCCCATCAGAATAGCTCATAGCCCACCAGGCCAGATTGAGTCAAATGTTTTTTGAAAACTGGCAAAACAGTTCAAGACGACTTCTGTTGAATTCTTTGCACGTGCATGTAATTAGCCATAGGATTTCCTATAGTGTCCCTTTCCCTTTGAGTAAGCTGGCTCATTCCTCAGAAAGGTATATTATCTGCACTTTGAGCCTTTTCAGGAGAGCCCTGTAGAGAGATTAGCTCAGATAAGTAGTCAGGAAGCTCGACCTATAGTTCATAGTATTCTGAAGCTTGCCTTTCTTGGGGGCTGTCAGTACGGTCAATTTGACCCACTCTTCAGAGATCTTTTCTTCTCTCTAGATATTGTTTCATAGCACATCTACCTTCCTGATGCTTCTAGCTGTAATGCTATGCCACCCACTCCCATGGTCTTGTTTTCCTTATCTCTTGACTGCACTCTCAGGCATTTGCAACCGCCATAGTTCTCATTATCTTACTTAGGTGGGGCCAGGGTTTTCAGCTGGCCTCTGAGCACCAGCTTCTTCTCTGATCTGCCCCACATGCAAAGGCCCTCGCATTGTTTGACTCTTCAAGATGTTTTTCTTTTCTGAGGGTGGGTGCTGAGCTGTCCTTGCACTTGCTGATATAAAATCTAGGCTGATACTTCTCCTGATCTACCCAACTGTTCTGAATGCTTCTTTCAGCTAGACTCTCCCAAGAAGTTGACAATACAGAATTGTTCTTGTCCACCTTAGCTGCCCCCCTAATTGTTTTTCCCCCCGAGAACTGGTACACCGGCACTTGACTTCAGAAGATTAACTAGAAACTATTTTTGAAATGTGGCAGCATTTCTTTGCAACTACTTCGTAGCATTGTGTTCTGTGTATATAACAATACAGGTAAATGTGGCACATGCCACTGTAACATGTCACGCAGCAGGAATGCCATGCTGTACTGCAGCTTGAGAGCCAGCATGAGTAGAGTTATGTTAATTAATATTCACTAGAGGTGTCAGCTAAAAGAAATGATTAAATATGTATAACAACAATTGGCTGGGATCCCGCAGTTAGTTACAATTGTGCTGCAAAGTTGATTAACATATTTGTTGCAATTAAGCTTTGACTTGAGGAGGGAGACCAAGCCAGCTTGATTTTGTGTGGAACCCATCACATGCTGCTCAGAGATTCATGCTTCAGCCCAGGAGGCTCACAAGAAGGAGTGAATGAAAGACAAACCATTGAGCCAACATGCCTTGAGATGAGCCTAGACTTAATCATTAGAGAGAGCAGGGGCTTGGCTGAATTCCAAAAGACTGTTTTCTGTCGGGATTCTGGTTTGTTATGGTCTCCAGTAAGGATGAGAGCTTGCCAAGCCTTCTTCCCTGCTCCCCTCCCCACTCACACTAGTCTGCCTGCCAGGTGAGTCTTCCCAAGTTCTTGCATTTCTAATTATGGTTTAGTGTAAAAGAAGCTTAAGCCAGCACAGGTTTTCACCCATATAAATTCCCTGATAAACCTGCTTAATGTGACCAGCTGAGTAGGAAGCTTTGCAGTGCTATTGAATGCATCTGTCTCAGAGCTGCAAAATCTCATATGCCTACAAATTCCTTGTAGACTTGAAGTAGGATAATATTTGCAAATTTATTGTGCTCAACTCTGGTTATATATTAATACATCTGCAGGCAAGTTCCGACTTACTCAGTCTCCTCCGCTAAGATTTCCTCACAGTTGTGGCTACTTGCAGATAAATATAAACTGGAAACAATCACTATTTTTTTAAATCCATATACAACTAAAAAGATACACATGGGTGCTGATCCAGATGCAAAACATCACGTTTGAAAAGTGTGTGATTTATCTGCAGATAATTTATAAGCAAACTGCATCCAAGTACATGTTGTATCAGACTGTTGTTTTCCATCTTGGGTTTAGTATATAAATGGCATTTGAGATAGGGTCTTGCTGTGATATGACTATATTCCACAGTATTGAAGTCCATAGGCACAACTGCAGTAAAAGTAATAAATACTACATGCCAAACTATGGTCAGTATTGGAAAGCTATAAATGAGTACATGTATCATCAGTTGAAGAAAAAATGTGAAAACACTGAAAATGATGAGACAAAGAAAACTAACATGGGATACATTTTCAGGAAGCCTGATCAACCGGTGCCTTTAAGGACCTTGCTACCATGTTAGATAATACAGACAGATCTGGTGGCATGGCCTATTATTGCAGTTATCTGACACTACCTACTCATGATAAGACCAGGCTGCTTCTATCTGCAAAACTTTAACCATATGAGCTGAAATTTTCTGTGTTAGGTGTGTCAGGCTGCTATTTTTTCCCCTTGTTGGATTCAGCCCAAAGAGTTGTACCATTTCCAAGAATAAAGCTAGAAGAAAAAAAAATAGGTTATTTTGCTTCTGTTAAAAACAAACAAACAAACAAAAACCAGATTCTTGTTTCATGCATGCAGCATCACCATGCTTTGCAGGACGGATCTGAAATTTGGCAAAGGATTTGCATTTATACCTTTTGCCCTTCCTGTAGAAATCTGTCTAAATATGGCCAAGTTGTAAAGCTTTGAAAAATCACAGTACACACATGCTCAGCAGAGTTTGCTAGAAGTTAGCAAACATCTCTGAAGGTTTTATTCCCACTGAACTTGCTCAAGCTTGACATAGCTCCTTTACTGACTGAACTGCACATGTAAGAGAGGAAATGGACATTCTTACAGCTTACATATGTGACCTGAGAGCACATGTGCCATTCCACAGGGACTGTTCAGGCTTCAGCTCTGGGCTGCTTGGTCCTGAGGACTCTTCCTGTTATGGCAGTTCTAAGCTGTCTGGGACAGACATTGAAATTGAGATCAGGGAGCCTTTCTTTCCTCCGTTTTCAGTGACTGTCTGCTGGCATCTAAGCAGTACAGAAGAGGAAGCCATTTGCTTTTACTATACACTGCAGGAGAGTCTCTGAGTCCCTTGGGGAGAAGAAAATATTTCCTTCTACTATACCAAAGTTGTATTATTTTAATAGACTTGCTGGAGTGTGGGGTAGATGAGGATAAGGAGGTGGATGGGTTTTGGCAATTGGCTAAGGCTTGGGTCAATTCTTATTTAACTTTGAATTAACTAAGTACCTAATTTTGGTCTATATGATGAAGGACAAAGAGATGTGGGATAGATGTGGGATATTCACAGAGACAATTAATTACTGATGTTTTAAACTGACTTGCAATTCAGTTTTACTGTGCACTTACCACTTCCATTTGCCATATACTTCTCTGATTCTTCTTTTTTATATACTTTTTACTTAGGAGTTGTTGGGTTTTTTTGGGGGGGGTGCTTTTCATTGTGTTCTACTGAAATGTGCCAGAGCATGCGTGTGTCGTGGCTATTCCTGTGAAACTGTCATAGAAATGAGAGCTTCATCTCATGAGACTATCCTAATGAGCAACAAATGAAAATATAGGGCCAGATTCTGCTCTGTATAACAACAGTGTCATCGAAGAGTTGGTGGAATCTGTTGAAGTCAATAGAGTCACTCAGTGTGAGAGGAGAGTCATGTAGTGATTTTTCTCTTGTCCCATGTTGTCCATTCTCTGACTTCCTTTGATTAGAGCTGTTGCTTTGAGGCTTACTATTGATGTAGCTGGCAAATAAGATTTTGACATCTGTGCACTAGTTCTGTCTGTCAGTTCAGATACACTTGCAGCATATACTAATTTCACATTGGAGGTGCTATACTGGTGGGAGAGCCATCAGGAAAAGATCTTCAGTGGTATGAAAGAGCATTATTTTCCTTTCAGTGGCCTCCTTTCATCTTCTTTCTTCCACACCTAATGTATGTGTAGGGTTTCTTCTGGGTTTTTTTAACTTCATTTTATGATACTAACACCAAATTGTAACAAGGCAATATATACAGTATCCCCAGTCTGTCATATCTGAGTAATGATTATGTATTCCAAAGATCTGACCTAATTTTTGTGGCACTTGCAGCCTGAATAACCTGTAAGAAGCAGTTAAAAAAGTAGGACCCCTGAGTATGAACAGGTCACGGCTCTTTTGACTATGGCTTATCTTTATCCATGAAAGTCAAATACACTTCACATTTGTAAAGTGAAACAATGATTACAACACGTTCCTAGAGAAAGTTTCTATGCTTGATTGTGTAGACATTGTAGTTAAGTACAGAGGTTCAAAAAGCCTGAGACAGAATCAATTCAATTTTCTAAGGTTTTTCTAAGCCGTGCAGGTTGGATGGATAACAAACTGAACTGATATCCAGTGGCCAAAGCAGGCAGAAGCCTGCACTGGCCCAGGCCTGGAGCCTGGGGGTGCTCATAGGTGCCTCCTGTCATGTCAGGCATGGCTGAAGGCTGCCGAACCCAGCTGATTGGCAGCCCACACCAGACTGGCTGCTAGATGCATGCCCCCCACCCCCGCTGTCAGCTGTGAGGAGGGGGAGACCCAGTGGACAATCTCTCCCCAGCCCTCCCCTCTCACAAGCCACCCACTTCTGGGGACCCACACACCATGTGGGCCAGCATCCCCCCCCAGCAGGGGTCTGCATGGGGCAGCCTCCATAGGGAGGCTTTTCCCCCACTCACAGCCTAGCAAGGCAGGCTGGGAAAGCTGCAGCCCTGCACCCCCACCAACCACCTGCCTCTCTGAGAGGTGGGGGTGCAGAGGAGGGAATACACCCCTGACCCAGCAGTAGTAACCCCCACAGCAGGGATCTACATGGGGGAGTCCCCACACATGGGCTTTTCCCCCCACCCACAGCCCAAGAAGCTGGGCTGGGAAAGCCACCTCCTACATCTCAGAGAGGTGGGCAGCTGACATGGGGTGTGGCTGGGGTGATCCCAGTTTGGTACGCTGGGCTGCAGGGGGATGAAAAGCCCTTGCCACGGAGGCTTTCCCTCCCTCTGAGCTGTGCAGATCTGGGCTAGGGGGCCTGGAGGTCCATCCCTTGCCCCCTGTCCTGCCAGGCTGACAGGTGCAGACAGGAATCAAGCTGGTGAGTAGAGGCTTTACTGTCTCAGCTATGTGACAGCTAGAGGCAGGCAGAGCTGGTTCTGCTCTGCTGGAGAAGACAGCACAGTCCTGGGCTGGAAAACATCCTGGGATGCCAGGGGACTGTAGGGTAACTTGAATCAGGAGGGGATCTGGAAAAAGAAGTTCCATAAACTGGTTTAACCTAAATCAGTTAAGTCTGATACTGCATACATCCAGGTTTACCTTAAGCCAAGTTCAGCCATTTTGAAACCGGTTTGTGCACACTAAACTTCTGTTCTGTTACAGGTTTAAACCAGTTTCTGATCACTTAAACTGGTTTATGTGTAACTTCTGTTTCCAGCCTGTGGGTTCATTTTAATTTTATACAACAAGCACTTAAAGATTAATCATATCGGTTCCTCCAGCAATATTTCAGCAATATAGCTTTTGACAAAAGTGTTTAGAAAAGGTGCTGGCAATTTTTTACAATTTGTATGCCTTGTGGGTGGAGTGAGAAGAACGTGGACTGAGAATAAGGTTTTGGAAATTGCAAAGAAAAGTGTCTGAGAGATTGAGAGAAGAGAGGGGAATGGGCTATAAAGCAAAAAAATGCAGCAAACACATTCTCTCCCCCCTCCCAAACCTCCCCAACCCATATTTTATACACAAGTGAAGCCCAGAGAATAGAAATTGGAAATAAGGCCCTTGATCTACCTTCAAATGCAAAGAAGAAGAGATAGATAAAAGAAATAGACTGAGGATGGGCACTAATACGTGTTTTGCCTAATAATTCGGCACTGTGAGAACTCCTTCATACTACACAGAAAAGATCAACCGGAGGTATTATGGATCTCCACATCCTGTGCACAGAAACTGTCTAGGTTTTTCATTGGCCTCCATCTTCCCTGTACTGGTATGCCTAAAGTAATTTTATACAACTTGTAAATGTATAGGGAAGCCCCTACAACACCATTACACTTTGTTTTATTGTGGATACTCCATCAGCTTGCTCAAGATGTTTTGTAGCTAGTACCTCATGAGATGTGGACGACCAGTTTTTTTTTTTTTCTCACCCATTGTCCATTGGTTACTAGGGCTGTGTAAAGCTTTGGGTGCTGATTCGAATTGGAGGAGATTCGGCGATATTGAATCAGGGGACCAATTAAAAGGTCCAGATAGATTCAAAAAACATTTGGAGAGCTTTGGCAATTTGGGCAATCCCTGCTGGCTGCAGCAGGGAGCTGGACCTGGACTCTGAGCTGGGAAGTAGGGGGTGGGGTCTGGAGGAAGGGACTATGGGGGGAACCCTGCCAGGCCCCATCCCCTGCCTGCTCCCCCAGTCCCCCCAAGTGCCCCCTAACCCCTCCACTCCCCTAGCCCCCACCATGGCTGCCCTGCCCTAACTCCTGGTTGTTTAAAAAAAAAAGCCCAAACTTACTGACTACTGCCAGGCTAGGGGTGGGGGGCGCGATTCCTGCTGCTACCCCACCCCAGCTACCAGCCTTTTAAAAAAAACAAAAAACCCCAGACTCACCAGTTGCTGCAGCAGCCTTGGGGCTTTGGGGAGATTGTGTCAGAGCCCTCCATGCAGCATGAGGCAGTGGGGGTCAGCAGGGATTGCTCCCCTGCCAGGCAGGAGCTGGTGAGTGGGGTTTTTTTTGTTTTTCTTTTAAAGGACCGGGAGCTGGGGTGGGCAGGGCAGCCATGGGAGGGTCGAGAGAGTGGATGGAGGTTGGGGGGCTTATGGCAAAGCCCTCCATGCAGTGTTGGGCAGTGGGGATGGCCTGGTGGCAGCTGGTGGCAGGGCTCTTTTTTTTTTTTTTCCAAAGAGCTGGGAGCTGGGGCTGGGAGAGTGTGTGGGGGATGGGGCCTGTGTGATTCAGAGATTCGGGTGATTCAGCAGCACCTGAATCTCCTCTGAATCAGATTTGGCCAAAT
The DNA here is from genome assembly GCF_001723915.1 of Gavialis gangeticus. Classification (NCBI taxonomy): domain Eukaryota; kingdom Metazoa; phylum Chordata; order Crocodylia; family Gavialidae; genus Gavialis; species Gavialis gangeticus. The sequence goes on along the minus strand of NW_017728998.1, from coordinate 27,061,906 downwards.
CGATTCAGGATAGTGATTCGAATTACCAAATCAAATCACTTTCCCCCAAATTGGCCGAATCCGAAGTGAATACTAGCCACTTTGCACAGGCCTATTGGTTACCACATTGTTGTTCTAGTTTCTCACATACCAGAGCTGGCTAAATGGTGCAGCCAAAAAATGTGGAACAATGGAACTAGAACAAAAGCCCCGCAGGCTGAAAAGATCCCTGTGATGGACTTCTTTTTCATTTCTCCTAATTGTGCTGGGCTTTGTCTTATAGAAATTCTAACTTAAACTTTACACACTGCTAGACCTCAAGTAGGCCTAAGGCATAGCTAGAGACCTCTGATACATATGGATTCTTGTTGGCCTGATTTCACATATATTGTGAAACAGAAAGGCATGGTTTCATATTAGGGGAAAACATGTCTCTCTACTTCTTTTCTCATACAACAGTCAAATGACCTTAATTTTTGTTCTAAATATTTATAATTTCCAATATTCTCTTTACCAATGTTTGGGGGATGGGGCAACATATCTGTGATTCTATTTTGTGTTATGGATCCAAATAAAGAGTATTGTGAAAGGCCACACTTTAGATGTATGATTATAATCTGCCTCATTCACATAAATAAGAGTAATATAATAATTAAAACACATTCAAAGAGCACTGTGAGATTCCATGTTCATTTTTCTGTATGACTCTCAGATAAAATCAGTTTACAAGTAAAAAGGTACTATTCTTATCTAATAGCTCTGCAAACTCAATCCAGGGTCTGAAAGTCAAGCTAGGCATTTCCTGAGGCTTGTGCCTTTACCACTAACAAAAATTCCATGGGTCACATTCTGTCCTCAACCTGAGAAACCTCATTGCCCTCAGACTGTGACTTTTGTTGTGTTTGATTTACCCCATTGACTTTGTAACAGTTTACAACTCTGCAGGTGATGCCTGGGCCAAAATACTGTCTAGCTCGCCCTGTGGTACTACTAGGCATAGAAAGTAGTGAAAAATGAATCTGTCACTGTGTTCTGCAGCTCTGTCTTTGAATTCACATGGGAAGCATATTTGTTGAATAAGATGGTTTAAGAGTAGAAGCTGATTTTAGGAGTAGAAGCATGTTTGGAAATACTTTTTGCTGTGGGGATGTCTTAAAATAGGAAATACTCAAAGGGAAAGTGTTTAGTTTGTATTTAATATTAATTTAGGAGAGCGAGATATTTTTGTGAAATGAAAGCACTGGAGCTAGTCAGGAAGATCCTCTGATCATGAGTTATGCACAGCCTACCATATTTACTTGAATACAATCAACATGAGGAAAAAAAATCTGCATCAGACTCAGCCTGGCTTTGGTGGCTGGGGGAGGGGGCTCATGGTGATGGGATTGTATTGGCAACCATGTACTAGGGTGAGGGTTGTGCACGGGAGACACATAGCGTGTGGCTTAGGAAGTGTGGGGGAGACTGTGTAGCTTGTTATCACCACTAGCTATCTCCTCTGGCCAGTTACCTTCCCACCTCTTCCCATCACTTCCCTTTAGCTCCAACTCTGGCCAAAAGTTACTGCTTCTTCTACCTAGCTGGCCCCAGCTGGGGCAGGGTAAGTGGGGGTAAATGGCATGGTGGCAGGCACAGGTAGAGGGGCAAGGGGCAGGTGGCAGGGCAGGAAAGGAGAGTAAGGGCTGGGAGGCAGGGTGATGGTCTGGCATGTCCCTCCCCGCCACTGCTTTCCCTGCCACAGTGGTGGAGGGACAATTTCCAATATTGCATGCATAGAATCAAATAATTTTGCATGTATTTGTGTGTGTGTGTGTGGGGGGGGAGATCTTAAATTCAAAGTAGTCTTGGATTTGGGTGAACATGGTAACTTTGATTTTTACTAATATATTTATAATTGTTTGCTGTGTAAGCTAGGTAAGTGTAATTTTTCAACCCATGGGTCATTCACAAACCGTTTACTTCAGCTGTGTCTCAGGTTCTATGCTTGTTGCTCATCTGATATAAATCTTGCAGTTTCATGTAGGTCATCAGTTCATGATCTGCCACTCTGTGAGATGCATGACTGGTCACTGTGATACAGTTTGTGCCACATTCTTATCTGGACTAGGAAGGAGTTAAAGGCCTTCATTAAGCTGAGCCAAACCCATGGGCAGGAAGAGTTGAAAGTTGAGGTCCATCAGAATTGTCTATGGTGGAGCTTTCATTTGGGGCTTACTAAGGAGAATCAATAAGATGCTTAGCATTTCCTTATGACAATGAGTGTTCCTGTTAGCTAGGAGAAGAGCTTCTTTCTCAAACTGTGATAACAAGACTGTGGAGCCTAGATAGGATTTTCTTTTTGTAAGCCCCAGCCTCAGTGCTTTCTCTGTTTGCCAGAAAACATTTGGAATACTTAGCATTTTCACCATGAAGAAAACTATATTGATTTTATTTAAGCCTTTGACAAGAAAAGATAATAGATTGATTCTTTGCTGACCCAGGAAAGAACAAGACTTGCTTGGATGGCTTGAACAGGAAATAAAGTTGGTGTGTGGTGTGGTAGAGTTTCTTCTCAATTTGTTTGCTTTTGGGTTCGGGGTGGGGATGTTTGGTTACAACTCAAAGTTCTATCTCAGCATTTTTCAACTAACTTTACCAGGAAACACTTGTTAGATAAAGTGCTTTTGTATCTTATCTTCTGTGTTTCACTTTGTGCCTGTGACTGCATCTTTACTAAGAAAAAAGATGGGTTCTTAGTTTAAGTCAGTTAATTTGAGAAGTTAGTGAAACAAAGAAGTTTGTCGTTTTCACCAAAGTTAGCATGTTCGGTTAAAAGCTAAGTTGGAACCCAGTCTTTAATTCAACCTGCCATGTTGTGTGACTACAACAAATTGCCTTGTCTTCTTTAAGATTTTAACTCAAGTTAAGATCACAAGTTAATTTTTGTGTAGCTGAGTAATAGTGATGTAGCCTAAAGCCTGGGTGACCATATCTTCCACAATGTGGCAAAAAAGCCTGTTTGTAGGAATGTACCAGGAGTTTAATTAGTATTCCTTTCTGACAAAGTATCTTTCTAGGTGGAAGTCACTGTCAATAATTTTGTTTTTAAATTTCTTTTTGAATAGCATTTTTTTTCATTTTCAAGATGATGGAAATCTGTCAGCTTGTTTTGGTATTAATATAATAAAAATGTTGAAATGTATTGATGTAATACTTCACTTTTCTGGGCAATTAGTAGCAATAATTCAATGGAATTAAAACAAGATGTAATTTTCCATCTCCTGTTCTTTTGAACATTTTCCATAAAGGGTTATACGTATCATGTTGCCTTAATATAAAGACTAGTCCAGCCAAACTCTATTAGGCAATGTTTTTTTGATTTACATTTCCAGGCTTGGGGCATCCTTTTTAAATCTTAGAGATTTGCAGTGAATACTGAATAGCTTTTCATAGGCCAAATCTTAGTCAACAGATGAAAGACTACGACCCTTGAAACCACATCCTAAATGTTGTACCAAGTATATTAGAGCAAAAGTAATCTCTCAGGTCACTTACACCTCAGGAATTATTGTGGATTTATTTTAATTTGAGCTCCTAGTGTGGAGTAAAACATTCTTATTTTGTAAAGTAATTCTATGTGTTTTGCTTGATTGGTTTTAGATTAGTCATTTAATGAAAATGGAATATGTTTGAAGAGCTGCAATGCTGCTGACAGTTTATCAAAGGCTCTGCAGTCATAAAAATGAAATCACTTTGTGAGTTTCTTTCCTTTAACAGGAATGCTACTGCCATAGGCAACTCCTGCACATTATAAAATGGAATTAAAACATGCTAATATGGCAGCCCAGCTATTTGGATCCTGGTAATCCACTATTTAGTTGGCTAGATTTATGCTATTTAAAAAAACAGATAACACAAAACAAATTTGTCTCTTACTTATTTGCTACAAACATGCATGCAACTATTGAATAGATATTTCTGTCTTTAAGTTCTGTGACTGTTGTAACAAAGATGCTATGAAGCAGAAGCAAAATTTTTTGTTCATCACTTTTCTCTGATATTCAAGATTACATATGAAAACTCTTTATTTTGTAATATTTAAGTATAGTGAAAGGCACATACTGAATTTGCACATAAATGCATGAATAAGCACTTCTTAATTTTTTTCCTCAAATTGCCATATAAAAATCTCTGCCTCCAAAGGTACAGGGATAATTCAGCGTATGAGGATTGAAGACAAACTAGTTGGTTGTACTTAAGGCTTACAACCATGTGAGTAAAAGCAGGATTTTTGCTTACGTGTCTTTAACCACTTTTTTTGTTCAGCTATTGATGGGGTGAGAGATGATGGTGTTCAGCTAGCAGGCATGGGATATAGTCAAGCCTTGATTTACATGGTATTATTTTGCACAGTTTCAGTTATGCATTGTCAGTTGTGACCCTTTATTTTTGTACTCCACTGCCCACCCAGAGCCCAGCTCCTGCCAAGAAAAGCCTGGTGCAGCCCCAGCTCCAGCCTGCAGCTGCAGCCCATTGCAGCCCACCTGCACCCCATGGATGAGCCATGGCTTCGTCCCATGCCCACCCCACCCCAGCTGGGCAGCATTTGTCTCTGCCCTGTCACACTCCTCCACGTTGCAAGGGTGTTGATCTGCTCCTCCCATGCCCCTTCCCTCCCCCCTCCCCTTCCACCACACCAGACTTACCAGCTGCATGCAGCCCTCTAAGCTGCCAGGCTCTGCTCCTCACTGCCTGAGTGTTGTGCTGTGCCTCCGCGCACTCATGGGCATTTATCAGCCAAATTATCAGCTGCATATGGAACCTAAACCCTTATTTCTCATAGATCCTTGGTATCTTTTTACATGATTTATATTTGCATGGTGTTTTTTCAAGAACATAACCACTGTAAATTGAGGCCTGACTGTACCAGGATACAGCATTTCAGTGACCTTAGTAGAAAATAATTTTCCCAAAGAGGGGGAAAAAAGCATTCAGGAAGGTGATTATAAAATGGGCTGTTATGAAGTTTGTTAAACAGTGGAAAGATTTCTATCAAACTGTCACTGGCGTACCATGGGTCTCTGGCACCCAGGGGCCAACGCTGCCAATGCAACTGAGCTGGGGAGGGTGGTCCCTCGGTGGCTGATCAATGAGCGACGGGGGGGTGGTGTCCCCCAGCAGTCAATCACCAAGCCTGAAAACACTGGTGGCAAAACCAGAAATGCCAGCAATGAAACCTGAAGAGCTGCTGGGGAACCAAGTACCCATGAAGGGCCCGGCAAGCGTCGCCCCCCTCCCAATGCTACTGCAAACTGTTGCTTTGTATGTGGACTCCCTTCCTCCTCCAAAATGGAATTATTGGAAAGAAAAAATTACAAAAAATACACTACATCACTTCTCTGAGTACTATCTGTATGCATGAATGAATCTAAAGTGAGGCAAAGAAACATTGGTTCTGAAGCATGGTGATTATAGCAGGCTTAATCTGGTTAGGGAATTTATTTGTATCAAATTAATGTTTTATTGATATTCATGTTTTATAGTGAATTCAGTATTTGTGAAAGAGTTGAGACTGATAATTCTGGAGACAAAAGCACATTCTTGATATATTTCTTTGAAATAGGAACTGGTGTAACAGATACTTCTTCACAACACATAGCTGGTGTTCTTGAGTCTTCTGGACATACTGCTTATAAATGTGAAAGAGCATTTTATTTTTTGTGTTACATTCACTCATCTGCAGCACCTGTGATGAGATTATCAAGTCATTTCACACAGATTGCTAGACTGATGTCTGATTGTAATAACTTCTGGCTAGTAGGGGGCTAGTCTTAATTTGAGCTGACAAATTAGGGTGTAAGGATCTAAATTTCATTTCCAAGCCATTGTTTCATCACAGAATATTTTCTAATGAAGTGGTTTCCTAAATGGTGAGAGGTTTATTTTTGTGGTTATGTTTTTCCTATGAGATCTTGGAACCAGATGCACTGGCAGAAATGCACATAGCTGTAGAATTATGCTGTGGAACTCATTCATTATAATGTTGCACTTAATGTTTCATCAGTGTAGTTCTGAGTTACACACTCACTGAACAATAAAAGTAGAGAACTAAAGATTTTTTTCTTTTTCATAATATTAGAGATGAGAAAAAGTTTATTAATGCTGGTTTTCTTATGTGCATGATTTTTGGAATTGTGTTAAAATCCATATTTTATTTCTCCTTTGATCTTTTAGCACTTGTCTATTGCCATAATCGCATTCCATTATGTAATGATAGAAATCTTGGTCTCTGAAATGAAAGATTACAATTAAAGATATATCTGGAAATGTTTCCAAGAGGTAGCTTTCTTTGTTTAAATTAGATTTTTTTGTTTTGTTTTCAGGTTATGATTATGGCTTTACACTTGAAAGGATAACTGCAGTCCTTTAAAAGCAATTTATAATAAAATCTCATGTGTCATATGCTTCATTTTTATATACTTTGATTCAGACTAAAAAAACCCACTTTTAATATGCATAAAAGTGTACTTTTATCTTAGTACTTGGCTTGCTAAAGCTTTCCATCAATAACTGAAGATAAAATAGTTTAAAGTCATCTAGAATCAATTTTTTTTTTTGCTACAGTGAGCCTCATTTTTATCCAGAATATAATTCTGATTTACCAGTAAGTCTTTCTAAGGTTTGTCCCAGATACAACTTTATATAATAGGCTATTTGATAACAGAATTAAAGCTAAAATTTGAGGGAAATTATAGTAACACTAGCCAATTGTCTGTCAAATTATGGGGGGGCAGCCAGGGACAGTAGCCTGTGTCCAGTTCCACTCCCCACTTTACCTTCAGGGCCAGGTCCACTCCTCCTCTCCCCTGCTTCCACTTTGGGGCTGGGGCCAGGGCACTGCCTCTCTGTTGTTGCCGTCTGCAGGGCCAGGGGGACATGGCCAGTAGTGCTGGCCTTGCTCCCCCCATCCTCTCCATTTTCACAGCCTGCAGGGAGCAGGGGGGCCAGGGCCAGTGCCTACCCTCTGTCCACTCCATTGCCACCACCTGCAGGGTCAGGAGCTGGGGCCAGCAGCTCTGGCCTTGCTGCAGGGGGAGGTGGGGCCAGCACCGCTGGTCCATCCACTCTGTTGCCTGCTGGGGTGGTGGAGACAGAGGCCGGGGGCCAGGCTTGTTCCCCCCACCCTTGCCCTGCCACTTTGGGGTCACTCCCCCCACTCCCACCTGGAGGACCAGCAGAGACAGTGTTTGGCCCAGCACCCTTGCTCCCCTTGTCTGGCCCTGCCCCCCTCCCCAATTTAGGCCTGACCCTGCTCCCCCGCCCCTCCTCCCATTGCTTTGGGCCCAACCCCGTTCCCCCTCATCAGTTTGGGTTTGGGGCTGCTTCCCCAGCCCCCCCTCACCATGGTGGCCCTGACCCCACCCCCCATTTGCCTTTGACACCTCCTCCATGGAGTGGGGGGTGCTCCCCCTTTCCCCCACTCCACCACTGGGCCAGGCCTGCCCCCACCCCGCTGCTGTTGTGAGGCCGGTGCCAGGCCTGCCCTCCTCTCCCCACAGCCATTGTGGGGCCTGGTGCCCCCCTATATTCTCCATCTTGGGGCGACACCAGGCCCGGTGTGCCCCCACACCCTCCCCACTGCTGCTACCACCTCCGTCTGCTCCGTTCCATCTGCTGCATTGCTGCTGCCTCCAGGGAGCAGGGCAGGGGGGGTAAGGCCAGTTGTGCTGGCCCCCCACCACCCACTTCATCCCCTATGTCCCCACCATCATGGCTGCACACCGCTGTGCCACCACCTCCTATCCAAAGGCTGTATTCGCACTTTGATTGGTTGTTTCCGTCAGCCAATCGGTATGAATAAAGTGTTATGGACAGACAGACAGACAGTCTATGGCTTTTATATATTGATATATATAAATATATATTAATATTAGAATATATGGGTAAGGAGATTTGCTTATTGTTTACAGAATTTGGTCCCAAGTTTATGAAAAAGCGATTTGTCGTAAGACAAAATGGGACACTAACAAAGATGAAAAGAAAGTTATTTTCCAAATTAAATTACATGCTGTGCCAGATGCTGGCAGAAAGAGAAGATTTTCATTTTCACCTTTTTGATGCATGCTGTATTACGTAGACATGTAGAGACCTACACTCACAAGTCATGAAGGTTTCTTTCTACCTATTCAGGAACACACTTACTCATCTAAAATATGTATAAATCAGGTCATCTATTAAAAACACACTCTTAAAACCTGAGTTGTGAATGGCCAGAGGATGTCCATTGAGTTGTCTAATGATGCTATTGGAAAGGGATGCAATGTAGAAACAGACTAGTCTGGGACAAAGGAAACATTCAAGCTTTTCTTAATGCATGTGTATGGTTCACCTTTGTCATAATTGTCCTACTGATAAAGTAACAAGGAACAGATGGCTACACATACGTGAGCACTCTGTAAACCAGATGGGTAGAACATCTGATACAACCAACATTTCATAAACACTAAAAGATTGGGAAGGTCAAACCACATGACAGTCCATTAAATTAAAGTGTGTATTACCTACAAAGTAACTTATCACTGTCCATGTCAAGTATCAGCACAGTATCATGGGAGGTATAAGTGATCAAAGGTTCTAAGTCCATAATACTGATACAAGAAAAAATATAGTAGTAAAAATAACCTGCAAAAAGTAACTTAATCTGTGACTAAGAACTGTAACACATTTGAACAATCATGAAAGCCAAATGACATGCTAGACAAGTAGTGGAAAAAAACATGCAACTTTAGTGATCTGACCAATTACACTATGCAGATAGATGAAAATATAAAGTCAATAATTTGTAAACAACTGTTAGACTGAAAATCACTCAGAAACAACTAGAATCAGTTGATATATCTTTTACCAGTCAAAAGAAGGACTAAGGCTCCAGGCCCATAGACATGTATGTGTTTTTGCATGTTAGTAAAGCAAAGTTAATGGACCTTTATGAACCAAAGGAAATGTGTACAGAGAAATGTCTACACTTCTTTCATGCTATTTGTAGGGCCAGGGCCTAGATTTGTAAAAGCTACTCATTCTTATGGTTAGCTGATATATCCTATTGTATTCTTCTATTTCATCTTCATTTCATTGTGGATGTTTAGTTATGTTGAAAACCCACATTGGAAGGAAAACAACAGGGGTGCAAATTCATGAGAATCTAAATAAAATGTTAATAGAAACACCATTTAAAAGAAAAAAAATTAAAAGGTCATGATGAAATTATAGTACCGTGCAGTGACTAATTGAAGTGAGTGCACATTATCTCATGATGCTGCTAGGCATTAATCCAGACTTTGATTAGAAATGTGCAAAACCCAAAAAGTGCACAACTGGCAAAATGATGAAGCTTAATATCTCTATTGATAAGAGAATATCAATGAACAGTTTTGATCTAGGACACTGAAACTGGTGAAGTTGTCCAACTAAAAGATTGAAGTACTTTATGGTTTAAAAAAATGGATCTGAATGACTCAGTTAAGGGATATTCAATCCTGAGCCTGTGGGCCAGATCTGGTTCATGGAGCCATGACATCTGGCCCACACAGGTCCCCACAAATATGAAACTTTGGTAGCAGGGGAGTGGTGGCAGCAATTGCCACTTCCCTGATGCCAAATTTCTTGATCCAGGGAGAGCCCCATGGACTGGATACCATGCTTAATGGGCATGCAGAGGTGGGCCAGACATGACCTCCAAAGGGAAACTTCACCTGCCTTTGGAAGATGCT
>NW_017728998.1:27045917-27052167 GCF_001723915.1 Gavialis gangeticus | reverse complement strand
CTCTGCACCCGCCACATGTGGTGCCCTGATTTGGGCTGAGGGAGGCAGCGCTGGGCCCTGACCAGGGTATGGGGCCCCATACAACTGGCAGCCTGAGACTCAGGGAAGCAGTGTAGGGCACAGTTCTGGTGTGTTGGGCCCTATATGGCCTGCAGACTGACCCTGCACTACTCAGCCAGCCTGTGGCACAAAAAGGTTGATCACTGCTGGCTTAGATGAAGAACTGGCCTGTCTGTAAGAATGGATGTTACTCATTTGTAAGTCAACTTTTAGGACTAGCCAACCTACCTCCAAATAACAATAGTGTATTGCTGCATCTGAGGTTTACCTCAATAAATGGATCTTCTGAGGTGCATCTTGACTTGTGCTCACACTAATTTACCTATTCAGAAATGTAAATGAAAACAGCACCATAGTCAAATCTAGGTAAGCTGTGTGATAGATAGGGTCTTTGTTTACTTTTGGGGACAAATGTTACCCTTGAAGAGAGACAGCACAGTTCTACATTGCAGGGATAAGTGGGGATTAAATAAGCACATAGGTCTTATGTTGTGTTTCTACACCAATGTGCTTATGAGTAGATCCCATGAGGGGATGAAGCTGTCTCCGATATTTTGCTGGGCTGTTTAACTTTGAATGTGGAAAGTGATAGCCTGGTACTCAGAATTTTTAAATGTGTGCCTTTGGTACTTTAGAAATCAAAATAAATCAATTAGCTACAAAGTAATAGGGATCTCTACTGAATATAGTCTTCAGAGACAGTTAGGCAAATTGCAAATTAAATCTCAGACTAGCACTATGCATATGGAAAACTACCACTTAATATCAATGTTAAAGAATAAAATGAATTATTCATTATGTCATAAAATGAAACAACCTGAGTGTTATTCATAGCATTTTAAATACTTAGCTTCCATAATCTTTTACATAATCATGCATCCTTTAGTTATTAGGAAGGACACGTGATATTTTCAGAAATCTATGTAGAAGTTAATTATCTTAAGTTACTCTCTACTAGTCAAGCAAATGGAACCCAGCACAGAGCTGCATGAATAGCTTTATCTCATGAGAATCCTTTTCCAAGGACAGTCTGCAGTTGCCCAGATGTGTTTTTACTCTTCTAAATATTAAGTACTTAGTGAATATTTGTAATTGATGTTGAGCATGAGCTCTCTGTACATCTGCAACATGAGCTCTGAGCACAATTCTGAGAAGCTGTGCCTCTGCTGATTTTTCCTACCTGATACTATCTGATTTTGCATCTACTGTTACGTAGTTATGGGACAGCTATTCAGATTTATGTTCACAACTAATCTTTTTAAGGGCAGAAATGTGGACTCAAATTTTGTGGGCTCTTAAGACTGCAAATTATCTTAATTATCTTAATAATTTAAGATAATTTTCTGAGGAGAGGAGCTCTCTGTTCTGAACACATGCCAATCCATGTCTTTTGGGTGTAACCAAAAGCTTTGAAGAGAACAAATTGCTGTAAAACTTTGATAATTAAACTAGATTTCTAATAAATGTTTTTATGCCTATTTCTTCAAGAGTTAAATAATATCTTTTCAATATCTGCAAAAAGTACAAACCAACCATTTCAGCACTCTACTTTTTTAACTATAGTAAATAAATAGCTTATACATATTTCAGGTCCAATCATGTTGTCCTTACTTTAACGAAAATCCTATACATTATCTTGAAAGTTTTCCTGGTTCAGAGTACCCACACTGATACAGTTTTTATTGAAAACCATTGTCAGAATGGTTTAGCTAGATTATATTTTGTTGATTGAAGTAAACAAGTGTGATAGGCTAGCTGGCAGTGACCTAGCCCAGGGGTTTTGAAAGGGCAAAAGATGATTGGAGGACTTGGGATTCCCTTTCCACACCAATCAGGCCCCAGAGACTCACCCCCCCCATGTCCCGATTGGCCCCTTGGGTCACCTGGAGGGGGATAAAAGGGGCAGCGGGGTGACTCAGAGGAGAGACCAGCGAGGGACAACAAGGAAGGAGCTTCACAGAGCTGGCAAGAGCTGAGCCAGCGGGCCAGGAGCAGTGCCCCGGAAGAGCCTGAAAGAGCAGGACCTGCAGGCAGCAGTGGGACCCTCAGCAGCGCGGCACGCGGCCGTCAGGAGAGGCTCCCCGCTGGGCTCCAGGATCCCCTACGAGAGGCTGCAGCCAGCCTGGAGCACGGGGAGGGGGGAGCCTCTCCTGAAGGGTAGCCTCTCTAAGCACTGACCTGAGAAGTTCCCAGCTCTGCTTCCAGCTAACTCCAGTGGAAAATGTGTGCATTCACTCAAAACTAGTAAATTTTACTCAGTCTGACCATTGCTTGTTTCCAGTTATTTTTAAAAGTTGCCCAGCAACAAATTGTGACCAATGCTATGGACATGAGATTAATTTTGTTCTGCAACTAAGTCTATCCCAGTGACCAAAACTTAGCTGAAATTTTAAAAGTGTTTTGTGAATAAAATGAATGACATCAACTAAATAAAATGCATTCTGTCCAATACGTATAGATGTTCTGTCAACAAGATAAATGCACTAGCTAGTATAAGTATCTGTGTGGATGACATGCATAATAACGTAATTACTTTGCCAACGAAATACTAACCTGCTTTAATCATTCTGTTCACAGCATAATGTAAAGTGATTTAGTGGGTAAAAGGAATCCACTTACAAATTGTTTTATGGTCATAATACAGCCCCTTTGTAGAACGTGAATTGATGATGATAATTTTATGGGCAAATGATTTTTCAATTAAAATGTCTTTTCAAAGACAAAATGGGAATGTTACAAACTGTTCCCAATAATAGTATGCCAGGGTGAAGGCAGACAGGGCTGTCAAATGTATTAACTGAAACCTCAGTTGAAAGAACTCCCATGTTTGAATCTGGATTTATTTTAGTCAAATTTGTAATTTTCTTCCTTTACGTTTATGTAGCCTTATTGACATAATAACCAAAATTGGAATTTACTCTTAAACAATAGTAACTGCCATTTTCCTTTTCCTGCTGCTTAATTGACTAGTTCATATTAGTCATTAATAACTGCTTATGCATTGGAAATTATTTTCAGTTAACTATATCCCATTATCTTTATTACAATAATTAAAATTCCCATGAAAATTAGAATCAATCACTGCAGTGTACAGACATCTTTAATTTTGAGATGGTGATAAAGACAGAAATGATACTATCCAGGCTAATTGTGATAATTCTCTTCTGGCACAGTATGATACCCTTTGAACATTTCTATATCTTTATTACATTTGAAACTGTTTATATAGCACCTGAGACACACTACTGAATACATAAACCTTCAGCCTCAGTTATCTTCTGCCCTTGCATATGAATGAACAAAGTTTTGCCTTCATTAGTGGTAGGTCAGCCTAAGAAATCTTTGCCTTCCTTTTAGCTGTATAAAGAACTATTAACTAGAAAATCATTCAAACATAAACAAATGGTTACAAATACTGTACTTAGTATCTTATTTAGTAAAGAAGTACATTTGAAACCCACGAGATGGATATTTTCCCTAATGTAGCTCAAAGTTATATCATCCTTATTTTTTCAAAGCCAAACTTTGCTGACCTTAGCAGAATGACTTTCTCATTGCCAAAGGAGGAAGAAATGTATAATTATGTTGAATTTATCAGCATAAAGACTGTACAATAGTAGCTCATATTACAAAGTTATTTGACTAATTTAGTTTGATGCAGTAATCTCAGAAAACAGTATGCATAGAAACTATAGCCAGCCAAAACTATCTTAATTTAAATGACAGCTGTCAATTACAAAGAGAAAAATGCTGAGTAATCACCAGAGATCCTTGTTTTCTTTGTTAAAAAATCCCAAGTTCTCTGATTAAAAAAGCCCAAATTCTCTAATTTAAAACTCCCAAATCTATGTTTTCTTTCTATTAAAATGAAATGCCACTATATATATAGGGAGGAATTGAACACAATGTTTTATTGATATATTTACAATTTTAAAGCAATTTGGAAGCCTGCCAGTGCCTCAATCCTTATAATAAAATAAATTCTAAATGTCTATATATTTTGGCATTTGATTTTGGGTTTTTTATCATGCAAAATCAGAGCTCTCCCTGTCTCCTTCTCTCACCAGGATGTGGTCCAGCTGCAGTTGTTCCCCTGCCTGCTGCTTTGTGAAGCTGAGCAGCCCTGATATGCCATTGCCCCCCACTCCCAAGCCACAGCCTCCCCACACCTTGCCAGTGCCCCTTACTCTGACCTGCAGCCCCTGCCCACCCCTCACTCTCTCCCTCCTGGCAGCAGCTCCCCACCTGCACCAGGACATGGGTCCAACTGCAGCTGTCCCCCTCACTGCTTTGTGGTGCTTAGCAGTCCTGCTATGCTGGTGCCCTGCCCCTGCCCATTGCCCCTCACTCCCAAGCAACTACCCCCCCAGACCTGCCAGGGTCCCCTTGTGTCCCACATCCTTCTGTCCCCTGGCCAAAGGCAGAAGGCAGGGCAAGCAGAATGGAGGAGGAGGAGGGGAAGAGGAATGGGGAGTGGAATAAGGATGCAGCAGGGGCCACCCACGAGGCCAGGTGGGGTCTCACCCAGTCACCCTTTAGCTGAGAAGGGACTACTGATGTCCACCTGCTCCCCCCACACAAGTTTCCAATCCAGCAAAGTCCCTACCCCACTACCTCTGCCCCGCTGGTCCTGGGCACTCCACTCCCGAAATGGTTCCAGAGGGTAGCAGTGGGATCAACACATCCCTGTGGAGCAGGGCTACCCCTGACAGCTGTGGGATAACTGTGGCTCTGTCCAGCCCCTGCATGCTGCCCAGGGCTGCTGGGGCCCATCACTGCTGCAAATCCTGGAGCCACTCTGCCAGCCTGGCCTGTGCACCACTAGCCATGAGTGCTTTGATTAGGGTGGCTATCATAGAGGATAGTCTGGTTATCCTCTATTGATATGAAACCTGGCATCTTTATGTCCTCTATTATGTCCGCCTTTATGTCCTCTTCAAGAGAAAAATAGAGGACATAAAGGCGTTGGGTTTCGTATCAATAGAAGACAGAGGACTGAGTAGCAGAAAACCAGAATGTCCTCTATGATGCCATTCTAGCTTTGATGCACCCATTGCCACCATCTGGAACCATCTAAGCAGTGAGTGCCAAGGAGCGGTTTGGCAGGGACTTGCATAGGGGCAGCAGGCAGGTAGCAGTGGTCCCTGCTTGGTGGTGGCTGAAAGGCAGGTGGGGCAGATGTCATCTGGTCCCATGGGTGACCCCTGCTCCATCCCCCTCATACTTCACCTCTGGGCAGGACTTAGCATTTTTGCAAGCAGTTTTTTGCAGGTCAAGGGCTCTGCCAGCCCTTGGAGAGCTGTTTGCAAAAGGGGAAACCCATGGTATCCTGCTTCAAAGGGGAAAATCCACATTTTTCTGGAGGAAACAGAAAACCCAGATCCCTGCTGATTGCATAAGCACTATAGTAATTTATAACCTGAGCTCAAGAATGAAATGGTCCTTTGTATAACTTTTATATATATATATAATTCATCTGCCTGATTTGGCAAGCTGGCTTGCTGATTCAAAAGCAGGACTTATATCTGCATTTGTGAATGTGTATAGCACAAGTGTGCATATGTACTTTCAGAAGGAGACAATACTCAGAGTCCAAGGGGCAACAATCCCAACAAAAAGCAAGGGGGACAAGAGTGCCCAAAAGCCCCCCCCCCCCCGGTTCACCAAGGGCATTCATGAATGCCCAATTGCCAAAAAGAAGGCATACACCTGGTGGAAGGGAGGGGCTATCACCAAAGAGGAGTAAACCTCCACTGCAGTGGGGGCTGTTAGAAAAACTAAAGCAGATACGGAGCTAGGGCTAGTGTCAAGGATCAAAGATAATAAAAAGTCCTTTTTTAAATATATAGGGAGAATGAAGAAGGCACTGGGTAATGTGGGGCCCCTGCAGGATATGCTTGGCAATCTGATGGTTGCACCAGAGGAGAAAGCAGACCTCTTTAACAAATTCTTCACCTCCATTTTCTTGTGCAGGGACCGGGACTCCCCGACCAAGATTCCAGATGGACTCAGGAGAAACGCTGCCAGGCCTAAGGTCGGGGAGGACCGGGTTAGAGAGCTTCTGGAGGGACTGGACGTTTTCAAATCACCAGGTCTCCACCCCATGGTGCTGAGGGAATTAGCAGGGGTTATTGCAGGGCCCCTGGCATGGCTTTACGAGCACTTGTGGTGTTCTGGCCAGGTGCCAGAT
>NW_017728998.1:27045525-27045906 GCF_001723915.1 Gavialis gangeticus | reverse complement strand
CAACCAGCACGGTTTCATTAGGGGCAGGTCCTGTCAGACCAGCCCAATTGCCTTCTACAATCAGGTCACAAAAGCATTGGATACAGGTGTCGCGGTGGATGTAGTTCTTCTGGACATCAAATCAGCAAGGCCTTTGACACTGTCTTCCACCCCATTCTCATTAAAAAACTAGGTGACTGGCATTGATGCCTACACAGTCAGATGGATTGCAAATAGGCTAAAGGGTCATACTCAGAGGGTAGTGGTGGATGGGTCTTTTTCGACCTGGAGGGAAGTGGGCAGTGGAGTCCCCCAGGGCTCGGTCCTTGGGCCTGCGCTGTTCGATTTCTTTATTAGTGACTTGGACAATGGGGTGAAAAGCAGCCTGTTTAAATTTGCTGA
>NW_017728998.1:27038167-27040525 GCF_001723915.1 Gavialis gangeticus | reverse complement strand
GTGACTTGGACAATGGGGTGAAAAGCAGCCTGTTTAAATTTGCTGACAATACCAAGATTTGGGGTGAGGTGGGCATGCTACTAGGGAAGGATAGATTACAGCAGGACCTGGTTACAGGGGTGGGCTAATGAAAATAGGATGGATTTCAATACTGACAAGTGCAGAGTGCTGCACTTGGGCAGTAGGAGCCAGCAGCATACTTATAAGCTGGGAAACTCCCTTCTCAAAAGCATGGTGGCAGAAAGAGATCTTGGAGTCATTATTGACTCCAAGATGAACGTGGGCCAACCATACCATGTCATGCATCCACAGCTGCATCTCAAACAGGGCCAAGGAGGTGTTCCTCCCCCTTTATGCAACACTGGTTAGGCCGCAGCTGGAGTACTGTGTTCAGTTCTGAGCACTGCACTTCAGGAGGGATGTGGACAGCATTGAGAGAGTGCAGAGAAGGGCCACTCGCCTGACTAGGGGACATCAGGGCAGACCCTTGAGGAGAGGCTACAGGACCTTAACCTGTTCAGCCTTCGCAAGAGAAGACTGAAGGTGGACCTGGTGGCCATCTATAAACTCACTAGGGGGAACCAGCAGGGTTTGGGAGAGACCTTGTTCCCCCGAGCGCCCCCTGGGGTAACAAGGAATAACGGCCACAAGTTGTTAGAGTAGGTTTAGACTAGACATCCAAAGGCACTACTTCACAGTCAGGGTGGCTAAGATCTGGAACCAACTTCCAGGAGAAGTGGTGATGGCTCCTGACCTGGGGCTCTTTAAAAGGAGGCTTGACATCTACCTGGTATCATTTGAACCCAGTTTTCTTTCCTGCCCAGGGCAGGGGGTTGGACTTGATGATCTACAAGGTCCCTTTTGACCCTACTTCTATGAATCTGTAAGTTAAACCAGAGGCCTCCAGCATCCCGGCATGCTTCTGGGCTGGGCTTTCTGCTCCAGTGGAGCAGGGCTGGCCCCACTCCTCTGCTCCCCAGCTGAGCAGGGACAAACAGGGACAGGCATGGCTGGGGGTCTAGCTAGAGAGGGGTTTCATTCCCCCTTCCCTGTCCTGCCACGAGGGAACTGATCCTGGTCTGCCAGGTGCTCCCCCCTCACTGTTGCAGCAGCAGGCCAGCATGGCCTCCTTCAACCCTCACTGCCCCCAGGGGACCACAGCTGGGTCTGCCCACCCTGACCACTGCTGCAGCCGCCACTCACTCCCTGCTTGGGGCAAGCAATGGAATAAGCTGTCTGTGCTGGAAGCCAGTGGGAGGGGGAATAACCCTTGTCCCTACCTCCTGCCTAGGGGGCCCTTCCAGCTGGTATCTGGCCAAGCCCCTGCCCGGCTGCTGCAGCGGTGAGAGGACAGGGCCCTCGATGGGGGCAGCAGCCCCTGTCATACTACCAGACAGTGTGAGCCTCTTCCCGGCAGAGCCCCTCTGGCCTGGACTGAGGCATGTTCCCACATTTCCTCAGTCCATAAATAATGTCTGTACTATTAGAAACTGGTTCAACCTAGCCTTGTTAGACTAATGTGCAAAACATGAATCAATTCAGGCTCTGGCTTTTTGAATGTCTGTCCATAGTCTAAGAGTTCACCTCATTATAACTGTGGACAACAACAGAATCTCTCTCTCTTGAGCAGAAAACCCCTCCTACTTTAACACAGGCTAGGGACAGACATTACACATAAACCAGTTTAAGTGATCAGAAACTGGTTTAAATCTTTAACAGAACAGATGTTCAGTGCACATAAACCAGTTTGAAAATGGCTGAAACTGGTTTAGAGATAAACTTGGTTGAATGTAGTATTAGACTTATCTTATTTGGCTCAAACCAGTCTATGCTGACACTGTCTCCCACCCCATCCTCATTTAAAAACTAGGCGACTGTAGCATTGATGCCTACACAGTCAGATGGATTGCAGATGGCTGAAGGGTCGTACTCAGAGTGTGGTGGTGGACGGGTCATATTCGACCTGGGGGGAAGTGGGCAGCGAAGTCCCCCAGGCTCAGTCCTTGGGCCCACGATATTCAATTTCTTCATTAGCGATTTGGATGATGGGGTGAAAAGCAGCCTGTTTAAATTTGCTGATGATACCAAAATTTGGGGTGAGGTGAGCATGCTAATAGGGAGGGAAAGACTACAGCAAGACCTGGATAGGTTACAGGGGTGGGCTAACAAAAACAATGTGTTTCAATACTGACAAGTGCAGGGTGCTGCACTTGGGCAGTAGTAACCAGCAGTACACTTATAAGATGGGAAACATCCTTCTTGAGAGCACGGAGGCAGAAAGGGATCTTGGAGTCATTACTGACTCCAAGATGAACATGGGCCGACAATGCGAGGTCACGGTTGGCAGGGCTAACTGGA
>NW_017728998.1:27031550-27033167 GCF_001723915.1 Gavialis gangeticus | reverse complement strand
AAGGTTGGCAGGGCGAACCAGACCTTGTCGTGCATCCACAGTTGCATCTCAAGTAGCGCCAAGGAGGTGCTCCTCCCTTTCTATGCAACACTGGTTAGGCCACAGCAGGAGTACTGTGTCCAGTTCTGTGCACCCCAATTCAGGAGGGATGTGGACAGCATAGAGAGGTTCAGAGGAGGCCCACCCGCATGATGCAGGGACAACAGGGCGGACCCTACAATGAGAGACTGCGGGACCTGAACCTGTTCAGCCTTCACAAGAGAAGGCTGAGGGGGGACCTAGTGACTGTCTATAAACTTACTAAGGGCGACCAGAAGGGTTTGGGAGAGACCTTGTTTCCCCTAGCGCCCCCTGGCATAACAAGGAATAACGGCCATAAGTTGTTGGAGAGTAGGTTTAGATTAGACATCCATAAGAACTACTTCACAGTTAGGGTGGCTAGCATCTGGAACCAACTTCCAAGGGAGGTGGTGCTGGCTCCTACCATGGGGGTCTTTAAGAAGAGGCTTGATGCCTACCTGGCTGGACTCATTTGAGCCCAGTTTTTCTCCTGCCCAGACAGGGGGTCGGACTTGAAAATCTACAAAATCCCTTCTGACCCAACTTCTATGAATCTATGATGTAATGTCTGTCTCAGACCCCTTCTTGGTTTAAGATAAACCAGACTCCCCCAGCATCCCAGCATGTTCTCTGGGTTGTGTGGGGCTCTCTGCTGCACAGCAGGGCTGTCCGCTCCCCTCTGCTTCCTGGCTAAGCTGCATAGATTGAACCAATAAGCAAGTGAACAGAATTTCACTTTTAATTCCAGAAATGCAGCCACGTGCCTGCAGTGGCACAGGCCAGAAGCGGGGGAGAGTAGGGGAAGGGGCACTAGAGCATGCCTCCCTGCTTGCCTGGAACAGACAGCTTGGGCCAAGGCTATGAGGCTCACACTGTCAGGTGGAGTTGTGTGGGAGGTGCAAGGCATCCTGGGATTCTGGGGGACTGTGAGTTAACTTGAATCTGGAGGAGATCTGGGGCAGAAGTTCAATAAATCAACTTAACCTAAGTCAATTAAGTCTGATTCATCCAGGTTTATCTTAATTTGCTTCAGCCATTTTGAAAGTTGTTTATATACACTAAAATTTGGGCTAGGTACAGACAGCCAAAAAGCCTGAGGCTGAATTGATTCTGTCTTTGCAGGTTAGTTTAAACTGCACAGATTAAATTGAAATAGTAATAGAAATGAACAGACATTTACCTTTGATTCAGGAAATGCAGCTACATGCCTGCAGTGGCTCAGGTCAGAAGCTGAGGGGCACTACAGCATGGCTCTCTGACTGTGTTCACTTCCTGTTCCTGCTACCGCTGAGGTCTCTGGGATTTGCAGTCCAGAATTATGGCAGCATGAGTGTGCAGGATTAATCATCACTTTCTTTTCCTGCTTCCAGGTTCTTCTGTGATTTGTAGTCCATAATTGTAGCTAGCGGTAAGTTTGAGCTCGGGAAGGGGTGTTTAACCTCCCTCCCTGGTCCCAGATCCCAGCCAGGGTTTGTCTGGGGGGTCAGGAGGACAGTCCTTTCCATTCCCCCTCTCCTCCCATAGACTGGGCTGCATCTCCAACCAGGCTTGTCCCCC
>NW_017728998.1:27029599-27030498 GCF_001723915.1 Gavialis gangeticus | reverse complement strand
CCCCCCCCCCCGCACCCTTCCCTTGTCAGCCAGCCCTCACTGCTCCAGCTAGGAAGCAGAGGAGCGGGGCCATCCCTGCTTTCTGGAGTAGACAGCACAACCCAGCCTAGGTCAGGGCTGCAAAATGCTGGGGGCACTCTGATTTAACTTGAACCAGGAAGGGGGTTGGAATCGAAGTTTAATAAACTGGTTTGACCCAAATCAGTTAAGTCTGATACTATATTCAACTAGATTAATTTTAAACCAGTTTCAGCCATTTTGAAACTGGTTTATGTGCACTAAGCTTGTGTTCTGTTACAGTTTAAAGCAGTTTCTGATCACTTTTACTGGTTTACATGTAACTTCTGTCCCTAGCCATGTTGTGTTACAGATTTGAAATGGTTTCTGATCATCACTTATGCCAGTTTATGTGTAACTTCTGTTTCTAGTCACTGTGCCTATACATGTGCATGGAGGCTACTCCAACAGACAGTAATTACCACAGTCCAGCAAACTTCAGCATTCAATGAGCTTTTGTTAAAGTGCCCCCACCCCCATTTTTCAGTGTGGGGATGCTGATACACATGATGCTCTGGGTGCTTTAATTAGAGTGGCTCTGCCCCCCGCCTCCCAGAGTATGTGTTCCACCCTAAGTTCAAGTCTTCTTGGGGTGGACGGGGGAGGGAGGAGAGGGGATATGGGTCGAGTTATACTTTGTAACCAGCAGAGAAGACTAGAAAAATCAACTCTGATTGAATAAAAGGAATCCCTAAAGGACAAGAACCATACTTGAAATCCCAACCTTTAAAAGCAAAAGGGCCACAGCAAGATAGGTTCATCTAAACCTTTAGGCCCCTGCTACACATTACATATAGTATACAATTCATAGTTTCATAGTTTCATAGATTTAGGGTCGGAAG
>NW_017728998.1:27015358-27027971 GCF_001723915.1 Gavialis gangeticus | reverse complement strand
GTGCTCCTTGATGATCTTCTCAAAGAGTTTCCCCAGGAGTTAACTGACAATTAACTGACTAATTGTGCAATAAATTTAAACCAGGCATGTGCGCCATGTAAGACCAGCCACAAGTGCAAAGTAATTACCTCACAATTAACTGGTTAATCATGCAATGAATTTAGACCAGCCATATGTGCAAAGTAACCATCACAGGATAAATGACTATCCAGCTATGAAAAAAGCCAACCATATATGATGTTAGTGCTTGAAAATGTGAAACCATTCCATATCTAGTTTCTATTCAGCTTTAATTTGAATGTGAAGCAAGGCCCTTAGGTATGGTATTTGTGTATATAGTAAAGCTGTTCAGGAACATAGGATTTGAGAAAATTATTAGAGTTTATTCCACTATATAGATGCTATAATTAATACATGTCAGCCTGCATGCATTGTATGACAGTAATTTCAACTCCTGCTGTTGCTCTCTTAGCTGGAGCTACCACTACTTAAGTAGATAATATAATGATCCCGAAAATGGGATACTTGGTGTGTGAAGTAAGTGGGAGGAGTTCACCTAATCATATCATTCATAAATTCTCTCTCTCTATATATATATAGTAACAGAATGCAAATGACAGGATGTTTTTCATGTATAATTTCATAGGTATACATGGTAATGTTTTTGACTGGGTGCACTTGCAAGATTTACCATATTCCTCAGTAACAAATTCCAAGTACAACTTTGATGTTTTCTCATATTTTTACAACATGTGATTATGTTGTGTTTTTTTTGTTTTTGTTTTGCTCTTTCTTGCTCTTTATCTCTATAGTAAAATGACCAAAAAGGGGGAAAATCAACAATGCAGTCTTGCCCTCAGCAGCTTTTGAATGCATCTCACTTTCATGATCCACATGGATAGTCTGTTAGTTATGATATATAAGAAGATATATGCTTTTGCCACCTCTGCTGATGTGACCAATTTTAACCAGGCTGCTTACAATGAAAAGAACACAAAATCTTGGTTATTGCATCATGGCAAAGACTGAGGTTGGGAAGACTGTTTTAAACATAGTCTGATCCTACTCTGTTACTAATTCTTTTGTAATTATAGAAGGCGCCTAGGTTACTTTTTGATGCTGAGATTTCATTACCTTCCCCATCATCAAAATGATAAAATAGAAAATGATGGCCATAAGTGCTAAAGGATTCACTAAGCTGAAGTCTCCAGTAATTCGCTTCCCTTGTCTTTTGCTTTAAGACACAAGATACCCTGATCCTTCTATCTGCTGGGAGATTTAGGATTAGACAGTACAGTTCCAGGAATTAATCATCATTGGAAATCCCTTGCAGTTGAGAGTGATTGTCTTCCATGATCATCCAATCTGTGGGTCCGAAGATGACTGATAAGGTCAATCTAGGAATGACAGGTTCTACTACAGTGTGGACATGTGTTTCCTTGCAGCGTGGATAGCTTTGGATTCCTGATTCAGTTTGTGACACACTATTTCTGCCACTCTTGCTTTTCCATCACCTGTTGTCATCATGAAGTTGCAAAGTACTGAGATCATTGCAGTAAACTCTTTCTCTATTTGGGGCGGTTTGCAGTATACTCTTCCTCCATTTGTCTGCTGCTTGCAGGCATTAAAAAAACAAAACCAAACTGGCACTTTACTTTAAACTCCACATGCTCCCATGCCAAGCCCAGATGAAAGTGCCCAAACTATACAGACGCTACTGTGGAGCTGAGTCAAAGTAATGCACTGCTACTTCTGGTAAAGCATGGGTTTTTTTGTTTATTTTTTAATGGTTGCAAGCAGCCAAAGGGAGTTGTGATAGATATGTCATGGAGCAGGTAAAGAATGGTGATAAGTTTCAGTAAGATTCAATACCTTAGAAAGATTGTCGGAAGTGCTGCTTAGTTGACAGAGCTAAAGGCTTTCATGAGGTCAAAAAAGGCCATGTAGAAGGGTCCATGTTGTTTCCACCATTTTTCCTGCAGCTGGTAAGCAATGAAGATCATGTTGGTTGTGCTTGTTGATGCCCTGAACCCACACTGAGATTCTGGGAAGAGCTCTTCAACAAGTGGAAGGAGATGGTTCTGGACGGTTCTCACAATACTCTTTTCTGTGGTGGCCAGCAAGGTGATCCCTCTGTAATTTCCACAGTTGGACAGCCCTGTTCCTCTGATGTTACTAAGCTGCAAGTAGTCAGGTCAAGGACAAGGCAAAGTTAGTTATTTAGGAAATACAGTTGAGAAGGGGATCACATCTGGGGTGAATATTAACTGATTAAGAGCCAGCAGCTACTTAAGTCCACAGCAAGAAGTTTTCCTTTGCCCCCTGGGGCACAGAGTAGAGAGATTCATCAGGGACAGACACCAGGAATGGCAGACGCAGCACTGGAGCAGCTTGCAGATAAGACTGGCCAACTGGGTGTAGGTAACCATGGTGACCAGTGAAGTAAGGAGGTGAGGAAGAGAGGAGAAACTTACTGGCTGAGAGAAGGTCCCATGGAGAAAGGATCCGCTGGTACCACAGGAAAAAGAAAAGAGAGTGGGACTGGAGTGGAGCTGACTGACTTGTGGGAGTGGACTGCACAGTGGTGGAGAAAAGGGCTGTGAGAACAGCCAGTGTGCTCCGCAACCTGCGGGGCAGTTACTAATAAACAATTTTTTTTATCCTGCTTCTGGGGTGATTTTCTCTCTCTGGGGAATTAACCTCTTATTCTTCCATTATTCCAAAGCATGGCAGGTGAGTCCCAGGGAGAGAGATTTCATTATTCATCCCCACCTGGCCACACCTTCCTTTCTACCATCTGTTCTTCATATCACAGGTCCTCCTTTAGACCTCTACCTTGACTTGTGGGTGACTCAATTTCTTTTGCTTGGAGTTGGTGTCATTCTGCCAAGCACAAAAGGCCTTGCACTTACAGTCAATCAACTCTTGGATTTCTCCATCATTCTCATTAAAACAGTCTGGATGTTTCCTGGTAGAGATTCTAAGTGTCTCTTCACAGGTGGTGATGACAGTAGATTGAAGACATCCCAAGTGCTGCCAACTTTTACCCATTGTTGATTGGAGTTTGCCAGTTTTTCATTGCTTGATTGGATCCTTAATTCCTTCAGTGTTGACCTTCCATCGGCATTGCTTTTGCTCTAGCTATTGTTTGGGAGCCAGTTTGAGTGACCTAACCAAGTGGAAGGGTGAGTGATCAGTCCAGCAGTCATCAGCTCCTAGCATAGGGACCCTTGGCAAGGCTTTACGAGCACTCATGGTGCTCTGGTGTGGTGCCAGAGGACTGGAAAAGGGCCAATGTGGTTCCCATTTTCAAAAAAGGGAGAAAGGAGGACCCAGGAAACTATAGGCCAGCCAGTCTTACCTTGATCCTGGGTAAGCTTTTTGAGAGAATTATCCTGGCACATGTCCACAAGGAGCCAGCAGGGGTGCTTATGCTTAGGGGCAACCAACACGGGTTCATTAGAGGCAGGTCCTGTCAGACCAACCTAGTGGCCTTCTATGACCAGGTCACAAAATCCTTAGATGCAGGGGTAGCAGTGGACGTAGTCTTTCTGGACTTTAGGAAGGCCTTTGACACTGTCTCTTACCCCGTTCTAATTACAAAACTAGGAGACTGTGATGTCGACACCTACACAGTCAAATGGGTCCCTAACTGGCTGGAGGGCCGCACCCAGAGAGTGGTAGTGGATGGGTCATTTTCGACTTGGAGGGATGTGGGCAGTGGGGTTCAGCAGGGCTCGGTCCTCGGGCCCGCACTGTTCAACATCTTCATCAGTGACTTGGACGAGGGAGTAAAAAGCACCCTGTTCAAATTTGCTAATGACACTAAGACGTGGGGGGATGTGAGCATGCTAGAAGGGAGGAATAGGCTGCAATCAGACCTAGACAAGTTACAGGGGTGGGCGGATGAGAACAGAATGGGTTTCAACACTGACAAGTGCAAGGTGCTGCACCTGGGGAGGAAGAACCAGCAGCATACCTACAGGCCAGGAAACTCCCTTTTCATCAGTGCAGAGGCAGAAAAGGATCTTGGAATCATTATTGATAACAAAATGAACATGGGCTGACGGCGTGGGAACGCGGCCAGGAAGGCCAACCATACATCCACAAATGCATCCAGAGATGCATCTCGAGTAGGTCCAAGGGGGTGATCCTCCCCCTCTATGCAACACTGATCAGGCCATAGTTGGAGCAGTGCATCCAGTTCTGGGTGCTCCACTTCAAGATCTGCTCAGGTCCCTTCCGACCCTACAAACTATGAAACTATGAAACACCCCTGCTGCCACCTCCACCCTTCCCTCCAGCCCATCACAACCCCCAAGTGGCTCCTGGAACCAGGAGCCCCCCCCCCCCGGGCTGGGGCCACATGTCCCAGAACTGGCGTAGGCATGGGCCACGGCTGCAGTGTGGCAATTGCCCCTGCAGCCACAGCTCCTGCCAGCAGGTCCCACCCCGTCCCATGTGGTCGGCTGGGCATTCAGGGTGTGATTTGTGGGACTGATGTGAGGTGTGGGGATGAGGTTGTATGGGGCTTGTGTGCGAGTTTGGGGTTTGTGGCTAGATATGTGGGTGAGGGGTTTGAGGGGGTGGCTTAGGGTATGGGGTTTGTAGGTGGATTGTGGGGGGACTGTGGGTGTGGGGGGGCCATGTGGGGGGGATGCTCAGGAGGGTTAGTTTCCCTGCTCCCCAACAGGGCACAGCCTCCCCACACAGCTCATGGACTGCCCCTCTGGCAGGGCCCACAGCCCCCCACCACAGGGCCCACAGCTTCCCTCCACAGGGGCCACAGCGTCTCCCCACAGCAGCAGTGGCCATCAGGTGCTCAGGGCCCGCTGCTGACAAAGCTCCCCGTGACATGGCATGGCCCCAGGTGCCTCAGACCCAGCACCGCCTGTGCAGATTTGTCATGGGCCCAACCTGGCTCAGCATAGGGCCATGCACCTTCAGGCAGCACCAGGCTGCTTGGGTTGTCACCCAGGGCCCAGGACAACTTGCAGGGACCGCACATCATGCCAAACCCTGGCTTGCCTTAGGGCACACAGGGGAACCGTGCCCTACGCCACTTTTTTCCAGGGTGTTTTGAGGGGGGGTTTTGACACCTGGAAATTCAGGTATCAAATTTAGAGCCCACACTGCAAATATGGAGTGCACGGAACATTTTTTCATTCTCAGAATGCCTCTTGCGGCATCTCAGACTAGTTTGAGACACTGTAAGAGGCATGTGCACGCTCATCTAAATGCGCCCTGAGAGTTTAAACAACTATATTAAAATATATCCTGCTTTAAAGCACTTCTCAGCTGGCATTCCTCTTAATACACTGGATATATGCCTGTGTGTGTCTCTCCAAAATACTAATGCAAATCACATGGATATCATTTTAAGGAAGACAGGGTCATGACATTACAAAGAAACTCTTTCCATAGTTCACTTTTCCACTTCTCTCAATGCTGATTGCTTTTTTAATGGGTTTTGTAAGGTTGATTAGTTTTTAGATTTGAATCATGCATGCAAGTTAAGCCTACACCTGTATTCTGGCCTAAAACCTTTTTCAAACAATGAAAAGAGCATCACTGGTCAGTGCTATGTTAACCACAGTTATATTTTGTCTAAATTCCCTATTCTGACTGCAACAAGATTTTTAAATCTCCACATTTCTTTTCTTACAGCAAAAAGACACTGCTTTATTCTTGAATAAGAAGTTAAGCTCAGATCCTGAAAAATCTGAATTTATGAGTCATCCTATTGATTTTGAGGGTCCTTTCTCATGTGAATAATCCATCTCATTCATGAGAGCAATTTCTCACATCTACTTTTTAAAGAATTAACTCTTTGATGCATAGGTAATCTATCATTTGTGTCCTTGTCAAATACACACATGATTAGCAGAAATTGTGCTCCTCCTAAAGATTCTCTGAAATTATCCTCCTTACCTAACAGAAATTGAGCTGGTAAGAAAACATTACAAATGAGCTTTTCTGGTCAAAGAATGGCCTTTTTAGGTGGAAATTTCCATGATTTTTAAAACATTTTTGGTGAGAAAGGGGGATTCTTGGGGTGGGGGGTTCTTCTCTTCAAATTTTTCTCTGAATTTTTTCAAAATTTTGGATTTTCTCTTCAAAATTTTAAAACTAGAATCAACATAAAATATAAAAGTAATAGAAATTAGTGTTGGAGTCTAATTTACTCCAAAATGCAGTTCTAGTAAACAAATAGTTTAGGAAAATCTAGATGAAATTTTTTCCTAACATTTGGGCGGGGGGAGACTAGAAATTTTGTTTCAATTATTTAAAGACTTCCAAAAGGGCACATTTTAATGTCAAAGTTTTCACAAAAATAGAATTTCTGGGTTTTTTTGGACAGTTAAAATCAATGGTGTGAGATTACATTCAGGAAAATATCCTGCTGACAAAAAGCCCTGCTGAGACTCTTTAAACCAGTTATCCCAATGGTAATTCATTTCATTCATAAAAGTAAAATGTCACTGTGTGTAAAGGATTCATTACCTGGCCCAAGGAAACGGAAATTATCTTTGCTATAAATATTACATTTTCAATCCTTCAGTGCATAAAAAGCAGGGGCAGGACCACATGCCACCAGGGGGCTGCTGCTGCTGCTGGCAGAAAAAGCTGTGCATGATGGGGGGGGCATGTGTGAAGGGCCTGTTTGTAGTGGGGGTCCCACATGTGCAGTCTACCATACACACTCATGCACACCCACCCCCACACACCCTGCCAACCATTCTCCCCCTCCACACACCCCACAACCCTGCGCACACACTCACAGCCACCCACATAGCCCCACAAACTCCCCATACCCAGCCATCCACCCACACTCAAACCTCACACACACACCCACACCTTCCCTCACACCCCACATACACACACTCCCATAGCCCCCCACAAACTCTACACACCCACACAGCCCACCACACCTCCCACACAGCCCTACACACACCCTTCTCCACACCCCACATACATACACATCCACACACATATACTCACAGCCCCTACAACCCCTCCCTCACACAGTATACAAGAGTAAGACTCTATTTTGAGCTATTATGCAATCACCTCTATATACACGATGCAAACACACACAAATCAGGACAGAAATATTTTTTGAAATAAAATTAAAATATGTTATTGTAGATGTTTGATTTTTAGGATATAATTTGTTTGTTTTTTTCCAGTTCCAAAATGAGAAACCCCCTCCCCAAAATGAGTACTTGCAAGGGGCAAGGAGAGAGACTTCCAGTGGAAAAGGTCAGGGGTTAGTGAAAGGACATCTGGTCCCAGAGGTGGGACCAGATAGTGTTAAGGGGCAGGGCTGCCTTTGTGGCCCTCCATAGCTCACCAAAACTTATTATGTGGCCCTCCAGCCGAAATGATTGCCCACCCCTGCTAAAGGGGGACAGATGATTTAAACTCTATTTGACTTTGTAAACATTTACTAGATAGTGGAATGTGCTCTGGGGAAATTAAAACATGAGCCACTAGTTTTGAGATTTGTAAGAACTTTAGAAATTTTAAGTTTATTGTTTTTCTCATAATCTGGGAAAAAAAAATTTTTAAATTGATGCTAGGTTATATAAAATATGCTGTCCACACTGAAGTGCAATCAGCACCTACAAAACTAGGACAAAAAAAAAAAGAAAAACGGGAGCAACAATTGGCTCAATACACTACATTTAAAAACAATATGCCCAATCTTTAGCTGCTGCAGAATTGATATTAACAGGCATAGGCCTGTTAACCAACTATCACCAGCTAACAGTCTCAATAGAATTTTGGTCAGGTTTTCATTCACTAATAGAGACATAATCGATCTGCTGTGGACAGCTATTATAACTCTGACATTCAGATATTTTAACTGATGGAAATTATTAAAATTTAAATGCTAGAGACCCAGTAAATCCACAGCAATTCTTATCATGACAACAATTCTTATATGGTGGGGAAGTTCTATTATCCCAATTTTACAGATAGGAAATGGCAGGAAAGAGGCTAAATGACTTACTCTGCATCACAAAGAAAATCTGCGATGGACCAGAAAATTACAAATGGGGTGTCTCAACTTTAAGGTAGTGCTCCAGCCTGAGCTTGGTATTTTTTATTATTATTTGCAATTCAAAAGCAAATAATGAAGTCTCAGCAATCTCGCATACACACGACCATGGGAATCAGAGAATGTGGGCTGGGATCCATCATCTGAGCAAAAAAGGCTGACCACAGCCAATGTCAAAGTGAATGGAATAGCACAAAAATAAAATGAACCCCATTCTATAGCTGCCTGGGTCAGTCAAATAGGAAGAATAGCCAGTTAGAATAGGAAGAATGCCTGATCTGACAGTCTCAAGGAGTGCAAGGACTACTCTGAAATCAGCTACCTTGCTGCTCCTTGAGAGGCTGTGTCAAAGTCCTACCCAAGAATTGTAGTTTTTAAGCCATAATCTAGCACACAGAATCCAATAATTAAGTTTACTGACCAATGTAGATTAGAAATTCCTCACCCGCAATAATGCAAAAAAATTAAGTGCATACATTTGTCTATTAGGCAAGAGTCTGAGGAACAGCCTTCAATTTTGCAGTGCCGTGCCACTAAAATAAATGGATTTCAGTTCATAGCATTAGGCACCTAACTACCTGGTTAATCTTTCAATTAGCTCTGGGTATAAAACTAAGTCCATATTGAGGCCCTTTTAAAAATTAAACCCTGTCAAGATGAGATAACTGTGTGTGGTGTAATCATGAGTATAATCTATTTGGGGATTTCTAGTCCACAAGGACTGCGCTCTTAGAAGTTTCACAAATCGAAAAGATGCACTGAAGTTTTAGGTTTTGCATTTGGATCTATAACACTGAGGAAAGATTTATATGTTTAGACTGATATAGCTAGGAAGCTACATCACGGAGGAAGCTCAGGAGTACTGTTAATGCCACAAGCATCTATAATGAACAGCACTCAAACAGGCAGCAGACCTTCTCATTTTAGGTGGCAATATAAAGCAAAACATACAATTCATTCTTAATTCTACACCAGTGAAAATGGTCTTCTAGGTTTGCAGGTGCATCAGCCCACATCTTTCTTAAAAGCCAAGAATTTCGATGCATAGCTAAATACTATTAGATTCTGGGACAAGGTTCACAAACCTTTTTTCCACTGTGGGGGGGTGCTGAAAATTCAACCTGGGCTGATCCTGGACTGATCAAATGAAAATCCCCCCCCCAAAACTGACTTCTGACCTGCAAACTGGGTGAACTTTAGTATTTTTGAGCAAATTTTGGGTTGTCCATACTCTGAAATGCCAAATGAGCAAGAGGCACACAAACAAAATAAAACCAGGAGGAAGATTTCCAGAAAAAAACTTCACTGAATTTCATACATATCAAGCAGAATGGGTCAATCCTGTGAATAGATATTTTCTAGATTTTCAGTGTCGTGAGAGTGCTAACTTTCAGCCCAATTTAAGTATTTTATAGAGTCAAGCGTAACAAGTGAGCATTTCATCTCATATCTGTGATCATCATTAGACTCACCCCAAATCTGAGCCCTTAAGTTGTGACTGCACTGCTAAGCCAAACAATACTAAGCTGATTAACATTTGTGCAGCTTACACCATCAGGTGTAAGAAGGCCCTAAGTCTAGATCTCGACAAAGGAAAAGAGGTAATGCATTGATAGATATATTGAGGCCATTGTGAGGAACTGCCAAAACTTGTTTTTAAACATTTCCTTTAGCCAAAAAATGCTATGCCAATCTATTCTTCCCCAAGTCCTAAATGCCTTATGGTGCCACCCTGCCCTGCCTTCTGCATGTCTTCCTGGTTGGGGGCTGGGCCAGGCTGCACTCAGGGTGGCTCCTGGTGTTTCTAGGGAGGAATTTGCTCCCAACTCCTTCAGGTTTCCATGCACACCCTGCACGGAGCTAAACTCCCTGCCAGCCTGGCTCAGAGAGCATGATCCCTTAACTAGATTACAAAGTACTTTACATCCAGATGGAAGACACTATTTAAACTCATTGTAACTAATGGTGGGGTGATTGGTTTTGTCACCATTAAACAGATTTCCTGCATTAATACAGTGGTTCTATATGGAGAACAGCTTTAAGCTGCAGTGAGGACCCCTATGGAGCCTCGCCCATGGAAGATGAAAAGGGGTTGTATTTAAATCAGTACAACCTCCCACTAGGATTGAATTGCCTCATCTTCAGTTGATGTTATTCATTCCTCTAACAGCATATAATAAGCCTGCCAAGCCCCCAGCCAAGGGTCTACAAGTCCTCAGTGGTGAAGCAGGTGGAAGATGCAAGAAACTCAGTGGCCATGAAGGCAGACAAAAGCTGCAGTAGAATGAGATCTCTAATTGTCTTGGCCTCCTTGCCATTGGATCAAGGTCCTGTTCTGTCAAGAATCATGTGGAAGCTTATGTGCAGCAGCCGCTTCATGGCACAAGAAATCGTGCACCAGCATCTTCTATGAAAATGGTTTCGGCAGATTTTTCAAGCCCTTCGGCTACCAGCTACTGAGAACAAGAATGGGACTGAGAGGCCAGGAAGCTCCAAGTCATGAACTGGCATAAAGGTTGCAGTTACAAGAAGGTTGTCTAGCACTTGGATTGGCAGGAATCAAATTTGGCAGCCATAACTGTGACTGAGTAGCTGTGCTCTAGTCCCTGCTCAAATGGGGAAGGGACTAGAAAAGGTGCCCTAAACATAGTATGCCTACCCACGCTTTTGACTGACTGGATAACTAGGTCCAGTGGGATCACCTTTACTACAGTTGCAATCAGTGAAGACACACAATAATTTTCAAGATGTGGAACATCAAGACCCTCATGGGCAATCCTAACAGTGAACACCCAGAGTGCTGCACTGCAATCATGGCTCAAGAACTCAGGTGACACAACACTGACATTGCTGCACCGAGCAAAACCCAGCAAGCAGGAGATGAATAACTTAAAGAACGAGGAAGCCATACCTTCTTGTGGAAGGGTAAACAGGAAGGAGAACATTGACTTCAAAGAGTTGACTTTGCCATTAAGAATTAACTCATAAACCAACTTAACGAATTCCCTGTTGGGTTTAATGAGCACTTCATGACTCTCCATCTTAAATTGACAGGGAATCAATTAAATTGACTGTCATCAGTGCACATAGGTGGAAGAAGGGGGTGCTAATGGGGCTTAGTCCCCCCAAATGCAGGGCAGCAGTAGGGCCACAAGGCAGCATGGCTGTGGGCTTCCAGCAGCTGCAGCAGGGGTGGGGAGAGGTGCGTGCACAGTGGTGAAGAAGGGAGTGGGGCTGGGGCTGAGGCAAGCACTCCACAGCTGCAGTGGGGTGGGGCAGGGTGCAGGACAAGCCACGACCAGCTTGTCTGGGGGGAGCATCTACTGCTGCTATACACATCCTGGGAGGGCATGGGGGATGTGTGCCCTCCGGATCTGCATGGGGGGAGGCAGGCTGCCACTGCAGGCTGGGTCTTGGGCTGTTCTGGGCTCTTCCCGGTTGGGGACTGGGTTGGGCTGTGCTCGGGGCAGCTCCTGGTGTTTCTAGGGAGAAATTTGCTACTTGCACAGAGCTCAGCTCCCTGCCAGCCTGGCTCAGAGAGCATGATCCCTAACAGAGAAAGAGCCAGGTCTGGGCATGCTAGAGGGACTGGGGGCAGGGGTTGTCTCTATGCTGGGGCTGCAAAATCACCCTGCATGTCTGCTGATTGCCCAGGAAAGCTGCTCCAGCTTCCTGGGGGCCAGCTAGGTGGGGTGGGTGGAGAAGCAGGGATCAGATCCCACCCAGGGAGGGTCTTCCTTCTGGCTCCTCTGCCAACCTGGGGATCCACTCATTGTCCCTTGCAGGTGAGAGATCCCCCTCCACCCCCTGGATGGACACAGCGAGTGCTAGAAACGTTGCAAACCACCTGCACCAGCCACAGCAGCAGCAGCTTTCCCCGCACCCCGGTGTTGCTCCAGGTGCCTCAGATGCTTGCAGAAGCACCTACAAAGGTGCCCCACAGCCCCGTTCCCTTTTTCCCTCCCATCACCACCAGCAGCAAAGGCAATTTGTTTCAAGGCAAGCCATGCTGTGAACTCCATGTGATGCATCGCCACCCCACAAAGAGTGATCAGGGAGTGGGGGGATCTGCTCGCAGCTAACATGTCTCAGCAGAACTGGGCGCAGAGCTGCCTCCCTCTTGGCAGGGATCATGGGGCTGTGGCTCTGAGCTTGCACAGCCATGCACAGGATGAGAGCAGGTTTGTCTGCACGCTGCCAGTTGCTCCCCCCTGGCAGCTGCTTACTGGGAGCCCCCGGGCATGGGGGCATTGCTGCTGCAGCTGCTAGGGATGTGTGACAAAGGAAGCCAGCCTCTGTCACTGCTGTTTTGGACCCCCTTGATTATGGGGAGTCCAACACCCCTCCCATTTGGGGGGGCTGAGCATGCACGTATGCACACATGTGGTCAGCCCCCTCAAATAATTTTTTTCTCCCTCCACCTATGTCAATGCATATGCCCTGACTCTGGACACCATGGATTAAGCCAACTTTGATCAAGTCTCCTCTGATGATCCAGAGAGAGACAGCCTTATTCTACTCAGCAGTTTCAACACCAAAGTAGAAAGG
>NW_017728998.1:27009338-27010358 GCF_001723915.1 Gavialis gangeticus | reverse complement strand
GTGTGTCAGAGAGAGATAGACGTCAAGGGTGGGGAGCATTTTGGGTAGGACAGGCTGCCAGGGCTGGGCTTAGAGCTCCCAGAGTAGCCTGTGCAAGGGGAGGCCAGCTTGGGCGGAAAGGGCCCAGATCAGTCCCTGATCCTCAGTCGAGGGCTAGGATGGCACAGGGTGCAGCACAGTAGGAGCTGGCACTGCTCAGAGCTACAAAGCAGTGGGTGGGAAAGATGCAGTTGGATTTATGTTCTGGTGCTGGTACAGAGCTGCAGCTGGAAGGGAGCTAATGGGGGCAGGCAGGGGATGAGGGTCAGGAGTGAGGGGACTGGGGTAGGCGGGGCATGGGCTGTGGGTTGGGAGTGAGAGCAAGGGCAGGGGCAGGGCACTGGCATATCAGTGCTGCTCAGCGCTGCACATCTTGGTGAGCAAAGGGGGTAGGGGCAGCTCTAATTTTTCTATGACAAAAAAGCCAAAAGTAAATGCCAAAGTATATAGATATTTTTAATTTATTTTATTATGATGATAGAGGCACTGGTAGGCTTCCAAATTGCTTTACACTTGTAAATATATTAATAAAACATTGCCCAACTGATCTCTCTCTATATAGCAAAGAACACTATATTGGGTATTGCCCAACTGATCTCTCTCTATATAGCAAAGAACACTATATTGGGTATTTTAATGAGAATCTGGGTTTCTTATCAGAGTATTTGTAATTTTTAAACAGGAAACACCAGGATCTCTGCTGGTAAACAAGTGGTGAGACCTGGGCAGAGAAGCCTGTCCAGGGTCAGCACTGGGGACCCAGGTGGAGGACAGGTGAGGTGGCTGACCTCTTGGCCACTTGGGTCCAAGAGGACACATTTTGACAGTTCAAAGTGGGCCACCACAAGTAACACATCTTCTGCATGATAGCTGGCCAGATGGGGGCGCCCCATCCAGGTCTGGCAGTCATGCAGCCATGGGACCGCAGGTTCAGGGGGGTGGATGCTATTGCAGGTGGCAGCAGGTCACAGCCAGGCAGCA
>NW_017728998.1:27002358-27004338 GCF_001723915.1 Gavialis gangeticus | reverse complement strand
TGTCTGGGGGGAGCATCTACTGCTGCTATACACATCCTGGGAGGGCATGGGGGATGTGTGCCCTCCGGATCTGCATGGGGGGAGGCAGGCTGCCACTGCAGGCTGGGTCTTGGGCTGTTCTGGGCTCTTCCCGGTTGGGGACTGGGTTGGGCTGTGCTCGGGGCAGCTCCTGGTGTTTCTAGGGAGAAATTTGCTACTTGCACAGAGCTCAGCTCCCTGCCAGCCTGGCTCAGAGAGCATGATCCCTAACAGAGAAAGAGCCAGGTCTGGGCATGCTAGAGGGACTGGGGGCAGGGGTTGTCTCTATGCTGGGGCTGCAAAATCACCCTGCATGTCTGCTGATTGCCCAGGAAAGCTGCTCCAGCTTCCTGGGGGCCAGCTAGGTGGGGTGGGTGGAGAAGCAGGGATCAGATCCCACCCAGGGAGGGTCTTCCTTCTGGCTCCTCTGCCAACCTGGGGATCCACTCATTGTCCCTTGCAGGTGAGAGATCCCCCTCCACCCCCTGGATGGACACAGCGAGTGCTAGAAACGTTGCAAACCACCTGCACCAGCCACAGCAGCAGCAGCTTTCCCCGCACCCCGGTGTTGCTCCAGGTGCCTCAGATGCTTGCAGAAGCACCTACAAAGGTGCCCCACAGCCCCGTTCCCTTTTTCCCTCCCATCACCACCAGCAGCAAAGGCAATTTGTTTCAAGGCAAGCCATGCTGTGAACTCCATGTGATGCATCGCCACCCCACAAAGAGTGATCAGGGAGTGGGGGGATCTGCTCGCAGCTAACATGTCTCAGCAGAACTGGGCGCAGAGCTGCCTCCCTCTTGGCAGGGATCATGGGGCTGTGGCTCTGAGCTTGCACAGCCATGCACAGGATGAGAGCAGGTTTGTCTGCACGCTGCCAGTTGCTCCCCCCTGGCAGCTGCTTACTGGGAGCCCCCGGGCATGGGGGCATTGCTGCTGCAGCTGCTAGGGATGTGTGACAAAGGAAGCCAGCCTCTGTCACTGCTGTTTTGGACCCCCTTGATTATGGGGAGTCCAACACCCCTCCCATTTGGGGGGGCTGAGCATGCACGTATGCACACATGTGGTCAGCCCCCTCAAATAATTTTTTTCTCCCTCCACCTATGTCAATGCATATGCCCTGACTCTGGACACCATGGATTAAGCCAACTTTGATCAAGTCTCCTCTGATGATCCAGAGAGAGACAGCCTTATTCTACTCAGCAGTTTCAACACCAAAGTAGAAAGGGACTCGAACCTCTGGAACAGAACCATCAGCAAAAAAAGAGTAGGAAAGGTTGAGTCCAACGGCATCCTTCTCTTGACCAAATACAGGGAACATCACCCATCACCAAAACCCTGTTCCACCAGAAAAGTAGGCGCAAGACATCATGGCAACACTTGCAATCTAAGCATTGGCACTTGAGTCACTATTCCATTGTTCATGCACTGGATCACAAAGATGTCCTCATCACTCAAGCTATAGTTTCATAGTTGGTAGGGTCGGAAGGGACCTGAGCAGATCATCAAGTCCAACCCCCTGCCATGGCAGGAAAGAGTATTGGGGTCAAATGACCCCAGCAAGGTGTTCATTTAGCCTCCTTTTAAAGACCCCCAGGGTAGGAGCCAGCACCACTTTGCTTGGAAGTTGGTTCCAGATCCAAGCTGCCCTGACTATGAAGTAGCGCCTCCTGATGTCTAGCCTGAATCTACCCTCTGCCAGCTTGTGACCGTTATTTTTAGTCACTCCTGGTAGTGCTCAGGGGAACAGGAACTCCCCCAATGCCTGCTGGTCCCCTCTGACTAGTTTGTAACAGGCCACTAGATCCCCCTCAGCCTTCTCTTGTGGAGGCTGAACAGGTTCAGGTCCCTTAGCCTCTCCTCGTAGGGCCTGCCCTGCTGTCCCTTGATCATGCGAGTGGCCCTCCTCTGGACCCTTTCCATGTTGTCTACATCCCTCCTGAAGTGCGGTGCCCAGAACTGGA
>NW_017728998.1:26987765-26997358 GCF_001723915.1 Gavialis gangeticus | reverse complement strand
TATTGGGTATTTTAATGAGAATCTGGGTTTCTTATCAGAGTATTTGTAATTTTTAAACAGGAAACACCAGGATCTCTGCTGGTAAACAAGTGGTGAGACCTGGGCAGAGAAGCCTGTCCAGGGTCAGCACTGGGGACCCAGGTGGAGGACAGGTGAGGTGGCTGACCTCTTGGCCACTTGGGTCCAAGAGGACACATTTTGACAGTTCAAAGTGGGCCACCACAAGTAACACATCTTCTGCATGATAGCTGGCCAGATGGGGGCGCCCCATCCAGGTCTGGCAGTCATGCAGCCATGGGACCGCAGGTTCAGGGGGGTGGATGCTATTGCAGGTGGCAGCAGGTCACAGCCAGGCAGCAGCCCCCACTTCCAGACTGCTGCTGTGGGTAGAGGGTACGGGGGCTGCTCCAGGTTAGGGCTGCTTCAGCAGTCCAGCTAGCACAAGGGTTAATGTCCCTAGATACCAAATAGCTGGACCTCAGAAGCTCCTGAGGGTAAGTAGCCCTGAGCTGCTCACCAAGGCAGGTTTTGACATTGCTGGGGCCAGCACAGGGCAGATTTTTATACTGCTGTTTTTATACTGCCTCTAGCTCCCCCTGGCTATAGATCCAGGACAAGCTGGGCAGGATCATTTTGCCCCAAGTGGCACAACTTGCCCAACACTGAAGTGCATGTTCAGCCATGTGTGATGAGGCAAAAATCTCCAGCACAAATTTGGGTCCCTCCTATCTGAGCTGCTGCAAGTACATGTGCCTGCATGTGTGGATGTGCTGTCAGAGTTCAAAAAGGCCTAAGATTTTGTATTAGAAAATTAACGTTAAGTGTTGCATTCATAACATGATTCCCTCTAGTTTGCCTGCTAACACTCCAGAAATCATGAGGGTTCAGGTCTAAAAATGCTGTTGGTTATATTTGTTTTTTTCTCTTCCGTACGTATAAAAGGTTATTCAATTTCAGATGCTCTGCTGCTTGGCTGCCTTTCAATTAATATTTTACATTTGTTTCCACATTCTAATTTTCAACCAGAAGGCTTAATAAGATATCTTTGGCAAATATGTGTGTTCTTAGATATATCCCTAAGGAATTCAAACATAATCCTTCTCAGATTGTACTCTTACAGCTGGCCTTTTTAGTGACATGCAAGATTATATTGCTGTATTGGAACAGTAGGACATCTCCAAAGGTGGAAGTCTGGTACAATGAGATGGCACAGCTGGCATTTATGGAGATTCATGTTAAGCAGGCTTAGCAGCTTTAAAAAGTTTAGTGAAATTTGGAATAAATATGCAAATTAAGTAAGGGAAGTTATATGCATACATTTGCATCCAATAGAAAAATAAAACTAGAGATATTTTCAAATTGGTCTGCTTCTCATCTGTTTTGTTATTGACAGATCAGCTTCACTATCAAACCCTTTAAAACTCTTATATGATCAGAATAAATATTTCCATGGTACTTGTCACTTCCCAGTGAAAGAAGTTAAAAAAAAATAATTGATTAAGCCTTGCAACATTCCTGTGTAGTAGAACACTGTTGTTATGCAGATTTGTCACTGAGAGGATTAGGCCACACACCTAGTTTGTGGCAAAACTATAAGTCACAACTGGATTTGCTAACTCCAAGTTCTGTAATTCAAACTAGACCATTCTCCGTTCCAAACAATAAATAAAACAAAACTGTTCTAATGCTTTTGGCCTTGTGAATTAATGGCCTTTTGAAAACCCTCTACAAAGCAAAGGAGAGACAAAAATAGTTGCAGAAAAGGGAAAAAAAGTTAAAGACTTAATAGGGCACAGACAGAAGTTACAATTTTTGCCCGATCTGGACATAGAAAGCCGTTTTTTATAGCCATGACCAAACACAAGTACACAGCTGCAGACAGCCTAAAAACTGGCTGATTGTGTGAAAATTACATGAGGGGTGAAATGAAGATGTTTCAAAGCAGAACTTGTTTTGTAACTTCTGTCTGTGCTGCCTGTCACCTTCAAGCTGTTTTCAGAATGGGAGGAGGGAAAGGGAGCAGAGGGAGTTCAGTTCGGAAATTAAGATATAACTAGGGGTGTAGATAGAAGTTCAGCCCCTGGTGGAGGGTTGAATGGGTGTATGGGAGTCCCCCAAGGTGGGGGGCTCAAATGCACCCATCCCACCCTCCAGTGCCAGCTGGAGAACCCCTAGAATGAGCCCCCTCTGTTTACTTTCCCCTCTCCCATTCTGAAACAGGGACAGGCTGGGAGAGAGGAGGGGCTGTAGCTAGGGGGAACCGGCTGCAGGCTCCTAGCCAGCAGCTAGATTTCCACTCCCTTCTGGAACCAACAGTGAACTTCTGTTTGGTCTAGGGGATTGTTGCAACTCAGAACACTTCCTACAAACTGCTTTCAGTTACATCCAGGAGCTGAACTTCTGTCTACACCCCTAGTTGCATCTCAATTTCTGGCTAACCCAGTTGAGTAGTACCTCTCTCTAAAAATAATCCTGGTTATAAATCCTTGCAGACTTGCTGGCTAATTGCAAGTTCACAATATGAACATTCTGGTCAAATATGTACTGCACTGATTTTTATGTTAAGTGGCCAGATTTCATATTTCATGTCATCCTATGTCAGAAGTCTTAGCTCAGCTTTTGAAAGCATCAGCCTCTAATGCTAGGAGTTTCTCTTGTTACATAGAAGAATTTGGGGGGGGGATGCTCTACAGTCCTCTAAGAATTGTATCTATTCAGAATCTTTGTTATTGATGATGGGCTGTTTTGCAGTATTTTTAATCACTTAAAATGTAACAGCTTTCTGACTTCTTGCATAGCGTTCTGAACTGCCAGGCTTCCCTCATTCGTAATGCCAGACAGAGAAGTAGCTGAGTTTAGAATTAATTATAAAATGAGATACAATACAACTGTATACTTATTAAATCTCTTAGGCTTTCTTGTTGATTGTAGTACAGAGATTTTTTTGATAAGCAGCATTGGAAGGAAAACATTGGGTACGTGACCATGTACTCAGTCCGGAAGAGTCACCTAAGGCTTGAAATTCCTAATGCTGTTGTGGACATTGGGCACAATTCAGGTTTAAATGACTGGTGTTACTTACTATTCAGGGAATTTAAATAGAAAATTGAAGTTTAAAAGTAATGATTGGGGAAGGGGGAAAGGAAGATTTTGGAAAGTAGAAAAACCATATATTATTTTTCTTTGAATTCTTGATGTTTGAGACTCCCTCTTTCCCCCAAGAATGGAGTGACATTTTGTCCCAGATCCTTCACAGAGGCTCAGTAATGCAAATGGAATATGCATGGATATGCAGAGGCAACCTGACCCACAGTAAACATATGCCTTGCCTACAGATAATTTCTGCCTTATCTCTTTCTTTTCTTGTGTCATTGGGTATGTATAGGCCTTACATGTAGTTTGACCTAAACAGGCAGACAGAAGTGCAGCTTTCTGCTGTACCTGAAAACACTTTGCAGGTAGCATTCTGAGTTACAGTGACCCCCCAGACCAAACAGAAGTTAACTATTGGGTCCAGGGAGAAGGGGAATCTTCCTGCTGGCTGAAGCCTGCAGGCAGTTTCTCCTATCAATAGGCTCTCCTTCCTGTGAGGCTGTAAAGTTTTCAGAATGGGAGGGGGGAAAGGGAGCAGAGGGAGCTCATTCTAGGGGTTCCCCAGGTGGAACTGGGGATGGGGGGTGTAAATTGGAGCCTCCCTCCCCACCACCTCAGGGGAAGTTCCAGTACACCTGCACCACCCTTCAGTGAGGACTGAAAGATCCCCAGACTGAATTCTCTCCTCTCCCTTCCCTCCCGCCCCTCCTATTCTGAAAACAGTGACAGGCTGGAAAGCAGCACAGACAGAAGTTACAGAAGAGACTCTGTTTTGAAATGTCTTCAACTGACCCCTCATGCAATGACAGCTCAGATTTTCACCCAATTGGCCCTTTTTCATTCTGTCTGCAGCTATACAGTTGTGTTTGGTCATGGTTATAGACCACTTTCTGTGACCAGATTGGGCAAAATTGTCACTTCTGTCTGTGCCCTAAATGCTCAATTGTATAGATGTGTAGAGGGATTAAGCTGCCCAATAGTGCACCTGATCTAAGTTGGTTTACCTGAATTAGGTGCACTAATTTAAATCAAGGTCGGGTTAACCTGATCTTGCGAAAGCCTGTTCATATGAACAGCACATCCCCAGAGCTGGGAAAGCCAAGCTGCTTGTCTCAGACCCAGTCCCAAATTCAGGCTCCGGGATGCGTTATTCCCACTTTCTGACCCTCTTAACGAGCTATTTTTAACCTCCTGATGCTCCCCTTCCCCCTTGCAGGCCCACTAACTTCCACACCCCAACCCTGCCCACCCCTCGTCCCGTCCCAAGCTACTTACATTAGTTTCCCTGCGTGGCCCCCAGGAATGCTGAACGGCTGCATGCATGATTCCTGGTCTGCATTCATGTATTTTCCTATTCCCTCCTTTCTCTTACAGTAGGCACCGTGATTGTCCTCCCTGTCACCCAAAACCATCAAATGCAGTTGTAATATTATCTTGACTTTGTCTTTTGACCAGTTCACCAAGTATCTAAATCTTGCCTTTTTCATGCCACCTGTCTTAAAATTCCTTCTCCTTTCTACTTGCTCGACACAAACTTTTGTCACCTCACGTTCCAAACTTCAAATTGCTAGTGTCAAAATAAACCTCCTGTCTCATTGCTCTGACATTCACTCTCCAGTCTTTCCACTGGCTCTCCCTCATCAAATACAGGCTTCTTCTCCATTCTTTGAAA
Source organism: Gavialis gangeticus (assembly GCF_001723915.1). Lineage (NCBI taxonomy): Eukaryota > Metazoa > Chordata > Crocodylia > Gavialidae > Gavialis > Gavialis gangeticus. The sequence continues at coordinate 26,992,593 of NW_017728998.1, read as the reverse complement.
GTACTCCACAAGTTTTAGTGCCACCCTACCTAATCTGTTTTTCAATTTTGCCTTTGTTTTGCCATGATCCACAAATCCCCTTCTATGACATGCACTTTCATCCTCTTTTCCATGATGCCTGTTCTGAATGGGAGTAAAAGCTCCCAAACCACATCTATAGAACCATCATATAAGCCTTTTACCAGTCTTTTCTCATGATATAAACAGGAAACTGCAACTTGATAACAGCTGGGCAGATGGCAAATCATGATTTTTACTCCTTATTAGCTAAACATTGCACTATATAACTTCTGTCCCCTCCCTTTCACCATTGCATACTTTTTGTTTTTCTTACCTGTTCTATCATCTCATTTAGATGTTATGGTCCTTGGGGCTCTTTGTCCTATTTCATATGTTTGAACAGCACCTAGTGCAACTGGACCCTGCGCTGTTACTGTAATATTAATATTTAATAGTAATTTTCCCATGAGATCATCCTCTCCTGATTCCTGCAGATTATCACTGTGTGCTGTGAAAGCATGAGATTTTGGTAGCGATGTTGCATACTGAAAAATGGAACTACCTGGGGGACCCAAGAGGTGGTGCAGGGGGAGACAAAGCCTCTCCATAGACGACACTGGCCCCCACATTTTCTTGGTCCTAGAGAGATGAAGGTGCACACAATGTCATTTGCTGCCTAATGGTAAACCCTGACCTACTTCAGCAGGTCAGGCCATGGTGACTGTCATGGAAGGTTTCTTACAGAAATGTGATTTTTTGGCTATGCGGGTCCTGTTGTCAGAGGCATTGATCTGGGACATTGGATCTCAATTCATCTCATCCAAGATGAATTGCCTTTGCTGGTCCTATTGGCCTCATAGCTCTCCCCCAGTAACAGGGCCAGGGTTCCCTGTTACAAAACCCTTTCCTTTTCTTCAGAAGTTTTTCACAAGTGGAAGGAATAATTTGACTAGCTGCAATTATTTGTTGCTCTGTGTTATGGTTAGATGTCAAGTTAGCTGCTTGGTGCTGATTAGGTATCTTTCACGTGTTCTGTCCAATGACTATTTGAAGTCCATCAACACTTTCATTACCTAATGTACTTGTTTAATAATACAGCATGTTAAAATGTGGTCTTACACTACAAAGATGATTGGCAATGGCCAGGGTATATGTAATGCTGACTTATTTATTATCAGTGTATAGGTGTGTCCATGAATAATGCATATAGCTTGGTACATAGCAAAGAAGCTGCAGCATCGTTCACCAGGTGATCTGAGATGTATTCTATATTATTAGTGATGTAAGCATCATTACTATTTGTAATGCTAATGTAGGGATTTGTAATCGGGAAATTTTATGCTTCTGTGGGATTTAGATCAATTTTCTTTCTTTGTGTTTAATGATTGTGATTTTTAAAAATCCTCGCCCTGCTGTCACTGCCACCCTTTTTGATTGTAACTAAAAATGACTTGTGTTCTTTTCTATCTCAGTAGCCAGGGATCACTTTGATAGCATCTCTCTCATAACATTTTTCCAATGGGGATTGTAGCTGGAACCCTAACAAGAATAGCAATTTGTTACAGCTTGAGAAACATCTATAAATCCTTAAGGCCTTGTCATATTAGAAAGAATTTAGCTGTATGATACAGGCAGAATGGATGCAGAATCAATGATAAAAAATAAATAAGAACCAGCGGGTTGTCTAAATTGATATTGACAACCCAACAATGCAAGCTATCTCTACCTGATAACGTTGTCTGTAACCCTATAGGGACTTTGATGCAAACTAGCTATTTTTGTCATGTTACAATGGTTTTGAAGTGTATCATTTCTGAATATCTCATGTATTACTTTCCTTTGTGCACGTGGGACGGGACTGGATGTCCCAGAAGTTATAATTCATATTTTAGCTTCAGGCGTTTCAGAGATATACACATTCCTTTGTTCCCCAAACAGAAGCAGGAAATATGGATAAAACCGTGTTATCATTGTAATGTACTTAATGTCAGTCATTAAAAAAGAGGTACTTTTAAATTCAAAGCACTTTTCTTTTTGGAGGAAAGAAGCTAGGGAAAGGAAAAATTGAAGAGGCAATGGAAAGAGAAACAGTACAGAATTACAAAGCAACGGGAGTGGCTAGACCCACTAAAATCACCTGCAAAGCACCAATATGATTTCGTCAAAGCCAATTAATATTGGTACAACTTTGTGATCCTCAGTTTGTTATTTCTATGCTGGTATGAACAGGATTAATCTAATGGGAACTGGATTTTGTTAATAAGCAGGTTCTTATAGCTTTACATATTTAATTGTAAACTTACCTGCCAGAAAAGCAAAGGGATTTACATTATTCAGTGAGCATTTAGCAGGTGTATTCATACGAGTACTCTTTGCTGATACTATTTGATCTTAATTGACAAAATCTCCTTAGTTGACTTTTCATAACCAAGAGCCACTAGTTTAAAGTCCATCACTAAAAACAATAGTTTTAGTTGCTTTTTGCTACATTTTCAGCCCACTTGAAAATTTTGCTATGAATTTAAATTGAAATTAAATTGAATTCTAATGCAAAGTACTAAAGTCTTATAAAATTACAATGGGATTTATGAAAATAGGTTGAGAATATGAATCTGCAGCCTCTTGTATTTTTACTAATTTTGGATCCATTTTAGTGTTGCTACTGTTTCTCTCAGGTTTGTTTCTACAGATTCACATTTTATGTGGTTTTTAATAAAGATAATCAGAAAAGTAAGCTATAGAGTTAATCGCTATACATTTTTTGCAATTACCATAATAAATCATTGGTTGATACAAAATGTGATGACTGTTCTAGTGTTTAACCCTGGAAAAACAGACCCTGTATTATTTTGAACTGCAGTATAGCATTACATAGATCTGAGAAAAATGTAACAGGTGCTGCCATGACAATATGTAATTTCTGAGGGGTGAAATCTAGCACTATGGCACCTGAAATATTTTGAGAGTTTTCACCTTTTAATTACTGAAAAGGTCTCAGAGATGTCTGCAACAAAGGTAGTGGTGCTAGAGCTTTGTGTTAGAGTTTTCTACAGAATTTGTACAGAAATCATTAGGGGAAAATCTCTAAATCCAGAACCTACATAATCTACATAGGCTGGATACTGGGCAGAAGGGAGAAGAGGAGTCAGTTCTAATCATGCTGTCAAGTCTCTTGCTGGCCCCTGTTACGGCCTTTCCCTAGTAGAAGAGAGCATTTGTTTCCCCAAACCCATACACCCCTTCCGCTCACTGCTGTATACACAGCCTTGACAGAACTGGAACCTCCTTTATCTGTCAACCTGACCTCCCCACCTGACCTTCTTCTAAATGTACATCTAAGTGGAGGAAAGTGAGAGATTAAAGAAGACTTGTGATAGGATTTGGAGCAGCACTGTAAATATTCCTTCAAATTTCCAAGTAATTGGCTTTCTCTGAATTTGTAATCCTTTTGTGTGTCACCATACATTAATTTTTCAATAAGTAAATACCCTAACAGGAGACATTAGTGGAGAAATTGAATTTTACCTAAATATTGCAAAATATTCATGGCAGGTCACTTTAGAATTGTATTTGCCCCAGAAACCTGGATGTAACAGTCATCCACAGGGCTGCCCAGAAGGTTTATGGGGCCTGGGGCAGGTGTGATGTTGCGGGCCCCACCACTGCCCTCTACAAGGACCTGTGTGTGTGTACAAACCTGGGGGACCACGTGTGAGAATTCTTGCACGCACGCATCACATGTGAGAATTCTCACATGCGGCTCCTCCTTCCCTTGCCCTAGGAAGTGGAAACAAACTGGCTTTTCCCACTTGTTCCCATGGCAAGGAGGGCTAAGTAGAAAGAATTTACCTTGGAGACAGGTTACTAAAGCAAAATGACATTAACAATTTGCAAGTGAAATATTTATTAAACTTATGCTACAAAGTTAGGAACTTAAAAGCAAAATGAGAAGAGGAAAGTTTAAGTAAAGTATTTCTCTTGCCATCATGGGTGCAAAGTCATCAATTACGTCATCATAATTTATTTGCTTTGCAAATGCATTCTCTACTGAGAGCATGATCAAATGGTTCAGTCTATCTTCCCCATTCACTGACCACAGGTAGTGCTTAATAATCTTAAACTTACTAAAAGCGCATTGCCCGGATGCAGCAGAGACTGGCAAGGCAATGAGCATTCTCAAGCAAATGCATATCTGAGGGAACACAGATTCTACACCTTTGCCATAAATCCAGTTGAGAAGCTCAAGTGCAGTGTCCCTGGCTCTTTCAGTGGTGCACATATTTGAGTCTTTCCTGATTTTGTAAAACAGGCGAAGTTCTTCTTGCAACTCATCCTTGTTCACATCTTGTGGGTATGTGGTAGACAGGGACTCCACAAACTTTGCAATTTCTTTATCCTCTGCTACAGCTGGTGGAGAGTTTACCCATGGTCTCATCTAGGCTTCAGAGATCTGAGAGGAGCATATCCATGGCTATGATGAACACTTTGACCCTGAATTTATCTTCAGGGGAAGAGATTGTGTGTTCTGTATTGGCTGGCTCATCATGGAAATGATTCGTCCTTTCAATTCTTCTGTGTGTTCTCTTGAATTCGGTGGTGATACTTAGCCCTCAGTGATGACCTTATCTTCCGTGAAAAGACTTGGCCAGGAATCCTTCAACCATTGAGGGTCTGACATGTTGCACCCCTTCTTCCATGGTAAGCTTGGATCCTTGGACAAACGTGCTTCTGTTATTGATGGACTGCAATATCTTGTACCACACTGTAGTCAGAAGGATGAACTCAAAGGATTGCATCCACTCAACGAGACCTGAAACATCAGCCATGG
>NW_017728998.1:26981710-26982765 GCF_001723915.1 Gavialis gangeticus | reverse complement strand
TTTTGAAGAGAGAATCCAGCACCCCTTTAGGATTTTTCACGAGGGGGCGAAAGGCATCCATTCTTGAGCTCCATCTAGTTGTTAACACGGAGTGAAGAGGGAGTCCTGCAATTTCCTGAAGAATTTTCCATCTTGCAGGACTGCAGGAAGATGCAATGTACAGCTTTGGTTAATGGCATGGTTAATGGTTTCAGTTTTGTTCTGGAAGGAAAAAATATGAGAGTAGAAAATGACAAAAAGCCATTGCAAAGTCCACAGCTTTGGTGTTGGTTGTCTTTGAATTGGATCATAATCCTACTCTTTTTAAATTCTTCTTCCCATGTAAGAGACCTAAAGTTGCCTTTTATTTTATAAATTGATTTCAGCTTTTCTCCTTTTTTTCCCTTTTGCTGTAAGTGTGTGCATGCTATTCACTGCCTGGACATACAACATTATTTTATGAAGGAATCCCAATGAGCAGAACTCAGACAATTATATTTAGCGTGCCTTTTCCCCTGTGATACAGTGATTAGTTTTTGCATAGTATGGAGTAACTTAGCTTGCAAAAACTTGGGGGGGTGTTTAGTTTTTCTCCCAGAAGGTGAGAACAAGTGAAACTGAAATGCTGATTTTTTTATTCTTCTCAAGAGAATGAAAAATCTGTCAGGACTTGATGGTTTTTCTTATGTGAGGGATCTTTTATACAGCCCTGTTTGAACAATACCAGTTGTTTTCCCATATTGCCATCTGTGTATTTTCCAGGTGTGATTGTTGTCCTGCATTTTTAAAGGGTGCTAAACACTAGGGTGGTGCAAAGCTTTGGGTGGTGATTCGATTTGGAGGAGATTCATCCCAATTCGGTGGCTGAATCTCCGAATCGAATCAGGGGACCAATTTAAAGGTCCAAAGTGATTCAAAGCTCTCCAAATCTTTGGGAAAGATTCAGAGAGCTTTGATGATTTGGGCAGTCCCTGGTGGCTGCAGCAGGAAGCTGCAGCCAACCACCAGTTGGTAAGTAGGGAGTGAGGGAGGGGGGCTGGGGAAGGGGGGAGGGAACCATGGAGGGATTCCTGCCA
>NW_017728998.1:26951900-26981683 GCF_001723915.1 Gavialis gangeticus | reverse complement strand
CAGGGCTGCTGGGGATCCTCCCCATGGTCCCCTCCCCCTTCCTCCAGCATACCTTACTCATGGCACTGGAGCCCTGGTGCTGAACACATTTTAGCACCAGGGCGAGGGGCCAACCATAGAGGCACGCTGGCAGCCAGAGCATCTCTGTGGAGGACCCAGCCTCCGGTTGCCTCAGAGCACGGTCCGGGACCATGCCCTGCCCCGTTTTTTTATGCTTTGGGGTTTTTTAGACCCCTGGGTATCCAGGGGTCTAATTTTCTCCCTGCGCTGTATTTTTCATTCCCACATGTGCCTCTTGCCCCATCTCAAAGGGGTTCAAGTTGGGGCAAAAGGCGTGTGTGTAGTCATCTGGATGCACCCATTGAGGGAAAAGGAAAGCTTCTGGAAGTCTAGCCTCTTCTAGTTAGAGGAGCTCCTTTGCTTTGTTGTTACTTATGTATTTCGTGTTCAGAGATAAGGGTATGTGGTAGACTTGGCAGCATCTCCTCTTTAGTCTGGCTGTCACCTTAGACCAGTGCTTGCTAAACTTTTCCTCAGTTTGACCCCATTTCCTCAGCATGGCCCCTCACTTCCAACTCCACCCCAGCTCCAGGTGCCCCTCACTTACTTCCCACAGCCCCCACTCCCCACCCACAATGCCCAACCCAGGGGCCAGGGCTCAAGCCTCTGCCCCCCAGCAGTGCATGAGCCCCAGCTGCCACCTGCAGGAGGCAGCCACTGCTGTGGCCAGAGCAGAGCACAGAGCATAGTTTGTCCCCCCCACATCCCCCCTCCTGTGGGCAGCACTGCTGGAGTGGAGCTCCTGCGGGGGGAGGATGCAGGCTTCCCACTGCAGGCTTGGGGCTCCCTGTCCTGCTGCCCTCCCCCTGTGGGCTCCGTGGCCCAGTGGGCAGGACCCAGTGCAGGAGGGAGGGAGTGCTGCCCTGCACTGTGCTGCACCACAGTGGCTGCCAAGCTGAGGTGCCCTTCTCCTGGCAGCAGTGTGGGCACAATTCTGTGCCACTGCTGCTGCCATGTCTCACTTTGGTGGCCATTGTGGTGTGGCACTCCCTCCCACAATGGACTCCACCTATTGAGCCACAGAGGTGGTCCAGCCAGGCTGCAGCCCCACATCCCACTGTGGGTGCAGAAATCTCAGGGGGCACATTTATTGTGACCCCATCCATTGATGTTACAACTCCATTTGGGTCATGACCCAGTTTGGAAACTGCTGCCTTAGACATATCATTAATGACTGCCAACCTTTCCTGGAAAAGGATGACTGTCTCAAAGTAGTCATGAGGAACAAACCTGTCCTGGTTTATAGGCCACAAATGTCTTGAGCAACAGGTTACCTAACTCTCAGTCTTGCCTAGGCACTAGGCCTTGTAACAGACCCAAATACCTTCTGTGCCCCAACATCAGTACAGGCCATATGCTCACTGGACCAAATAATACAGATTATGGCACTCAAGGTTTATTCATTTGCAACTCCACCAATGTCATATAAGCTGTCACCTGCTTATAGTGCCCTTCTGCTGTCTACATTAGACAGACGGGGTGATCCCTACACAACAGAATGAATGAACACCACTCTCACATCAGATGCAGAAAGACATGCAAGCCAGTGGAAAAACACTTTAACTTCCTGGATACTCTATTGCTGACCTCAGGATTGATGTCCTCAGACAGCAAACCTGGAAAAAATATTTGAAGGGACGATTGCAGAAGAAAAAAGGCTGGACTGTGGTTTATAAACAGGGACTATGAATTCTTATCCTAATCCCTGGGTTAGCTTTTATGACTCCTTGATTCCTGTTAGTTTACTGCTTATTTGTTTGCCTTTCACACTACTGCCCCCCATCCCCTTTTCCTGCTTTCCCTCCTTTGTCTTTTGTAATGCAATTTCTCTCTCCTTTTTTATATTCTGCTTTCTGCATATCCTTTTACAACATCTGATAAAGTGAGCTTCAGCTCATGAAAGCGTGTGATGTACTTGGGTGTAGGTTGTAGCTGTGTTGGTCTAAGGGCATAGGCAGACAAGGTTCTTTGTGTAAATCTGATATCTTTTATTAGATCAACTTAAATGGTTGGAAAACAATTATTAAGCAAGCTTTCGGGTTCAAAAACCCTTCATCAGGCTAAGGAAGTTTCAGCGGTTGGTGTGTGCTCTTCCTGGATGGAATGACAAGTAAAGAAGTCAGAGGCTGGGCTGGTATGCATACAAGACAGGTAGTCAGTGAAAATGTAGATTGAGGAGTGAGAGACAGGGTGCGTGCAGGGGAGAGAAGGGGGATGAATAGTGGAGAAGTACCTGGGGAGTCAGATGTCAGGCAGGTTATAACGTGTCATAAATCCAATTTAGTCCATAATTTTTAGTATGCAGGAGGTTGATGAAGTGGAGTTCATAGGCTCATCTCTGGGAAGTGTTTTGTAAGTTTTCTTTGAGGATCAGGACTGAGAGATTGGAGAGAGAGTGGTTTTCTTGTGAGAAATGTGCCCCCACAGGTAACTGGGTATTCCTGTCTTTGATAGATTTCCGGTGTGCATTCGTTTTGGTGCGCAGTTGTTGTTTGGTCTCTCCTACATATTTTCCATCAGGGCATTTGGTGCATTGGATGAGATATATTACATTTCTGGAGGTGCAGCTGTATGATCCAGGAATGCTGATGGCTCTGTTGTGGGGTGTAGTAATTGTGGGGGGTGGTGGAGATGTGTTGTACCTGTACCTGTATCTGTACTATCTAATATCTACTTTGGTTAATCTATGAGGTGCAAATCTACCCTTTCTTCTTGTGACACAGCCCAGCCTCTTGCACTTGGATATCCCCCTCCACATTTCCTTTGAATGGCAACACAAAGGGTGGGGTAGGTTTCAGGTCACTGACATGTGTTGAAAATGTGGGGGAGGGAGGCATAACTCCATGCTGCTGCCACCCCTGCTACTGCTGGATGCTGGTTCTGACTGAGCTACAGCCCTGTGCCCTGCAGTCAGCACAGAAATCGAACTGCCAACACCACCATGGCTGCTGCTTGGCTCTGGCCATGGCTGGGTTACAGACCCATGCCCTACCATCAGTTCAGAAACCTGGGGGGACAGAGCATGTGCCCCCCCCCCCCTCCAATGCATCACCAATATTTCAGGTAATTCTGTCTTATGACCAACAGCAGGGATGGCATGGAGGCTAAAGACCTAATTCCATGATCAAGGTATCTTTGGAAGATGCTCCAAAATAAGTTGACATTTCCATTTGAGGTTGGCCTCCAGTTTTTTTTCTCTTTACTTGTCATGCTGGCTGGAATGAAACTCAGCTGCCTCTTGCTGGGGCAACAGTATGAATCCCATGGGCTTTTAGAACATGCAAGTATGAGTATCAGGCAAACATTAGTCACCCTGAAGAACTCTAACTTTTGGAGGAGTCAAGAACTCAACAAAATTAGGATTACATAAAGTAGGAATCTTGAAGGATCACAGGAAGTTTGGCAGTACCTAAGAGCCAGAGCCGTGTTGTGAAACTTATAACTGTATATATGTAGAGAGATTTTATTTTCATTGTATGAACAAGGACTAGATCTGTGCATTGTAAACATGGTCAATTCTGATTCTGTTCATGTTGATCACTGATGTCAGTAAAATGTAAATTTTATCCTGTAACAAAGCGCAAAGATTCTGGAAGAGTCTGAAAGAGTTCACACTGGCAAGAATAGTGTGAACCATGTGTAGTTTGCATCTTTGTAAGTCTCTTAATTTCTCCTAGTTAGAAGTGTTTATCTTTTAAACATTTCACAGAAATTCTACAGTGTTAGAATACTGAACACAACTTGAAATGTAACATCTCTCTTATTTCTATTGTGAGGGAAAACTGGCTGCTCTAACTTGAAAAAATAGTTTTGATAGGTAGGCGACAGGCATATGTATGTGTCTGTTCATCCACATATACATATATAATATACAAATTGAAGTGATTTTTAAAAAACTTTTTTCCCTCCCATCTTGAAGTTCATGGTCAATAGCAGGGTTGTAGGATAGACTAAACCAAATTCTAGCAAAATATTTTGAAGTTTGTCTCTCATATATATTCAGGTCCTTGACCATTCTCTGATGGAAATCAGATTTGTTTATTCTGTATACAATCAGGACAATTGCTTTTTTCCTTGCTGTGATCAGGACACATTCATCAAATCAGGACTGTCTTGATTACCTCCAGACAGATGGCAACCCCAATTTGCAGTTCTGTATGTAACTATGAAAGGTGTTGTTTCTTTTTTCCCACCCCAGAGATCCCAGTGGACTGATTGCATACTATAATAATGCTACTACTTTTTCTGTTAAAATCCCTTATTACTAATTGAGCTTCCCTTCAAATTAAAGCAGTGGGGTAGGAAGGGAGAATCTTAACTGGTTTTAAGTGAGATCTAGATGAATTAATAAAAAGTGTTATGGGTGCTTATGATAGCAGAGGACTAGATTCAGTTTCTCAGTAGGTCTCACTTAGTCCCTTTGCTTCTATAAATATGTAAGAAGGATATAATGCTGCTTAAAGCTATTACCCAGGGGGCATTCTGATAGCTTCTGAAGTAGTTGCAATTCAAAGAGGTCATCGTTCAAGGAAAGTACCTACGAATTCATGGTATTGGGGACCACCAGCATTGGATGGTTGTGGTTGTGGCCTGGCCTGTGGCCAAGAAACTATGTGTTTCATTGGTTGGAATTTTTTAGTTTCACAGGTTTCCCCATTAATGGGCATAGTCCAGTAACTAGATTTTTGCCCAGTTTGCGCACAGTAAAAATATACGTTTCAACAATATGTTTTTAAGAAAAAAAATCCCAAAACAAAAATGCTGATAATGTATCAACCCCATAGTATTGCCACAGAAAAAGAGGGGTAGAAATAGTCATTAATGCAACAGTGCTTACTAGTTCCAGCAGTCTGAATCATTATCAACAGGTACATTTTAATAGGAAAAAATGACTTAACACATTTCACAATGTTGCTTTTTTATATATTAAAGGTGTGTAAAATTTTATAGCATGAAATAACATCTGCAGAGCAAAAAACTACATAGACCATGAACAGAAAACTCTTACCAAATGCTTAGTAAGCAATAATATTTTTACATAGTTAACATTGATCTGATGTATGATTATAGTTCAGTTCTAATTGTTCCCAGACATCCCTTATTCTGTCAAAGGAATAAGCACCAAACAGATTTTAAATAGAAAATTCAGTTACTAAATTATTTGTTTATTCATTTTAGGACAAGAAATAGAAATGAATTAATAATTAAGTGACAGAGGTGCCAACTGCATATTTATGTAACTTGTATATCTGCTTACATGGCATTGTCCCTGTGGGATCATTGTTTGCTCTTTTCAGAATTAGGTGCTTTTTAATATTAATTTTAGTTGTTCCAGAGATAGACAATAAACAATAGGTGCATCTACATGAGATGCTTTACTCCACAGCAGTAATCTAAAGTGTCACCATCTACACATGCATGGCATTTATATTAGTCTAGTGCACCATTTCCTAGTACCAACACATACAGGTACTAGTAAATGATGGTTTTAACTAATGCGCAGTAGTGCATGTGTAGATGCTGACATCCAGTGCAAACTGTGCCTGGTCAGCTACACCAGCAGGGAGCCATCCTCCTGCTTGGGGCTGAGCCATATGGCTGACAGTTTCTCTAGCCACATGACAGGGGCAGCTCATTGGCTATCCCAAGCTGGCTTCTGGATCCCTGGCTTGACCCCCAGGGCCCATGCCAGCTGCTGCCTGCCTCTGGGCAATGTGCCTCACCAGTATGGGCATGTGCTGGGCCTTGAAGCCCCACAGACTCCAGCTCTGCCCCCCAGGACTCCATGTCCCACCCCAGCAGGCACATGCCAGACAAGGCCGGGACCTGCAGCTCTTGCCTGACCCTCCAAGGCCCCTGACCATGTAGGGAATGGTTCTCTCATTTTGTGAAAATTTGTTTTTCTTGTTCAGGTCAAAATTTAGACCGTTCAGGGGACAGTGGGGAGTGGGGAAGAGAGGGGAGAGTCACATTTACAAGCATCTATTGCAGAATAACCAGTATCTCCAACAGGACAGATTAAGGGACACCTGCCTCCAAAGAGCCAGTAATTTAGTGGGTAGATCACTCACTCAGGATGTAGGAGCTGGAGGTTAACGTCATTGACTTGAATTGGGCAGAGCAGGGATATGAACTCTGGTTTTTCAGTTATCAGCTGCTTGGGGTGGGTGTCTCTCTGGTTTTGATTAGAACTTCCATCTAGACTGCTCAAGAAGCCTTTCCTGAGGAAAGTTTTATCAACACTGAGTATGGATCTGGTTTAAAATTAAAGACCCATGTACTTTCTCTCTGTGGGTCCATGGGCTGAAAGAAGTATATTTATTCCTGGCTCAAATGCCTCTCTTCTGTAATTACTGTGTATTTTGAGAAGTCTGAATTCTGACGTGTCTTCCCATTAATAGAGACCGAGCATGGGCTTCAGTTCACACATTAAATAAAAGTCAATTGTGGTTCCTGAACAGTCTGGCCAGGTACAGACATTACACTTTGACTGGTATAAGTGACTGGAAACTTGTCTGTACCTATAACAGAACAGAAGGAAAATGGCACACCCTAGTCTAAGATTTGAATCCCCTCTCTGCTCCCCCCCACAAAAAGAGAGAATGTGTCTTCTGTTTGCTACCAATCTATACCATGCAACTTACAGAAAACCATATAACTTAGATCAGTTCTGCCTCAGGCTTTTTGAATGTCTGTACTAGGGCTGTGTGAAATTTTGCCAGCTGTTTCATGTCAATGCTGTTTTGACTCATTTCGAGCTCAAAACAGTGAAATCAAAATGAAACAAAGAGCTTCAAAACAGCCTTGAAACGAAATGAGGGCAGCTGAAACATTTTGAACATTCAAAGTGTTTCGAGTTTTGAAACTCAAGCTGAAAAACTGTCCCGTCAAAATGAAATGGTGCTGTTTTGCACAGCCCTAGTCTGTACCTCACCTGCGAGTGTGAAGGCAGCGCTGGTCAGAGCAGCTCAAGCTGTACTCTCGGAAGAGCCATTATTGGCTAGTTCCAGGCACAGGTGTGCCATGGCTTTATTCTTTTTTTCTCTGTTGGTAACATTAGTGCTGCTGTTATAACTGGCTTCTGCCAACCCTCAAAAAATGTGTGATGGTTTTTCCTGTTCTCTCTGTGCCGCTGCCTAGGGTCAGTGATAGTCTGACCTTCAATGCCTCTACTCAGCACCTCCAGCAGTCCTTAAGAATGCTCAGTGTAGTTTCAAAGTCAAGTACCTGACACCATAAAAATGCTACTTTATTCTGGACAGAGCCCAAAATTGTAACTCAACTGCAGGTTAATTGGGGTGAGCAGACAATGAATTTAGGATTTTTCTATAATTTTCCATGGTGAATAACGTTGGCTAATCAAATATTCCAAAGACATTGACAGTAATTAAATGTCTGACACTGAAGGCTTCCTGAATTTCCATGTTTTACTAGAACTGCAAAGGAACTATAAATTGAAGCCCCTGTTGTGAGAGGTTCTGGCACACACAACTCTAGTTGAACTCTGCAGTAATTACTCACACAGGCTTCATCCAGAGAAGCCCAGGACCAAAGCCCACTGAAATCTGTGGAAGGACTCCTATTAATTTATACAGGCTACAAATTAAGCTCAGAGAGCTATAATGATTTGTTTCCTTCTCATTGTTTATAATAGCACAAAAAACATTGTGTTGATTTTTACCTACCTCATTTATCTCTATTGTTATTTGTCTGTAATAGGTCTTAATTATGTTATGAAAAATGAAATACTCTTCCCCCCTCCCCCCTCCTTTTCTTCAGGTAGGTATTTTAGATCTGAATACTGCAAACCGTGTCTAATCATCATTTCTGTCACAGATGATATGGCTATAGTCCATAAAACATGGAAAAAGCACTGGAGATTAATTAGAACTACAATAGTGTGACACAAATGCTATTAACTCTCCTTGAATTCTATTTAATTGAGAGTTGCTTACAGCATTTCCTTTCTCTGTTGAACATCTGACATTTAAATGGTATTTTTATTTCTTATGTCCTTGTCCTTGACTGCATCAAAGGTCAGTCTTGGCCTCTCTTGGACTTGTTTTTAATAGTTCTTAAAATAAATGTAGGGAAAAGCATAATTAAAAGACCATTGCCAAAAGGAAATTGCCATGCTTTTCTTCATCAGATAGTAGGGTGAGAACCTGCCATTCATCTGCATTCAAACCTCCACACGGTTTCTACTGGCATTCTGCTTACAAAGCAGAGGAGGAAGTGGCCTTCATTTGTCTGTACCAGCAATAAGAAAAAACTGAAGGAAAAGGTCTTTTAGGTACACGGGACCGGCAAGCAACCTCCTTGGTCATCATGGCCAATCCTTTTCTGTAATATGTGACTACATTAGATAAATTCTTTCATAAATTTATCAAGCTCTATCTCAAAACTAGTTAGATTTTCTGCCCTCATGACTCCAACTGGAATGTTGTTTGGCTTATTCCTGGGATAGCTGGATACCTCCTTCTGTTTTTAGTCTAAACTTATGGCCAGCTAATATCCATCTGTTTCTGGGCCATAATTGTTCTTCAGGCCCCTGGCAGAGGTTACATTAATTGTAAAATTAACATGTTTATTGTGTCATAAATTATAATAGGCCACTCATTCAACAAATATATCACGCATTAAAAATGGTAAACAAACACATTTAATGCAGTTTTGTGCTGAAGGTCCCTCTGTAAGTTGGTAGCAGGTCTTTTGAACTGGGGAGGTCAAGGGCAGCTGGACATAATGCTAGCTACATGATTCCTTCGTGTGCTGTTGGCTGCAGAAATTGGCATGCCATAACCACATTGGCCTTATGGGGTATCTAGAGTCGGACAGACCTTTAACATTTTCTAACAGAATTTACAGTCAACAGAAACAATTATGAAGAAGCATTTAAGTCACTCCATTTCACACCATAGATTTAGCTGCATGTTTCCTTTAAATTTCAGCACACATACACTCACTTTCCATGCAGACTGTGAAAGTATTGGTAGCATTTTTCTTAGAGAAAAATCTTTGACATAGCTGTACTGTTACTTTTAGAAGAAATACTATTTTCATTTTTTATTTGTTTTTCTGTGCTTTTATCATGGCTTGTTTGTACTATACTGAAACCAAGATAAATTGCTGTCTTTGATATTCTGAAATGGGGGGAAAGGACTTGAAGAGGCACATTTATTTATTTTGATTTTATGGACTTGCTTTCATTCTCTTGTTCTGAAATCAATAAAAATGCACTACTAGCCAAGTTGTGGTAGACAGTAATAGTCTTCTGGATATAATGATAAGCTTCAGTATTTTGCTTAAGGGTAAACTATAAATCATCAGAATATCATTTAGGTTGTTAGTAGGAGAGTCTGAACACTAATATTAGTAGCTGGACACTTGAGCATATTTAGAAAAAAAATTAAGTGGTTCTATATGGACTCAGCCGTGAGAAAGCTTTCTCCTCTCCACCTCTCCTGCTTCATGAATGCTTTCTTTGCAAAAGAAATTGTGAAGCATGTTGGAATATAGCTTTGAATCCATTGGGCTTCGATCATCCGGTCACGTGCTGCCTGGCTTTGGATGTATAGGGCTGTCCGTTGCTCCGTCCCTGTGGTCTTGCTGAATGGATGTCCCGCCCCGGGGTAATCTCTTCCCCAATCTTGCCTGACATGACTTTGTTTCTTCTTTCGGTGGTGGAGTCCGATTACTGGGGCTCACACGCATCTGGGACCTCTAGGCGGCAGTCTTCTGAGAGGCTCCAACCTCCCCTATATCTTGCCCTGATACCCAGCCTCGATGAGTCGCTGATGTCTCGCGGCCTGACCCCTGCCTGTTGGTATTCTGGGTTCTCCTGTGGATACGTATTAGGCCTATACCAACCGCCAAATCTGAGTTACACCTTTATGGGTCTACACAGTTGTCTCGATTCCCTCTAAGACAAAACCCTTCTTCTGATTGAACCAACACTAGGGCTCTATGCAACAGGCCTCCCAACCCCTAAAAAGGTGGGACACAGAAAGAAACAAAAGAAGGAATACTATCAATACCAGTGGACTCCTGACTACACCAAACGGGCCTGCCTGCCCCTGAAAGTTTCTAACTGGCCCTGTCCTGTGTACGCCTATGCCTGGCGGTTACCACCTTCTCCCTTCCATACTGCAGACCGATTGCGTGTTAGCTGGACCCTTGGTGGTCCTCTAGTTCCGCCTACTCTGTGTCCCCTGCCGGGCAGCTCTATGCAGCTGGAGCTTGTCTTCTCCAGCCCCTCCCACTGCTTAGGCTCTTCGTTCCCCACCTGGGGTCGCTCCTGGAGCCTTTCTGAACTCGCACCGATCCCACCTGACTCAACGCTTCAAGTTCCGTCACTCTCCCCTCTTCCTCGGGGGCAATCCTTGTTGTCACCTTCTTCCTCCTGATTTCTTGGATCCTCTCCCTCGAATCCTCCATCTGAATGAGGTGTGTCCGCCTCCTTCCTCTCTGGGCCATTGCTGGCGTCTTCCCTACGATGGGCTTCAAGGCAGTTTTCTGCCCTGTGAGAGGCAGTCCTGCCTTCTCTTACCCCTAATTGGAGTTCCAGGAATACCTGCCCTGCTGACGCTCTTCCAGGTCTCCCCCCCTGCTCCTTCGCCCGCGATGCCTTTTATCTCTCTGTGCTGGCTCCTCCCGTTCCTCTCCACAGCTGGCTGCAGTTTTAAAAAAACGTGGCTAACGAGCAACGCAGGTCCTGCAGCCACTTCTGGTTTCACCGCGGCACCGGCTGCAGGTAAGAGACTCTCCGTCTTTTCCTCTCTCTCCTTGCCTTCCCTGGTACCTTCCGGCCCCCAGGGACTCCCATTGGCCCCTAGGGGTCTGTCCCTTGTATCCTCCCTGTGACAAGCTTCATATCCTTGCTCCCCATAAATACAGAATTGCTTACTGATTTTGGAAAGTTACCACATATGCCGACTTTTTTATATATTTAATTTTCCCTACAGTTCATTTCTTGGAGGTGGAGAATGACCTAAACTCCTATTGTCTTTCATTACTGAAATTAGTATTCCTTTCTTCCCTTTCAATACCAGTTATCTTAAAATGGATCATTGTCTAATGGAGTTTTATATTTCATGTTTAATTACTCTACCTAGCTTTTACTTAGTATTATAGGAATATATGCTTTGTTCAAAGTGACATTTTCTCTGGTGCAGTGAGTCAATATGCTTAAAATAAAGGCCTTTTGCAGGCCATCTGCAAAACGTGGCATTTGCCCTCTGTGTAGAAGCATAACTGCTGTCACTGTGAGTCCCTCTACACATTACTTATATTACGCAATTACTTGGTTAAATGTACAATTAATTTAGACCAGCTACATGTGCAGATTGACTAGCACACTTTAAAAAGGTCCAACTGGCTATAAAGTTAGAAGTAGAAAACGTGCAATAATTCTATAGCTGGTTTCTATTCAGTTTTAATTCGAATGTGTAGCATAGCTATACCTCTGCAACTAGGAGCCCCATCAGCTGATGGTACTCCCAGCAACAGCACCATCTCATGGGCGGCCTCAGGTGGGAATCTTGTCAGCTGATGGGACTCCCAGCTGCAGGAGCATTCTACTAGTATGCTGGTGCAAAGAAAGCCTGAGATCACGATCCTGGGCTCCCCCTGCACTAGCAAGAAGGCAAAATAGGATCTGATGCTGGTTCCCACAGTCACACCTTCTGCCATGCACATGTGATATGGCAGGAAGCACCTTATCTGAACTCCTAGAGGAGCCCTGTTAGTGGGAGATATAGGATTACTTGAAGAGGAACTGGAATCCCGCACCCCAGGAGATTGTAGTGGTGATTGCCATCGACACCCATGTTCTGCCATTTCTGTGGAGGTTCTTTAAGAACTGAAAGTTCACTGGAGTCACAGATATTCCTGGTAATGATGAAGTGAAAATATTACTTTGTACAGGAACATATATTGCTTTAGATATTTAAAGAAATTCCGTGTTTGGAGATGCACTGAATAATTCATCACAAAGGTCGATAAATCTTACGTTTTCATTGTGGCAGATTTTAATTAGATTTTTATTTCAAGCATAGAAAATGCATCTGGAATCATCCTTTGATATTTCAATTGATATGGCTACTCCTCAGCTAAATTAATATCTATATCTATCTATCTATCTATATCTATATACATCTTAGGTGATCATATTGTTTTCTTGGGTGATCACAGACTTTATATTATGAATGTGTAACTTCATCCCAACTGTCCTTTTGAAATGCTTTTGAAGTCAGATTTTTGTAAGATCTCAGCTCCCATGTAGGCACCTAAATGAACTGCCCAAGTTTTCAGGCATTTTGAAGGCCCAGCACTTTAATATTATTAAAAGTGCTATATAGAGTCTGAACTGACAAGGTGCAGGCAAATAGTGGTTTTTGATGTAGCTGTTAGTTTTATTACTTTGAGAAAAATGTAGCAGCTGTGATTTCAGCCTCAGTTTTTTTATATCAACCATTTCTTTCTGTTTTAGTTTGAAACCTAATAATCAATTTGTTTATATGCATTAGTATAAATTCCAAAGGTTATTTTAGCTTGTGCCCATGAAAAATTCTGTCCATATTAACCTGGGTTTCTATCTTCAATACTACATGTCATATTAATTTCTTGAGCATATAATTTAATTAAATACCCTTTTGATGTACTTTTGGTGAAGTATGAATGAGGGAACTTTCCTCTATAGGTGTACTGCTAGAGAAATGGATAAAATCTAAGAGTTGCTAGAAATAATGGAAATAAAGATGTGTAATAGCTGTTGTCCTTTAAGGGATGCTAAGACTTTTTTTTTCTCTGTAATGTATGGTACAGATTTACTAAATTTATTTTCCCTGAAGCATCAGGCAGCTACCTTTGTCTTATTGCTGTACCTAGAGAAGTATGAACAGGTTTTTGTACTTCTCCATATATTTATAACTTCTCATGAAAATAGGATAACTAAACTGAGGCAAGAACTGAATGGTATGTGGCAAAATGTGTAAGGTGATCTGTGCAACTGTTGCAGCTGGCTGGTCAGACATTTGAATAGGGGTGGACATTGCGCAGTTAAGGAATTGTTGCAAAATGTGTGCCAAGGTTTAGACAAAGAATCCTAGAAATTATTTTTTCTTAGCACTTTACCTAGGCTAACTTTAAAGTGATGAAGTTTTCTGTTGTCTCCCCTGACTCCGGGAGAGGTGTTACATGAATAATCTTATATATATTTGTAAAGCATTGTGAGATTACAGTAGAAAATAATTCACATACAACAGAAGTCTTAAAGTTTTTTTGTTTTCATCTTATTTCTCCATCTTTTAGACTTTGTTACTGGCCTAAATACCCTTCCAATGACTGTGGGGTATGTCCCTATTGCTGGTAGGTGTTTTATGGCTTTGGCCCTTTCTTGGTTGGCGCCTTCCTCCCTAGTGAGGTCAGGGTGAGAGATTACTCTAGGGCCACCTAGATGGTTCTGAGCACTGCCCCTACCTGTCTACCATGACTTTGATGTTAATAGATGGGGGAGGCAGTTCCCTGTCAGTGGTCCCAGTTGGGTTGCAGCCCTGCGTCTTTCCTCATGGGGCTCTAAACCTCCCCTTTACCCCACCCTTACCACATCCACGGCCTGGGAGAGCTCAGTCTCCTTGTACCTTTCCCCGGGGTGATCTTTCCTCACCCACAAGGCCCACTCTGAGCGGGGTAGGGTGTCCAGCCATCAGTCACCACAGGACTGATCCTTAATCTTCAGGCGAACCTGCGGACAAACTAAACACGCCCCAGCCTGGGGTAACGATAACTCAAAAGGTCCTTTGCTTCCTGCAAAGGCGTTAGTCATCTACTGACAGAGTACAGGGGACTCTGGCTCTCCAAACCCTCCTGCCCTGCTAGGGAGAGAAAGAGACCTGACATCAATCCCTCTGCTTACTCTTTCCAGGGGGCCCGCAGGTTGGGAGCTAATCACTCCTGTTCCCACCAATGGGTGGGAGTCACCCCTTCCCTGCCGGGTTCTGGGCCAGTTGCCACCTACTCCTCTTTCTTCAACCAGCTGCCTGCCAAATCTTAGTGTTGCTCACCGCCCTTCCCCACCGGGGTACCTGGCCACTCCCGCAGAGTCTGATCTTTGCCTGCAACTGTGGGGACAACCTTCCTCTTCCTGTCATGCCTCTCTGGCCAGCTCTGGCTCCTTGAGCTCTGCCCTGGGGTTTTTCCTACTGGGCTGCCTGGTTGGACACTAGGGCTTCTTACCCTGAGCCCCACTCCACTGCTCCTACACAGCTCCACTGCCTGTGGCTCCCTGCCAGTGTCCTGCTTTTCCCTGCCGGCATTCTGCTCCTCTCCACTCGGCTCTGCCATCCGTGGCTCCATGCTGGCATCCTGATCAGGCTTGTTGGCATCCCGCTGGACCCATGTGTCCAGCTCCCCTGCTCGCCTCATGCTGGCAGCCTCCATCTCTCTTCCCCCAGCAGCTGGGTGTCTCCCCAGCTGCCTTTTGAGCAGCCCATGCTGGTCCCAGGCTCTGCTCCTGGGGATCGTTGATCCACAGGGTCAGGCAGCTGTGGAGCTGCTGAGCCTGTGTCGGTTTTTTCCCCCAGCTGCTGCTCATCCCGGCCCCTGTGGTAAGTATCGGGGCTCATCAGATGGGGTCCTGGGACATGCTGGGAGGGGCGGTCTTCTGTCTTCCTTCCCACAGTCCCTGTAGTACAGGGGTGGGCAACGTGAGGGCCGTATCTGGCCCACCTGGCACTTTCATCTGGCCCGCGGTAACCGCAACGAATTGCACCCCACCCAGCCCTTCTGCCCATGCCGGTGGGAGTGAGGCACCCATGTGTCCAGCTCCCTAACATACCCTATTGGACCTTGCTCCCACCCTTGTGGGTGGAAGGGCTGTGCCCAGCCACAGCTTCTGGGCAGGGCTCCTGCTGCAGCTGGAACCTGCTTACTTGGGGCAGCAGGTATAGAAGTGGTAGGGCTGGGGCGGGGGTAGAGTAGCAGCTGGGTGGAAGCCAGAGTGCAGTGTGGAGTCTACACCCAGAGGGGCAGCAGGAGTGTGGAGCTCAGCTGTGCAGGGTTTGGGTGTGAGAGTGGAGGGACTCCCTGCCACACTCCCCCAGTGGTGTACAGCCCTCACTGCCTGGCAGCAGCAGTAGGTGGGAAGGTCAGGTCACTTGTGCCTTGTGCAGCTCTGGCCAGTGCTGCAGGGTGGAGGGAGACCAGAGCCTGCCCTATCACCAGGGCTCTATGCCAAGTGCCTGCAACTCCAGCACTTGCAGCATGGGAAGCCCTGCACTGGAGCCTGCTGCTTCCCTCACTCTCTGCTGTGCAGGTCCCCGCACTTTGTCAGGATTGGAGGGAGCCCCACCCCCACCTTCCCCACAGAATCCAGAATGGGGCTTCCCCACTGCAAGTGTAGAGTTGCAGGCATGTGGTGCAGAGCCCCTGCAATAGAAGTGGCCTGTGCTGGGCTTGAGCACCCTGGCCTCCCTGCCTGCTGCTGCTGCCAGGCAGCAGGGGCTGCACACTATGGGGGGAGTGTATGGGGGTCCCTATACCCCAACCTTTCCTCACATCCCACACACCAACTCTCTGCCCCCACAACCTCCATCGACATATACATACACCCCAACATACCCTATTCCCCCCTACACAGCCACACTCTTTCACAACCAGCCCCCACTCCACAAACCACCACAGGCGCACACACATTATAAGAATGACACTTTATTTTTGAGTTATTATTCAATTCCTTCTGTATACAGTTGTGACAGTGGTCCATCCCTGGGCCTGTCTAACATAGGCCTGACCCTCTGTCTTTGTGCTACACACCCACCTTTCTCTTCTGCCACACCTTGATGGAACAATATTTATGATGTTACTCAGGTGGGAGGCTGCCCATTTACTACCCTGACACTAGGGGTTGCTATCCACCACTCCAAACCTTCCCTACACAGTGGCCCATGCCTCGCAGATGGTAGATAGTTGTTGAGCTGTGTCCCCTGGCACTGTTGTCTGCTCACCCCCTGTCACTGTGCCTCCTGGCACTGGGTTTTGCTCACCCCCCGGTTGCTGCACCCCCTGACGCTGAGGCCTGCTCACCTTGGCCCTGGGGTTTATATGTGCCCAGAGCCCTACCTCCTTCCTGTTAGCTGACCTGCCTGGGTGGTTGGGCTTTTAACCCCTACCTTCAAGGTACTTGGTGTTCTTATAGACTCTGGTCTTAGAGAAGCAGCCTTGCTTCCTAGTAACAGGGTTAGGGTTCCTTGTTACAACAGTACACAATCACAAGTCATGACAAATATTTTTGTAATAAAATTAAAATATAGTAGGTGTTTGACTTCTAGTATATGATTTGTTTTTTCTGTAGTTCTAAGATGGAATACTCCCCCCCGCCCCAAAGGAGTATTGTGGGGGCAGCAAGGGGAGGGACTTCCAGTGGCAAAGGTCAGGGGTTAGGGGATAGGACTTCTGGAACCAGTGTGTTGACCAGGGAGCAGGGCAACTGTCAAGGGGTGGGACTACTTATGCAGCCCCTGACAGCTTGCCAAAATTTGTTAAGCAGCCCTCCACCTGAAATAATTGCCCATCCCTGCCTTAGCATAATGTGATGCCAAGCTAGCTCTAAATGAAATCGCATATATTACATTGGAAATAGTTCAGATCTGTTAACATGGCTCATCACCTAGGCTAGTTTATCCTACTTGTCAGATCTTTTAGAGGTAGCTCAGGTATCTCTGTATTGTGCCATGTAGACACACCCTGGATATTTAATAAATTCATAGATTCATAGATGCTAGGGTTGGAAGGGACCTCAACTGATCATCGAGTCTGACCCCCTGCCTGGGCAGGAAAGAGTGCTTGAGTCAGATGACCCCAGCCAGATTCCTATCCAGCCTTCTCTTAAAGACCCTCAAGACAGGGGAGAGCACTACCATGCTTGGACGTCCATTCCAATTTTTGGCCACCCTTACCGTGAAGAAGTTTTTCCTGATGTCTAGCCTAAATCTGCTCTCTGTCAGTTTGTGACCATTGTTCCTTGTTACCCCAAGAAACTAAACATATTCACTTTTAATCCATTTCCAGATATTAAACTCTTTTTGCCTGTTAATTTTTGTGGCAATTTACTGGATCCACTGAATCTTGGGATTAAAGTGTCAGAATTTGAATATAATATATCCGGTATAGTCTCAAAGTTATTGTTGGATGATGACTGTGTGGTCACTTCATGTATGTGCCCTCTGTTATTTATGCAGGATTCCTCTTGATATCACCAGAAGTTAGAACATCTAAGAGCAAAATTTGTCCTTAAATGTTTGATTCAGAAGGTTTGGAACAGACAGTTTCAGGATAACTTTCAGTAACTGCCTTTGGTAAAAAGCACCTGTTGCTACCAAAGGCATAAATAGCAAATTCAGTTCCATGGACAGAGATACTAGGAAATGCCAGAGAACAGGGGCATTTGGAGGGGGGAGGGAGGTGAGGTGCCCCTTTAAACTGATGCCTACTTGCCGTGTTCTACTTATACTACTGATTGCTACTACTCAGTCTAAGCAAAGGTAGAATAGGGCCCTATGTACCTTGAATGGAAAGGACTCTGTAAACATAAATTCTGTAAATTCTTAGCTTGCATTTCAGTGTATTAACTGGTCTTAAACTCAACTTCTTTTTTAATTCCTGTATTGCATCCTGGTTTTTCTCAGTATTGGAATTTATTTTAATGATGTCCTCATTATTATTTATCATTTCATAATGTCAGATAACAAACCTTCATGAGGTTCTAAAATCTATTTTGGGGGAATAACAACATATTTTGAACTGCAAAGTTTATAACTGAGGCAATATGCTAAAAAATGTGTGAGAAAAATTTGGGCAGGGATTTTGGATAAAGTTATTTGTATACAATTTCATAGTGGGGATTTTAATATCTAACAAGTTAACAGATTTTAGGGGGGAGATTAAGTACTGAACTCATGTAATTGAAGTCTGTCTGCTGAATTAAGAGTCCAAAGGCCTTATTGGTTGTGGTGCATCTTTTTTTCTATAATAGTTATTATTTATTCCTGTTTAGTTTAGAAATAATTTTCTTAATGACAGTTAAAAATGAATGGTGATATTTTTTCAGGGGGAGAATCCCTCAATGGCCCTTAAAAATAACCAAAGGGCTCCTTTTGTCCCTTGATTTATGTCGGTGCTTAAGGACAGTCAGCTGTACATCTTGTGCACAGGTGTTAGATTCAGGAGCACAGGTCTGAATACCCCTTAATTTACATTCAAATATGGGAGCCAATAGGGAGGAAATGGACAGAGTGTTGGCTTCCCACCATGTTTCCTAGTGTGCCAGGCAGCACAACAAGCCCAGCTGGAGATGTCTACCATACTGCTAGGATGGACCCTCAAAAGCAGCTGGGACAGGATCTTTGTTTTCAGAGGTACAGCAGTTTGCAAGGAAATGAAGCTGTACACAGCCAAATAATACTTTTCTAATTCCACATTTCTTGTGTGTGCTGTGTCAATAGTGAAATGAAAGCAGGTATGATGATGATTATTCAGCTATTAGAAAGACTCTCATACTTCCCTAATTATCATTCTGAGTGCAAAATCTATCGATTTTGTTGGTGTCTAATAATGTTGTGTGTCTAGTTTTCTAACCCTGTATATTTGGTGCACTGAAAGTTAAGGATAAAAATAAGCAGCAGCAAGCAGGGTGGAAGCAACAGCAACTAGGACAGAAAGAGTGACAGGATTAGCCAGTGTCTGACTGGTCCATGCTTGTACTGAGAGAGTAATCAACCCAAATGCCAACATTTATTAATGCTGTTCACATCAAAAGCTGTCAGAAAAGCACTACGTAAGAGCCCTTGGCATCAAAAAAGAAATATTGATTGAAATAAACTGCAGTTTGAGTTTCAGCATCCCTGTTCAATACATATTATAGAGCTTCATATTCTGTAACAAAGCCTCTGAGGGCTGGCAAACTCAGTAAAGTACTTACAGAAATGTCAAATCATGATCTTCACTTGATGAACACTTGTCTGTCTGATTCCTTCCATTTAGTGTTAGACTTCAGGGAATAATAGCTGCAAATAGAAAAGATATTACAATCTTGGGCACTCTTGTGTGGATAACATGCATTTATATTTGTGTGCTCTGTGTGTGTATATATTATATACACATGCTATAATTTTTATCAGTGTGCATTTATGTGCATACAGTGGGTTCATCTACACATGTATTTACTCTGGCCCAAATTTACTCTGGTGTAAGGTACTCCAGAATAACAGTTTTTGGGTAGGCATCTACACATGTGGTGATTAAGGAACAAAGCTGCATCAAGTTCCCTGTAGCCTTGCAATGGTCCCCTGCTGCCACCGGGAGGAGCTCCAGGCACCCCCTGGGTGCTAGCCCAGGGGCTGGAAGGGAGCACTGGACCAGAAGACAACTGCCTCTTGGCCCAGGGGTTAGGGCAGGGTCAGCCTGCTGTTGGAGCAGGGACAGTGTCCCCCTGCCCTGGTAGCATGGAGATCCTTGCCCTGGCTCCCTGATCAGGGACACAGGGCTTGAAAAGGGCCAAAGGGGAGGCTAGCTGCCACACCGGAAGATTGGGGTAGGGGGCCCCATCCCTGAAGCTCTTTCCAAGCCCCATGCCTCAATCACCCGATCGAGGAGTGGGGCTAGGACCTGCCCCTGACCGGGACAGTTCCTGGCCAGCTCTGGGCAGCCCAGAGCTGGCAGGGGACTGCCTGAAACAGAATAGTTCCTAGCCACCTCCAGGATGCATGTGCCTGGAGCTGGCTGGGAACTGTCCCAGTCAGGGGAAAGTCCCAGCCAGATTCAGGCTAGGCAGGGAACTATCCCCATGCAGGACCCTCCCAGCCTCTGCTCCATGATTGCAATTGTGCTCTTGGAGTGGGTGCTGAGGAGCTTGCTCCACAATTGCAGAGCCCGGGCTGGGAACAAGCCCCCACTCTGTGATCATGATCGGGGAGCAGGGCTGGAAGGACACTGTTCCCACCCAGGCATACAGGTTGGGGGCTGGGGAGCTTGTTCCCTACTTATGAGTATGGAGCTGGGAAAGAACAAACTCTCCACCCTGTTCTCTCTCCAGCTCCTTGCTCAGAGCTGGACAGGGAATAGGCTCCCCTGCCCCTGCAAGCAGGGAGCTCCTAGTGCTGGCTCTGCAGTCATGGGGCTTGGGCTGGGAGACCCTTATCTGCCAGCCTGATCCCTGTGACTAATCTCAAGTAACTTTGCTACTTGCATTTGCAGGTAACACATTACTTGGGATTAGGGAGGTCTACTGCGAAGTAAGCATATGCATGTGTAGATGCACATACTTACTTTGCAGTAAACTATGCTTATGCAAAGTTAAGTGTCTCATGTAGACGTGCCCAGTATATATCTTTTCATAGTAAATGGTGAGTACCTTTTAAGCAGATTGTCAAAAACTATAGAATAAACAAGCTTTACTATCAGAATGTGGTTTAAAAAACAAAACAGAAATGAATAATTTTCTAAAATGTATAAATTGTCAAATCTCTAGCAAGTCTATGGACAAAAAAAGGGTTATTTGACTAAGAGATGGAAGCCCTAGAAAGAGCCTCTGTGTATGTATAGATATGAAAGCTACAAAGTCTAGTCACTGGATTATTGCGTGATCATGGGCAAGTCTTTTTCTTTCTTCGCCCCCTTCCTTGCTTTCTCACTTGTTTGTTTGTAAGCAGTTTTGATAAAGATCTTACTATGTGAATACTGCACCTACCAGAACGAGGCTATGGCCTCTAATGGAGTATAAGTAATTGATGATAATTGATGGTAAATCTGTTTGGATACAAGAATAAATTCTTATTTTCTTTCCTCAAGCATGCAGAGTGGCCTTCTATAACCACTGGTACTATCTGACTGGCTCACATTGTAATGCACCCTCACACTACCCTGTGCAATGAGAAAAGGCTCTTATTTTACAGATGGCAGTTGAGGTTTAAGCTGGTTTAGTGACTTGGCCAAAGTCACAGAAAGTTTACAGCAAGACAAAGACTTAAACTTAGGTCTCTAAACTGTAGCTGTTCAGCTGTTTAAACTATCCATTTACCATTCTTCTGTGCACAAAACAGACACAGGGCAGAATATCTGAAACAGTCTTTGGTTTATCATAAATGTAGTGGCCTTCCTTAAATGTGACACCTGAAAAAAGCTATTTTCAAGGAATAGCAGGGATACAGGGGAAAGAGCCATCTCTGAGCCACTTCTGCTTGTTACTTAAACACCTTGCCTAACACTAAATGGAGCCCTAAAGGTGCATGGATGCACAGAACGAGTGGTCCCTGCAGTGTACCCTCTGTCCCAGAGAGCAGCCTCACCAGACAAGAGCTTAGCTTGTAATGCTTAAACTTCATTTCCCTTCATACTTTTCAGTAAAGTTTTCACTATTTTGACATAAAACTTCATTCTAAAGTGTGAAGAATGGTTACTTTAATTACTGCCTGTAGCAACTCAACTCTTAACATATTTGCCTATCAGGAAGGGGGAGGGGAGGAGGAGGGTGTCCAGTAAAAATACATAGATACCTATCTAGAACACCAGTTGTATTAACATTTGCACAATAAAAGAAAAAAAGGAAAGTTCATAAACGTTGTCATTTCATCAAACTTCTAAACCATTACTGAATGTTGTTAACAGTATTTTCCTTTTAAGAATCACTGACAACTAAGCAGCTAATTTTGAACAACCTCCTTTTTTCATTTTATCCAGAGTGTCTATCTAGCATAGTGAGATGGATTAGCAAATAATGGATGCAAGGAAAAAAAGGCACATTTTTTGGATTTCTCTATTAGAAATATCACGAACATTCAGCCACCTTGGGTCTGGTCCTATACTCATTGGTGTGGTTCATTTTCCTTTTTTTAGTGGGAATTTATCTTGATTGGGATGGGAGTATTTTTCCCATCCCAGCTGATTGCCATTTCTAAAAGCATTTTCTGCTTACAACAGTCTGCGCTGCAAGTGACAGTTCAGTTCTGGTGATGATGGGCACTATGCTCTTGATGCTTCCACACCTGACATTACATTTAGATAGATGAGTTCAAATTTCAGGTCATGGGAAATGTTGGAATTGGGCTTATTTGAACTTTTTAAACAGATGTGGGACAGGGTTTTCTGGTGAGCCAAAAAGAGGTTGGAAGGATGTAGAAGTGGAGTGCACGGTAGGGGGAAGGGGAAGGGGGTTAGATGTGGTTTCTGGGCAAGACAGAATCGGCAGGGTAGGAGGAGTTATGGGATGACATTTAGTTATGCCCTTTCTGTTAGCTTCTTTCATATTCATTCTCTCCCTCTCCCCATTAGCCCCTGCTGTCCACAACTGCCTTTATTACTCTTGTCTCCAGTTCCTCTTTCACAATTACCCCCTTGTTTTATCTCTTTCCCTCTCCGACAGCCTCTGTCACCAGTGCCTTACCTCTTCTATCCTTTTAGAAACATTAGTTTAAATGGCACTGAGGTATCCTTATGTAAATCCTTCCATTTCTGAGTTAGATTCTCTAACTCCTGGGGGAAAAGGGTTTGCATAAAAAATGTCCCTCCATTAAGCATCCCCAAACAAATTTCTGTTGCATCAGCAAGCTGCTGCATAATAGTCTAGAAAGAGACTTCTTATCTGTTAATTCAGGGAGTATGGAGTTTGGATCCACCATGGTATACATGGAGCTATCTCTACCTGTGCTTCCCATTGCTTTTTATCTACAGCCCCCAAGGACATTGGGATAGGGTCTGTATGACTACATAAAAGGAATGTCATGCTTCTATGAAGATAATCCTCTTGACAAGCAACTAAGCATAATAGCAGGTTAAAATCTGTCTGATGATATGGCTGAAATTGTTTTTGGGTCTGTTGCTTTAGGCTATCTTGGTAACATACAGTAGCTACAATAAATGAGCAAGAATCACACACTCCAAGAACCCATAGTTCCCTGTTTGTGAGAAGGAAAAGGGACAGTAGGTAAACTTCTGGAACTGACACTGTTACAAGAATGGTATGGGCCATGTATAGAGCGCTTGCTATATAAATGGCATCCTGGAATGATGGCCATTGCTTTTTTTTTTTTTTTTAACCTTTTTACCTTGAGACACCCCACCACTAGACTCGAGCACCCCACAGAAAATTCAGCTTCCACTCATTTTTTGACTATGGAAAAATAATAGAGCATTTTTTCTTTTGCAAAGAACTTAGAAAGACCACAACAGGTCAGGGTATTTTTAACACTATCCCTTCCTATTTGAAACCTCTAGGTTTTTCTTATTAATTATGTTTTAATACTTAGCAGTGTTAACTTTGCTTGCAAGGATCTCAAGGGACCCCAGGGTGCCGCAGCACCCTAATAAAAAATCACTGGGCTAAAGAAAACTGATAAACTAGAGCATTAGGGATGTAAACTGACAGCTGGAAAACCTGGGAGCGTAAACAGAAACCACAACATATGCTGGATACAGGTATACATACAATTCCAGCAGTAGCTGGGCCATGGACTCAACTGCTTCTGGTCATTTTTTATTGAGGCAGACTTTGGAAGGTGATATTCCATGCATTGATATGTAGTAGAAATTATAACTGCAGATCTGTTTTTACACCCACCAATCCTCCCCTCCCCCCTCTACCCCCCCCAAAATGAGGCAACTAGACATCCCTAGAAGCATTTGTCAGTTTATTTGCTTTCTAAGCTTGGACCTTAAGGGCTTTCTGTTTGATTTATTCCATTTACACGTAAGAGACATAAGGAATTAATGATGGAGAAGGACACGCTAAAGCTCTGTATCTGGTTGAAAATATCCACATAATGGAGCTGTTTATTCACTGAATATCTTTCTCTTTTGGTTTTAACTCTCTGAAGAGCAGTAGATACAGGAATTGCCCAAGAACCCAGTTTGCTAAAGGCTACATATTTCCATCAGCTGTGTACAACATAGTTTGGAAGAGTGTTAGGAAATAAGCATATGGACCAACAAAAGGCCACTTTAGAAATATGGAGAGCATGGGATATGATGCCATAATGTAAATGCTTCTCATTGCGCTCTGCCAAATAGCTGCAGATGTGAGAAATGATCCTGCAGCTGGGGTATGATCTGAAGGAAATGTGATCATATACTGCTTTAAAAGCTGGATCCTCCAGTACTTTGCATGTTAGCAGCTATTCACACTTCTGTAAACTGAGTACAAAATAGATGCAAAGTTCTACAGTTTTCCTCAGGAACTGCTGGAGAGCTTTCAGGGCTATGAGTAGCGCCTACTCATGAAAGTACCATATTTTCTCTTATATAACTCACACTTCTCTTGCAAATCAGCTTCCCAAAATTGCATGTATTAGTGGGGAAGCTGATTTTCTGACCAGGATAGAAGCACCCTGCTTTGATTTCTGATCCACAGTTCAGCATGACTTACATTGCTGTCAGTGCAGCTAAGGGAGTCAGTTGATTTAATAGCTCATTGTTCTTCGCTCCAGAAAAAGTGTTAATGTCTGTCTTTTTTTTAATCGTCTGGATGTTCCACCAATCAAGATAACCTTTCTTAGGACAAGTTTTATGTCTGTTAGCTGCTTCTGGTCTTTATCTTCCTATTTCACTGCCTTGGAGACTAGTTCTTTTCAGAATCACAGATCCACCCATGGAGACCTGTCTTCAGCAACAGCTTTAGGTAAGTGAGCTGAATATTAGGCTCAATCCCTGCTTTATTCAGCCATAACTATGGAAAAAGCTTTTTCTTCTTTATT
This sequence comes from Gavialis gangeticus, assembly GCF_001723915.1. Lineage (NCBI taxonomy): Eukaryota > Metazoa > Chordata > Crocodylia > Gavialidae > Gavialis > Gavialis gangeticus. The sequence goes on along the minus strand of NW_017728998.1, from coordinate 26,956,883 downwards.
CTCTCTCCCAAAAATCAAGATTTATATTATATTCCAGGGCATGTCATATGCAAGAAAACATGGTATAAGCAGTTCCTCCATGTTATGTCTTGATTGGTGGAGTTCTTTGTGTATAAACATGCTGTTAGGATATTGTTTGCAGTGCTAGTGCTGGTGCACAGAGTGTTTGTTTCCTTGGAGATCTCTATGTTACACAAAGAATTGACCACAGTGGCTCAGTTCAGTGGCAAAAGCTTGGCCTGAAAAGCACCAGTTCCCTAACGCACTTGACCAGAGGGTTAAGAAATGTTAGTTGTGAGTCCTTATGGTTATGCACTGCCATAACTTGCAATTTCTTGTATCCCTTAGGCCAGGTCCCCAAAGTTTCAAGTCCTTTTTATCTGAGGGGCAAGGATATTTGTTCATATTATCTTTTATTGGTCATTTATCCCAACTGCATGTTTGGGATAGACTTAGACCACCTTTTGAATGCAAAGCACTCTTCTTCAAGCTTCATGTATCATTCCTGGGACCACCATAGGTACAGGCTTGTTCTAGTGTTACCACATCATACATTTATATAACAAACATCAACACCTCTACCAAATTTCTCTAATCCTTAGGTGTGGTATGGGCTCTTTAGAATCACCTGTAACAATGTAATAAGCTGCAGGTTTTCAGATGGCTTGTAGCAGCTTGCATGCTATCAGGGGCTGTGCCTAGCTTCAGCTGGCAAGCAACAGATTGCAGGCTGGCTAGGAGGACTGGACCAGCTGCAGAAGATAACTAGCTGGCATCTAGGAAGCTAAAAGGGCGTCCAGGGAACAGAGTGACAGTCAGTCTGAGAGAACTGCAGGCAAGGGCAGAGTATTGAGTGGGAGAGAGCCAGTGTGTCAGCTCATGGAGGTGCCCAGGGTTCACACCAGGATTGTCTCTCTCTGAGAGGACTGCAAGTATAGCAGAAAGAATGGTTACTGATGTGGCTACAGAAGAAGTGGGGAAAATGGTGGATCCGGCCAGTGGCTGGACTCCATTTCCCAGCAACCCCTTGTAAGGGAGAGGAAGGGTCGGCGGGCTCTGCGGCTCCCCGCCCACACGGAGCCCCACCAATCATCCACCCGCTGGTTTCAGTTGTGGGGCAGGAACTTACATTCCCCAGGTGTGCGGGGAGAGGAGGGGCTGGTACCCATGGGGCCGGCATAAAAGAGAGGCCGGGGATGGCCAGAGGGAGGAACGCGGAACCGGAAGCAGGCAGCGAGGAGCCTGAAGTCCAGCGGAGCTCGTGGCAGTGGATGCGAGCAGCCCTCCAGTGCGGTAGGACCCACTGGCAGAAGGGTCAGCCCCAGCAGGGCCCGGAGAGCCCAGACGGGCGGATGGGGGAATATTGAACTGTTATATTGCTGGTTGGGAGTGGCTGTAACCCAGCGGGAGCCGGGTACCGTATTGACTCTACTATAAGGGCACTCGTTTGCTGTAAATACCGTAGCACCTGCAATAGGGGCGTAACGGCCGCAGGGAGCCCTAACTGTAAAATTGAGGAACTGGACAAGGTCCCTAGCAGAGCTCGTTGGGAGCTAGAGAGGGGTTAGACCCCACGGCATACAGGAAACGCAGGAGGTTGTTGGCTGAAGACTGAAGCCGTTGCTTCACACGTGGAACCCCTGGCCGTAGTATTTTGTGTTAATCCGTATGTTTTCTTTCTGGACAATCTGAGTGGATGTGCCGGATAGGCGGTCACCTCCCGGTGGAACGGGTGAGGGTGTAGGGGTGGAGGAGCCCTCATCAACGCGGGACCCGCGGACACTGAGGAGTCTCATAACTGGATGACATGCGCCGGCCCATCTGAACCAACTCTAGTATCATCAAAGTCGTGGCAGGAGAGGCAAGTGCATGTAAGCGCCCAACACACGGTGAGCCGACCCTTGGTGAATGGTAAGTGACCCCGCCACGGGGAGGCGGAAGGGGGAGATCTCACGATCCCCCCCCCGACACCCCTACCCACGTCGCTGTGGCCAGTTTCAGTGGAAACCCCAGCAGCAGCAGCACTGTCGCAATGCAAGGCCAGGATGGCCCCAGCAGCACTGGCAAGTTTCATGGCTACGTGGGGAGGGGCTCTGTAGCTGTGGCTGGGATCTTGCAGTGCTGACAGCATGGTCCAGAGCTGGGGCAGGGACATAATCCACTGTCTGCTTACTCCTGCCCAGGGTGAGTGGGCAGCAGATCACAGCTGTGCTCCAGTTTTGGACCATGCTGTCACTGCCACAAGATCCCAGCCCTAGAGCAACTCCTCATCCAGCTCCATACTCTGCCAGTGCTGCTGGGGGGCTAGTGTCAATGGAAACCCTGGCCCAGTGCTGTCACAGTGCCACTGCTACTGGGGTCTCCATGAAAACCAGCTGCAGCAGCCTGGGCAGGGGCTGCTGGGAAATGGAGTCCACCATGGGCTGGACTTTGCCTGCCCCTGGGCTAGAGAGATAAGGGAAAGAGCAGGCAAGTGGTGGTGAAACCACAACTGAGGACTCTCATTTGGTCTGGGAGAAGACCCTGTGAAATATAAGTGTTTGGTTTACAGACTCAGTTGTTTATGTGGACTCCTGCTGGGAGGGAGTTTGCCCTGGAGTGGGCGAATAAGGATACTGGGAGAGACGGTGGCTGAACCCAATAGACTGTGTGTTTGAGCTAAGCAAATCCCCAAACCTGCTACACCACTCTTATCAATCAACCTTAACAATCAATTTTAACACCCTGTCATGGGCACCATGGTGGTGTCAATAATCCTTTGGTGAGGCCTGCTTTGGTTAATGTCTTAGCAAAGCCTTTCTATGAGCTGTATATGCATTGATCAGTGCTTATGTTAATGAATACTCCAGTAAGGCCTACAGTTGATGCTGCATTAACAATGATGCAATGCAAAATTATTATGCAACACCTTTGACTGGACTATAATATTTTCAGGTGACACATTGATTTTATAACCCCCTTCATTGACATTTAAACTATATAGTGTACCTTATTTAGTTGTGAACATTACAGTAACGGTTTTTGGCAGTACATATTTTGCTCCTCCATACATTGTATACTGCAGCCAGTCAGAAGTTAGGTTTCCATTTTTTTAGAGCTATTGCTAGGTACAGAATGCCAATGCTGCATCAAAAGCCATGTTTGTGAAGTGAAATGGTGAGTCTCAGAAGCTTCACTTAGTCAAAAGCAAGTAGTCACTTGTCTGAGCAAAACTGTTTTTTCATGACAATAAATATAAAGTTAAGGAAGGATAAAGATTTAGTGTGTGACATTGTCTCTTTGTATGTCAGTCAGATGGTTCAGATGATGGTGTCTCACTTCTGTTCTTATGCAAGTAAATCTTTCATTGAATGAAGAAGAGGAACTAAAGGATCATAGGAAAACAGGACTGGAAAGGGCCTCAGGATGTCATCTTGTCCAGTCCTTGGCTCAAGGCAGAATCATCCCTGACTTAAACCATCCCAGCCAAGTGTCTGTCCAACTTGCTCTTGAAAACTGGAGATTCTACAGCTTCTCTAGGTAGTCTGTTTCAATGCTTGACCATCCTCATAGGCAGCAGTTTCATCCTAATTTCCAACATAAATTTCCTTTGCTGCACTTCGAGACCATTGCCCCTAGTTCTGTCCTCTGCAGCCACAGAGAAAGGTCTATCTCCATCTTCTTTATAATTGCCCTTAACTATTTGAAGACTGTTATCAAGGTCTTCCTCAGTCTTCTTTTCTGCACCCTAACCTTGTGGCTCAAACACCACACTTGCATTGTACAGAGTGGCAGCAAGCTGTTATTATTTCAGCTGGCAGTGCCTATTGAGTCACTGTGTTGCAATCTGAGGTTTATATTTATTTTATTTTCTCCCTTCCTCCATAGATGTTCCCACAGGACAGTCCAGTCATTTGTACATGGGAAGGTGAATTTTACCCTGTAAATAAAATTGCACTATTTATGCATAGAAATGTCAAAAAAAAAAAAAGGCTGTGAAAATGGAGGCATGTTCTTCATCTCATGAAAACTGTATGGGTTCTAGTGGGATGTAGCTGGTGACTGATTAGGCAACTATTTCCTGTAAAAATAATCTTGATAGTTTATTTTCATATTTATAGACACTTCATGTGAAACAAAAGATTCTTAAAGGCAAAAACGTAAAATATTCAAATTAATTCTACATTTGCCTTTGTTAATATGTATGACATACTAGTTAGATGAATTTCAAGTTGTTTTCCCCATGAAAATGTTCAAATAATTAATATTGCCACCACTGCTATACTTTAATACATATTCATAACCATCAAGTCCTTTAGGGCTGGGGTTTTTTGTCATTGGTATCTAATACATACTTTGGCATTTTATCGCTGTCTTTCAGTATCTCACTGTTGCAGTCAGTGAACTGGGAACTGTTGTGAGGGGACAGCTGGGGCATGTCCAAGGTCAACTCATAAATGTTTCCAGGCTCCAAATATTTTTAAATGGCAACCAAATGTAAATAAGCCTGCAACAAAAATATCACATTAGTCACCTGCAGGCTGGGTAACTGCCATACTTGCTGCATCAGGGTTACCAGTTAGCTGCATAGAAGTGAGAAGAGGCAAGGTAGGGCTAGGGGTGAAGCTGCCCCTCAGGCCTCTTTGATTTAAAGGAATTAAAATGTAAAGGAGCTTTTCTGATATAAAAAAAAAGGAGATAACCCAACACTGCTACTAAATGAAACATATTTTAAAAAGCTGAGGCTTATTCCCGTAGCATCTGTCACCATAGATCACAAAACCCCAGGATGTCATTGAACTTCACTAGTTCCTGATGTGATATATAAATCTTGTCCTCTTTTCAGGATGTCAAGTAAAGCTGAGCACTTTGACCAAGGTTTGGGAGGAAATCAGTGGCAGAGGTTGGAACCAGAACTAACCAGGGAGCCCTGAGCACCATTCCTAGGTTGTCATAGCTTCCAGGGTTGGAAGGGACCTGAGAAGATCATCTAGTCCAACCCCC
>NW_017728998.1:26945214-26951889 GCF_001723915.1 Gavialis gangeticus | reverse complement strand
AGCCTTCACTACCTCTGTGAGCTGACCCAAGAAATCCTGTGATGAGTCCTGTGCAGTTAATACTGATACTTAAAGCAGACTCTGTGCAAAATCCTAGTCCTTGCTTGTTTATAGGAATGGGTCTGTATTTGAAAGTGTTTGGATCTGGGGTTTTAGTTCAGACCTACACTTCTCTTTGTTGTAACCTGTGGCAGTTTGTGCAGTAATAAAGTTACGTATCGGATAACTGTTGGCTTCTGACTTTGCTTCTGAAGTGGTCACAATTATACAGGATTTTTCAGATCAGTGAAGGCAAATAATAAGCAGGTGAGTTATTAGGCAGCTGTGGATCTAAACATTTATTAGCTTACAATCTCTATTAGCCCACTAGCCATTATATATAAAAACCCCCCCAAAAATCTGCATCTGTGATCACAGGACTCATGGATGGAGAAGCAACCCATTGTATTTCTTTTGTACATCTGTCTGCCTCATCTGTACTCAGCTTTCACATCCAGCTAAGAGAACTACAGCTGTTTTCCCTTACAAAGTCACAAATGAAGGAAATGAAGGTGTGAATATAACACCTGTTTAGTATATCCTCACTAGTTTAATCTCCTACAGTAAAAGCACTACTTCTGTTTTTTTGGTTACGTGTTGGGGAGAAAAAAAGATTATATACAATGAATTTACTCTTTGATTTAGCTGAGCTACTACATGGAATAATAATTATTATTTAATATTTATCATCTATGATTATTATGGAATAGTAGGGCCTTTCTTTTTGCATTTTTGCTGGTACTGCTAAAAATATGAGCAAATGAACAAATTAAAAGGAATATTAAAGGAACAAAGTAATAAAATATAGCATAGTAATTTATATGATTTGCTTCAAAATGTCTTTGGTGTTATTCTCTAGAATAATTAAAACTAGAATGAAGTTCTTAAGTGTGAACAGCCTGAAAACGTAGCTTTAAGTTATCTTCCATAGATCTGTAAAACTTCATTATATGAAACATTTTTAATCTGCATGCATTTTTCTTTGCCTGTTTCTGGTTCAGTTTAGTATTTCATATACCTTAAAGTTGTAAGCAGAAGGAAATCAGTGAGAAAAATATGATTAGCTTTTCTCTTCGTTACAAATTCTTTTCTTGTCATACCACTGATTACATTCTCTTTCTCTCTTTTTTTTCCAGAGACGTATTTTTTTATGATAGCTGTCTCTTCTTGACATTTCATCTTATTAACTGATCTATTTCTCTTGTTTATTCTCCTATGGCTGGAAAAAATGACAGACATATGGATACATTTCATGAGATATCTGTGTTGTCTCCCACTCCTCTTTGTTGCAGCAATATTCCATGTATAAGAACAATCATTTAAAGTAGTTTGGCCTGCTTTTGTATGTGTGCCTGAGCGAGACGCCGAGAAATTCTAACCCTTCAAGTCCCCATCATGGATGGCACAAATAGAATCATAAATAGGATACAAATTACTTTCTCCAAGTTGTACTTTAGAACTACTGTTTCTGCACTGATCTGGTACCCATGGATTTGAGCTAAAGCCTCTAAATTTTGACTTCTGGACTTTGGGAGAATAACATATCTACACTTCAGTCTTTTCTATAGGAAGTACTTACTTCTGAAGTTAAAAGGAGCTGATCAACCTCTCATGCAATTTTGAATTTAATGGAAGCAATCTTGTGTCCCGTAATGTCAACATTCTCAGACTTATGTATCCCTCTAATTTCTAGGATTTGCATGTGTTGCCCATTCCTGTGTAATTTCTTGAGGGCCGGATGAATGCATTCCTCACTCAACTGATTAGTTAATTGAATGCTTTGTGCGTGATAAAATTAGCAAACGACATACAAAAAAACCAAAGGGTGCTGTTTACATGTAGAATTAGTTAGTGTATGGTTGTTGAAAGTGCCCAGTAGATTCATGAGCACAGGAAAGCCACCCAAACTGCCCTCCAGTAGTGAGCTAAGGATGAAACTGTTATATTGTTTTGATAGAGTTCTTATACACTGGAACCTTTGAAAGCAGCAAAAAAGCAGGCTAAAAGAATATAAACTAAGTATTTTATTATAAAAATCATAGCAATGTGCCCCCTGGCAACCATGTTGGTTTTACCAATAGTTCTTACGTAAAAGGACAAAGTTACAACACCATATCTTCTCAGCAGTGCCTGAGGTTTCAGTCATATAAATTAGTTATGTGATTAAACCCTCACACTCTGCTGTGGGAAAACTTAACAGCTCATATTCTCTGTGAATGGAAAAAAAGAGGCTGCAGAGACTGCTTGTTTAATGGAACAAGTGTATTTGATCTCGTGAGCAAGTGCAAAATTGACTTTAAACTGTTGGTTACGTGAAGTGCATGGGTTTTCAGCAAGGACTCCAACAAGGGGTATGTGGCCACCACTGGTCACTCCCCCACTCGAGGAAGAGCTGTGCTGGTGAGCTCAGAAAGCTCACCTCATATATGGCACAGATCCCAAGGGTGGTGTGGATCCTCCCCTTGTCGGGTGTGAATTTGCCCCAAATGATGCCCTAATCAATGCTTTCAACTGGATTTTCAGGTGTTGCAGATCCTAATGGCAAATGTTGTAGTCCCCTTCTGTCATTCCTGCAGTAAGAGAATGTAGAATTGTTTTATAATTTAACCTGTTATGCTTGGCTGAATATTCAAATACAGTGACCACCATAGGTGAGAAATCCCTATGGCTTTTTGTTGGTGTAATTATATTGTGATCCAGATTGGAGAGACAACTAGATATTTCAGGGTAGTTGCTGCATGTAGGCACTGTAACAACACCTTGCCACTGAGTATAGGGGGAGCAGGGAATTAAATTAGAGCAAAAAGGTTACTCTGTTGGGGGTAGGGCTATCTGTTGCGAGTCTGCTCCCTTTTTTACAATGCTATAAAGGCAGGTTGTATATAAAAGTGTCATGTGTCCAGGTCCTGTGTCCCTTTTTGTTTGCAGCTGAAAGATGGAATGGTTAAAAGGGCTTTTTCCATTTCCCTGTCACAGGAGATAGGGACAGTTTTGGCTATAGACCGCTGCAGCATGGCATAGGTAGGGCTCCCACTTGATTCTTTTCTGGAAAATGAAACTGGTGCAGAAAATGGCAGTCTAATAAGTGCTGTATCTTACAAGAAGCAGAAGAAACCAGTACCTCTTTGTTTTCTATTGGATTCCGAGTGGCTCTAAACATCTTGGTCTTTAGCTGTAGAACTGCTCCGTAGCCTCAGACCCTTGAAGTTCATGCCGTGTTTTTCAGGTTCCTAGCCCTGGAAGTCCTGAGGGCCCTGTTTGGATTGCACAGTTTTAGGGCTTCTAGGCTTGCCAGCTTTGTTCCTCAGCCCTGGTTACAGCTTGGGATCTCAAGGCTTCTAGGCTCCTGCCAAGAGTCAGGACTCTGAAAATTAATGATTCAAGGTGGAGCAAAATTAATGACCCTGGGGTGTACAGAGATTAACTAGGTTAAAGACTGTGTCAGACTTCCTTGGAACTTTTCCAAGAATGAGTGTTTGGCTTTTTTATTGCTGGGAATTTGTGGAAAACTTGTAAGAAACCTCGTTCTCATTATATTTGCTTTCAGTTTTATATAAAGAGGCTTGTATAAATGTGGAAGCAATATGACATCACTTTGAAAAGTGTGGTGCTGATACATACAAGATTCTGAAACTGATATACTGTATCCAGTTTGAAAGATGACAGCCTCCCACTGGTTTGAAGTTTCTGGATTCAGGTGGAATCTGATAGAGTTCCTGGAAGCGGTGCATGGACCTAGACACTATATATGCCAGCTTATTAAGGTTTTAATAAGATTTTAGAAACATTTAGTCAAGTCCTCAACTTACTACATCAAATGAGAGGTTTCACTGAATCTATTTTATGTGGGAGGAAAAAAATAGTTCTAGAAAATAAAATTACTTGCTGCAATTCTAGGATATCGCCAAGTTCATTTCTTTATCTCTCGACATCAATTTATAGTAAGAACTGCATTGTTTTGTATTCATGTTCCTTTTGCAAGGAATTTCTCTGCACTCTGATTTTCATTTCTTTGGCAGGCGTTTTGATGTACATCCATATTTTCTTTTATCATAGGATGGCTTAATACCATTACACCTAAAAATAGCTCAAGCAGAACTCTCTGATATAGATTTGTTGAGTGATATTTAAAAAAGGATCTCTACAATGAAAATAAAGGATCTTAAATATTAAATTCCGTTCAAGCTACTTTTTACATTAAAGATAAGGTTCAGAGTCTCCAGAATACTGGCAGAAAGGTACAGTGCCAAATGCGTGTTCTAGCCAGTGTCAGGAAGCTGGGATTCTCTAGCAAGAGTGAATCCAGGTTAGACTTGCTGTAGACTGAACTAATAGACTGTCAAACATTCTGAAAGAGCAAAATACAAGGTGTGTGTTTAAAATCATAAATATTTAGAATAGCTAAAGACTCATTATAACAGCATCTCTCAAACGTAAATCTTTCTGTAGTTATCTGAATAAACTTAGCTTTTAAATATGCTTTCTATAGAACAATCTTTTGAAATGTACTTGACTAGAATAAGACAAACGTAATATGGATATGGGAAACTGTTCCCAGGGAGCTACAGAATAAAACAAAGATGAGAGCTGTGCTGCATCCCCAGGTTGCAAGAATCTCAAAGCTTCTCATAAACACTAAATACCAGCACTTACACTTTTAAATTGTCTTCAGATCATCGTGCGCCTTCTTTTTTTGTTGTTCTATGTGGGGAAAAGGTAAGAAGTCCAGAAATAATAGGGCAGACCCTATAGAATTTAAACAAGGTGTGAGAGTCAAAGGGACTCCATGGTGATGTAAGTCTGTTCTTATTGGGAGTTTTACCATAAATGTCATGCAAGCAGTTAGATGACCCCCAAAAGGCTCTTAAACACCAAACCTAAATCATCAATGGCATTGGCACTACATTGATATTACACTGGGAGGCTCCAATATGGTTGGCAGTATCCTGATTTATAGGAAGACACAATTTCTATCTCAAATCAGTTGATGCCTTCTGGCTTTGCAGCCAGCAGGATCACACTGGGAATGATTTTCAACTCTCTCTGACGCCAAGCTTGAGTATTTTATGCTTGCTATAGCCTATGTCATTCTTCCTAGCCCATCCTCTGATGTGATAAAGGAGGAAAGAGTGAGGACACTGAGGTTCTAGACAGTACAACCGTGTCATTAACTTTGGTATCATTCTTCCTTACCAATTGCCATGAGACATTTACAGCTTTAAAACCATATGCAAATGCAGTTAAGACCCATCAGGATTTTCTGCTTGCTGAAAGCGGCTGTGCCAGGTGTGGTTATGGGGCTTTGTTTAAAGATACACTTCTATACTGAAATTGGCTAACTGATCCTCTGGTGCTCATGTACTGCTCTGTTTATTGACTTTGCCTCCTGACAACAAGCTGTATGGCTCTAAAAGTTAAAAATGAATCTAATGAAATAAAAGAGTTTAAATCACATGCATTGGAGGGTTTTGGTCTATCAGTAAGGCAGTGAGAAGTGACAGCTAAAGCAATAGAAGGAGAATCAGAAGGCACCTGAAATGGCGGGGCTGATGACATATGACGAGGTGAAAGAATCCATTTTAAAGAGTGTGCAGTAAAGCAGCAAATTTGAAAACCACTGAATTACAATGAATATAATCCTCACTATGCAATCTTAAATATATCTGTAACACTTGCTCCTGACATTTCCTAAGCCTAGATTTATATTATGGACTACATCCAGCTCATGCATAACTCATCTTAAAACTCTCACTTTTCTGTACAACAAAACCAAACTCAACAGGGCGATTTATTGTTACACAGTCTCCTCTTCAGTGATTGTGCTCCTGATCCCAGGACAGCAAATCTGAGATATGAGCAATGCATGCCAGTGCAGCAACACCCTCAATCACTTACTGTGTGCAATAAACATGATAGTTCAGTGGCTTCAAGAAAAAGGATATTTTATTTTAGAGATGAACTGAAGTATCAGAAAGTAATTTGGATTGCACTAGCAAAGGGTAGTCACTTGTTTGTAGAGAGCAGCAACAACTCTGTCCGCATATCTGTACATTTTCATTCCAATATGCATATTGCTGCATAAGCGAATGTCTTAATTCTGTGTGCACTACGTTGGACAATCTGTACTTCTTCCTAACTGCCTATATAAAGAGCATATGCATTCTTTCCCTTCAAAGGTGTAACAGGGACAGTGTCAATGCATAGGGCTGTGACTGCTCTGGGTCAATAGTGGCAGCAGCTGTTGTTTTTATCCCCACTCTCTCCACACCTCAAAGTAGGTGCCCAGGGATGGTGCCCTGTTCACTTCACACCTTAGTTATGCTACTGTTTCCCTTTCCTTTAGAGAGCATGCAGATGAAAATCCATCGACTCCTAATGGTTTTCATTTTCTCAACTTACCCTTCGTGTGTATTGGAACTACTGGCTTCAGCTGAGTTTGCCAGTTTATTCTGGATGAGGATCCAAGATTTCATTTGTATGTTATGATCATCAGGCCTCCTTGGAAACTGTTGTGCATATATATAAAATATAAATTATCCTAAGAGATAACTATAACTATAAATTATCCTAAGAGATAACTATGAACTCAGAAACCTTCAGGTCAGGAATCCAGCAAATGCAACTCTCAAAAACTCA
>NW_017728998.1:26926429-26940214 GCF_001723915.1 Gavialis gangeticus | reverse complement strand
TATATATAAAATATAAATTATCCTAAGAGATAACTATAACTATAAATTATCCTAAGAGATAACTATGAACTCAGAAACCTTCAGGTCAGGAATCCAGCAAATGCAACTCTCAAAAACTCATGATAGCAACTACAAATTGGGGTTCCCTGTAAGCTTAAAAACTGTATGCAATGACAAATTTTTGGTCTGTTGAAAAGACAAAAAGCTTTGTCTACAGATGGGCCGAGACATGCTTTACACAGAGTACATACAACACACAAGCTAGGTGACACAGGCCAGTTGTTTTGACACTATAAAGTGGAAAAACAAATCTAGGAGTCACCAGCATCTCTGCATCTTAGTGGTGCAATGTCAAAAAAATGTTTTTGTTTTTTTTTATGCCAATAGAGAGAAAGTATATCATGACTGCTCAAAATGTTTTCTGTTTATATTTCATACTCAAAGCTGTTGATCAGTATGGGGATATTCTTGGATACAACATCACCTCTAATTAACAAGATTTCTGATTGACAGAAGGGGTTGTTAGATACAGATCTAATATCACAACCATACCTTATAAAGGTGTCTACTGATAGTTCATAAATGAGATAATTCTTCCAGCAATGTGTGACCTAATTTCTTGAATGGATAGTCATGTACATGCCTGTCTTGAAATTGATTCTTTCCCTTCCCAATTAACTCCTGAACGGAGAGACTGGCTTGGTGAGTAAGAGCAATGGTGCAGTGTGTTGCTCTTATTAGCAAGGTGATGCCCCAGATAACACCTGTAAATACCAGTGAGGAAGATCAGCTGTGCTGCACAGCTGGTCCTGCTCTATAGATCACATCTGTTTATTTCTTACTTTAGTCCATTTAGAAATGACCATAACCTACAGTTTAAGACTGTGCGTGAAACTCTGGCACTATTTATCAATGGGATCAGAAATTTTAACACTACCAGAATTTTACCTTATAAGTTTGCTTCAATCCCTGGAGTTGACAAGAAATCGTGAAAGGAGAAGAGAGAGAGTAAGAATAAGAGAGTAAGGGCTTATTTAAGTTTCTTCTATTTGGCTGTATGGCAGTGGGGTATGGGAAAAGCTTAAATGTGCATCATCTACTCTCTCTCTAAGGGTGCATACAGACATTCAGGGATGTTAGGGGAGATTAGACTGAGTTAAAAATAGCCACCTGATCTAAGGTAAGTCAGGATAGGGAGGCCTAGAAGAGGGGTTCTGGGGATTGGGGGGTAGCAGAGTTGGTGGAGGGTTCTTGGGGTCTGGAAAGGTTTGGTAGGATCAGGGGGTCTATCAGGGTTTACAGGATATCATGGGATCAGGGAAGCTAGTGGGGTCCATGAAAGAGAGTTTTGGGGGGTTTGGAGAGGTAGCAGGATTGGAGAGACTCTCTGATCTCATCAAGCCCCACCAGACCCATCCCAGCCCCCCTTCTCTGATGCTACAAACCATTCCTGGGGCTGGTTTTACTAGTGTTCACCAGTACAAGCAACCTGATTGAAGTAAGTTGGGGTGTGGGAGGGGTAGGTAGATGGGAGGGGGCTGGCAGCTCCATGGGGGTTTTGGCAGGATGGGTGGGGGCTGTCTTTTCCACTAGGACCAGGGGTTATTTTTATTCCCCCAGCCCCTCCTGACAAACCAATGCCCCCCACCCAACCTGTCCCTCTCCCCACCCTGACTTATTTCCTCAGCTCCTGACACCGGTGAATGCTTGTAAACTGGCACTGGGAGTGGCTTGTGGGATGGACAGTTTGGCAGGCTTAGGGGAGCAGTGGGTTGGTTGGTCTTTGGGGCAGGGTTTGTCTGAGAGTGGGTTAAGGGGCTGGAGGCTACAAATAGCCTGGTGCCAGAGGGGGCAGGGTAGAAAAAGTGCAGCCTGAGGGCTAGTGCCAGTGGCTGAATTTGCCCAGCCCAGGGACTGCACTAGGAACTAAACAGAAGTTCAGCTAGATTTGTCTGCTGTATTGGATCTAAGTTAGTCTACCTCCAAGGTACAGTTAACTTAGGTTTGGCAAGCCATTTTTAGGCCCATCTAAATTTCCTGAACTTCTGTACAGTTCACGTTTACAATGACCTAACTAGGGATCTAACTGTAAGGTCCACACCTGGGAAAACTAAGTTAGATCAGGTAGTCATTTTTAAAGTTATTTAACCTCTCCAAATGTCTATGCCTTGCCTAAATGGTTTAATTAAAAAGGCATACTTTTGATGGAGCAAGTCAGAAACCTGAAATGTAGCAGCAAATATCTACTAATGAGCTAACATATTCTTTTTCCGTGTATGACCACGAATATTTACATTTAAATGTAAAACTTGAATACATTGGGCTGTATGCTATGCCACTTGAAGTAAATGGTAATAGTCACTTAGGGTGCTTGTACATATGACACGGTTTTAGTCCTTAGAGTTGCATTCTATGCCCCCTAAATTGAAACAGTGAGCTTTTAATTGAAAGGTGGGTTTTATTTTTCCATCACTGTATATATGTTATGGTTGTGGCAGCTGCGGGCACCTGCTGAAGGCAGAAGTGGCAAAAGGCCTGATCTTTTTTGTTTGTTCCAGCAGAACCTGCCTGCGTCTCCTATGGTTGGGGGGCCATTAATCCATGCTATTACTCTCTAAGCTCACCTCCTGGCTGTGGGAGAGGCTGGCAGACTCCATAGAAAAAAAAGGATCAGGCCCCTTGCCACTTCTGCCTTCAGCAGGCTCCTATGGCCACCAGAACACCTGGGACCACCCAGGAACAGGCTGGCTAGCCCCTGGAGCAGTTCAGGGAGGTGGTAGGAGGGTGGTTGTTGTGCTGTCAGCTAGAGGAAGTGGGAGGGATGGTTCACAGGGCACTGGAAGCCCAGATGGGCTCAGGGAAGCTAGCAGCCTACCCAGGTGGCCCTGTGCCCCATGCACTGTGCACCATCTTTGCCACCTTCTCGAGCTACCAGTATACCCAGCTACCCCCCGGCTGAGAATTCCCTGTGCTGCCTGAGGGGCAAGCCAGCCTGTTCCCTGGGTGATGTCAGGTGTCCTGCCAGCCACAAGAACCTGCTGAAGGCAGAAGTGGTGGGGGGCCCAATCGTTTTTTTTCTGTGGAGTCTGCCTGCCTCTCCTGCAGGTGAGGGGCAAGCTGACTAATTGTTGCAATGTTCCAAGTTGCAACATTGCAAACTAAACTACATTCGGATGCAGTTTAGTTTGCAACAAAGAAAACTCATTTAAACCCCTCAAAACTTACATATGTATTGTATGTGATGCCATTAAGCCACACCAATTAACAAGATTGGAAATTTGAATCACGTGCACAACATGACATTGTCACATGTACAAGCACCCTTAGACTTCAAAGACTTAAGCATCAAGCCCTTTCTAAAGAATTGGCTTACTTCTATAGTGCTGCATCACTTTGATAGATAATAACTCAAACAAATCCAACAAAGTTCTACTGGAACAATGTGAATGCACAGGAGAACTGAAAAATATTCTAGAAATATGAAGATAGAAGAGAGTTTTTTGACTGAGCAGCCAACGGTGAAAAGACAACCTGAACCAGGTTGTTTGAGTCTGAAACAGGGCTTAGTCAAAGGGATTTTCTAGTAGATTATTATCTTGCCAGTGGTTTGCCATGCTTTGCCTCACCAGTTGGGTGTAAAATATCTACTTACAGGCAAACAGTCAAATTCTAACAATTCATCTTTTTCCATTGAGTGCTGAAAGCTTAGATCAGCTGGGTAGACAGGTTGAGCTATGTGTGCTTCTCATAATCAGAGAGAGAGGAGCCATAGATATTTTTTTCTTAAATTGGAAATATGCCTGCAACATGTCCTACAAGCTGAAATAGCATTTGTTTCCCTCTCACCACTAGTTTAATTTTACAATGTCAGTCACATTCTTCAAATCCTGAGGTATTTTTTCAGGCTTTCATCAGCCAACACTCCTCTTGGCTTTGCAGAGATTTTAGCCTGTGGAAGAACTACAGGACTCAGTTCACTGCGTCTAATACAGGATTAAAACAAGGGCAATAGGCTGGTCTCATATATATTTTAACAGAAGTATAACACAGGTGACTGCCAAATATTGAATGACTGATGTAATACAGTCTTATTTCACCTAGTTGTGAACTCCACATGCATGCCAGTAGATGGAATAGAGTTTGGCCCCATATTGAACAGAGTCCTTTTGCATCTCTACCCATTCTCCATCTGCCTACCACTGAAAGATTGTTCATTCCTACTCAGACAATATATTCACTTCCTCTGACCAGTTTAGGTTTTAATGTTCTCAAGAGATGGGGTTTCCACCATTGCTTTTGAAAGAATTGCTACCACTGCTTATAGGTTTAGTTAGAATCACATTTATGGTTCAGGCTCTGACAGCTGCTGATGATGGGGGAATGCAGGAAATACTGACTTTCATCCAGAAAATTCTAATCACAGGGAACTGTCAAATGAACCCATTTATATTAATAAATTAATTACAGGAAACAATTACACTGACCCATTTGTAACAGTGTTACTGAAGGGTCTCCAGTAAAGAATATTCTGCCATGTGCTTTAGGAAATAGTAAACCAAACATTTACCTGCTAACATATTGTAGCATAGTGGAATAACATATTCTTATTTTACATAGCTAAGTGTATCCAGTGAGAACTAGTGATAAAATAGCAAACATTAGCATTGGCATTTCTTATCTGTTCTCCCTGTCTCAAACTGATGCTCATTTCCCATGAGTAAGATAATTCCCTTCATAAAAAAGTTTATCAGTATAAAATGGACCATATTCTTTTCTGGCTCTGGACCTAAGAATGTAACTTTAATTGAGGACCAAACCCTGATGACTTTGTTCCAACAGATTCATATTTGACTGAGGTGATTATTTCTTCAAAGGACTTGGCAGACTTCAGAACGTTGTCTTTACCTTCTCCCTCTTTTTATAACAGTAGTTTAGATTAGCTTTTAACTTAATCTCACTTCATTAACACTGTAATATTTAAAGCTGAGTCAGCTTTTATAAACTCTTCTCTTCAATGATTTGTATGAAAAGTTCTTGATTAAAAGTTGCGTCCCACACAGAGTCTGACTACCAGCACAAATGATTTCCAGCAAATGTAACAAACTGGGTCAGTTTGGCTGCTGTCCAGCTACTGAGTTATTTTAGGGAGAGCCTAAAATGGACACTCCCTAATAAAGGAGGCTGGGATGCTCTTTTGCAGCATGTAATTGCAACCTGTAAGTTGGTGAGGTGCATCACTGAACCTAGGGATGAAGCAAGTGGCACACTATTAGCTTGGATGCTCCTTCCCTGCCTTCTAATTCATCATTGTTCTAGTAGAAGCCATCATGCCTCCTTATCCTGGGAGTTTTAGGCTGCAGTTTTGATGAAGTTGCCTGCCACAGGTTTTTATATTTCAAATGACTTAGGAGGTGTTCAGTCCTGTCATAGCCCCCCTTCAACTCACTTGATTTGGAAATTGGTGAATTGCTTTCCAGGGTAAGATTCTGGGGCTCCACCTCTCCTTACACCCCAGCCTTACACCATCTTGATGTTAAATATCTTGTTTAGTAAGAAGTTTGTCTGACCCGTCACAATCTTGACTTTAGTGTCAATGTTCTTTTCTTGAATTGCAGCAAATATACTCTCTGTAAGTTCTGCACTCTATTCAATCACAGTCTCACTATTATGTGTGCTTCCTAAATAGTTGCCTCTTACTTTGGTGCAAGAGAAGTTGACTGCCACCACTAGGTATTGACTGAAGTTGCTCCATCCTGTTACTGGCAGTACTTTACTCTTTATGCCTGCCCCAATCTTATTAGATTCTTCAGACCCAATGTCTGCCACGCTCTGTTGCACCATCTCCTTTGGCATGTAAAGTACACCAGCTTTACTACTATTGCATCTCAGCCTCATCTAAAGTGCAAATAGCCTTATCAGTATTGCACCTTCCCGTAGAATCCTAAAGTGCATTAAACTACAATCTATTTCATAACCTATAAAGCGCAGCTCTCTCCCACTATCTAACCAAGTGGTAGCGCTAATACAAAGTGCTTGGTGCCGAGACCTAAAGTGCAAGTGCAGGCAAAGTTTTATTCTTATTTTGTTTTCTAGTTAGGAGTGACTGCCTCCTGCAGTTCACTCAGCCTGTCTTTGATCTTAGGTTTCAGATATCCTTCCTATCTGTCTTCTAGCAACAAACTTTAGGAAGCAAATCTTGTTATCTTCCTATATACATCTCCTCCTGCCCTGGAATGCCCTTACTGGATCCTTAGATCCACGGGGATGTTTCTTCACTGCCTTTCTTGGGGTCCTGTACCAGTCTCTGTGCTAATTCTCAGCCACCAGTTCCACTGAGCATCATGGCTTCTCTGTCACTCTCTCTCTCCCTCCCTGAATTGCTGTTCTGACTCCTTTTTAACTGGTGGGTCTGCCCCTTGCATAGGCTATCTGTTTTTTTGTTGTTGTTGTCCTTGTTCTCTTCACACACACCTAAGTTAGGCTGGGGAGGAGTAACCCATGAGGGGTAGGTGTCACAGGCCAGCTGGGCACTGTGAGTGTACCAATTTAGTTGCAGACTGACTGAGCACTGCAACTTTTTTAGCCACTGGACTTTTTAGTTTGGGATCAAGGAGGTGATGTTGGAAAGGAAAGAAATGACAAGTTTCACTTACAAAAAAGAATTAATTTTACTTATGACAACAAAAGATATAGTTTGCACATATAATAGTTAATAAAAAGGTTAAGCTAATAAACAGACAACATAATACAGATTAAAATTGACAGTGATAAATAAAACAGATAAAGAAATTAACCAAGAGTTCCCACTTGGTTAGTAACTTATTGATAGTCCCTTGGTTAGAAGATGCACGTCAAGTTGAATCAGCGAAGTCAGACGTCTCTGAACTGGGCTGCCTGAAGGAGAACTGGTGGAAGCCCCTCAATCAGGATCTGGTCCTCGCTCTCACAGGGAGTAAGAGAGATCCGTGGGGGTATGGGACAGCAATGACCCTTCTGTTCCATCCTTCCCAAGGGTTCCTATGACGTGTGAGTTCTTTTATATCCTAATTATGCTAATTTTTAGTTATATAGCCATTCATAATATTACTTTATAGCTGTTGTCCTATGGGGTTAAAAGGTGTTAGAAATTATTATAATAAGTTACTGCCCAAGCTTGAGTTTATCCAATAGGCAAATTGCAACACAGCATCTTCATGTTTGAAATTAACATTACCCTGCCTAAATCCAGCCCCTTAAGAACTCTCTGACTGTGCTTTTTGAGATGTCTTTTCCAGGAATGTGCTGCATAAGCTAGGCAGTTGAATCCAGTTTTTATCATCATTAAGGCTAAATTCTGAGCAAGAAACAACTATTAGGTCAGCTAATTTCACAGCTATAGCTTTGTCTTTGAGGCTTAGTCAGTTCCACAAACAGTTACAAGTTACATTTGCAGGTTACAAAAACACAAGTTTTATATTAGACAAATATTCCAAATGCCTCCAAGAAGCACATATTTATTGCATATTAATTTCTTTGGTTCAGGCCATCACAGGTAGGGGGCAGGTGTGGCCCATGGGTGAGATGGGGTCTCTCGCAGCAAACTTACATCCCCATCCCTTCCATACCTTACTACACTGGGACTTACTTGTTCAGCTCTGGCAGTGGCCAACACTGATAAAACCAGCTACACCCAGAGCAGCTTGTGGGATGGGGGTTGAGAGGGCTGGTTGGGAGGGAAAGTGGGGAGCAAGGGGCTGGTGGGGGCACAAAAATAGCTCAGGACTCAGCGGAGTGAAAAGAGCTGCCTCAGGGATAGGGCCAGTGGTTGCATTTTCCTAGCCCCAGGGAAAGTGTATAGAAGTTACATGCACTGGTTCAACCTAAATCAAATAAGTTTGATACTACATAGATCCAGGTTTATCTTAAGCTGGGTTCTGCACTTTTTAGACTGGTCTGTGTACCTAGAACTTCTGTACAGTTACAGGTTTAGACTTATTTCCAGTCACTGAGATCGGGTCTGTAAGTGGTAAGGTTGGCACTGGGATGAGCTAAGTTTCAATTGGGCAGCCATTTTGAACCTGATTTAACCAATGTCTGTAGTTCACCTTACATTCCCTTGTCTCTGTGCCCAATTTATTTTTCTTGGGGGCAGGGGTGGAAGGAAAGGGAGGTTGGAGGAAGGGCATAAGGCTGAAGGAAAGGTCAGCTGACTCAACTTGACAGCAGAGGCTTTTCCTTTGCCTCCACCAGGCAGTGAAAAAGGCAACATGTTCAGCTCCTCTGTCCTTCTGTTTCCCATCCAGCCATGGGATAAACGGAGTCCCTTACCCTTTTCCAGGATGCTGCTTTGTATGCTCATTGCTACTTCTCAGAACAGATTTATTTTAAGAATATATTTGCAAATTGCTTTGTTTCTCCTCTGACGAATTACCGGGTCCTACTCTGACTGAACTCAAGGCAACACTTGTCAGCAGAGCTTGGGCATTCAGGATTAAGTTGTATTTTCAGTCACAAAGAATTAGTGAAAGATTTGGGTTCAATTCCCAAGGGGCCCTAACCTTAAATAGCAATATCACTTCATTTTATAAGAAAGCTACTGCTTACTTTAAATTATCTTTAACAAAGGCCTGAAATTTTTAAATGTATGGGCTTAAGACCATATGGACAAGAACTGGTATTATCCTATAACCTGTGTGAAACTCCTGACTGTCCCAAAGAACAATGGAATGGTAGATATAAAATAATATAAACCTGAGGCTATGATGGATTACTGTATCCTAATAACAGGTCTGCGTCCTTGCTGATTGCAGTAGTTCAAGATCAGGGTTTATAAATGAATGGCTTGTAGACTACCATGGCAGTACTTACAACTAAGTGCAGAGAAAATGTAATGCACATTAAAAAAAAAGTCTTTATTCTCTACCATAACTTTTTCAGTTGTCATGTTGCATAAATTTATATCAGTGTTTTATGTATTATTAAATGGTTTGACCTCAAAGAAATAAACTTGTATGAGTCTATTTGTCTTGGTTAATAAAATAGATCTTATTTTTTCCTTTTTAAAAATGTTTATTTGCTCATAAAATATACAAAAGATTTCTATTAAGTCACTAGTCCTTTAAGAATGTTGTAAAGTTATTTCACAGGAACATAACTGAACTGAAGGGAGCCTTTTGTAATGTGTGCCTTACCAAACCTAGAGCAAACATTAATGTAAACACTAATTTCAGGAAGGAATGAATAGAAATTAGAGATGTGTCAAGACTAAACTATTTGCATGTTGCAACTGACTAAGTATCAACAAATTATCTATTTCTTTTGGATATATCAACTAATTTATTATCTTCACAAAAATTATATTGGGAATTCATCACTCCAGCTGCCATGGCTTGAGACCTAACAAATAGTGGGTTTTTGTTGGTAGGAAAATTAGATGGAAAATTTTAATATAACACAGAAAGCAACAACTTTTAACATGAACGCCACATGCCCCCAGAGGCTGGGGGAGCACAACAAGCTCCCACAGGCAGCAGCAGCGCTGTTGGTGGTGGGAATGTGGCACTGATGAGTAGTGAGTTCCCACAGGCAGCCATGGTGCTGTTGGCAGTGGGGAGTAAGGGGTGGTGAGCACCAACCAGCAGCTGACAATCACCCACAGATGCTGCTGGCAGTGTTGGCAGCAGCCAGCAGTGATCAGGGACCACCCAAAGACACTGTTGGCGGTGTTGCCAGCATGGGTGGTGGAGGTGGTGAGTGGTGACTGCCTGCAGGTGCTGCTGGCAGTGTCAGCTGCGTTTATTGCAGGGAGTGCATTGCCAATCTCAGGGGGTGCATGTGCACCCATGTGCTCCCCCTACACATCGCCAGTGACTTTTAAAGAATCTCAGCTGAAATAGGGCCAACATCCATGAGGCATCATATTTAGTTTGAATGGGAAGGAGGGCAAAAAAAAATCTTAATTACTATATGATTACTACCTAATAGAATCTAAAACTCATTACAGTAAAAGCTGTGTTATCCGGCATCCATGGGGAATGGGGAGTGCCAGTTAATCAAATATGCTGGTTATCTGAGAGGCATCTTTGCCTGTTCAGGCTGCCACTCCTCCCGCCCCATCCGGTGCACCAGGGCTTTCACTCCCTGGTGCCAGTGTGCCAGGGGACAGGGAGGGGGGCCCCGTGCAGGCTGCTTTGCCCCAGGCCATGGTCCAAAGTCGGCAAAGTGGGACTCGGTGAAACCGGAAGTGCCACAGTGGGACTTCTGGTTTCACTTTTGCTGCATTGATTGGCATGATGGGTAATAGAGCATGCCAGTTAATAAAGTGCCGGATAACAGCTTTTACTGTAGAATGATTTTACAGTTGTTATAGATACCATGGATAAGGAAGACTTCCCAAATCAGCTTTTTCCTTTAATGTCCCAGAGTATATGGTGCTATTTGAAAAGTTTCCAGAAGAAGCCATTGCCAGTGAACCAGAATCAAAAGTTTTCTGTCGCACCCGGGGCAGGGGAGGTTATACACAGTAAGAATGAAAATTAATTCCCAGTTTCCTGCTTCACATGCTGTGAACTGAATTTAACACAGAACTCTATCTTGTAAGTTCAACTACACTGGTAACAGCCACTTGAGCACTAAATCTGGACTCTTTTGGGACCTTTAGGACACCTTGAATTACAGTCTGGGAGTTATATCCAGGTACTGCCATAACTAGCACTTGTATTTGGACACTTCAGTATCATTGGTGCCTGTTTTCCACCTCCATTATGTTTCTGTAGCTCAGTACCTGTCTGTTTTTTCTCTGTAGGTACCTACTAAAACAATCTATATTCAGTCTATTCCAGTGTTATTCTTGATAGGTCTCTCTGACTTACCATGATTATGTGATAAAATTGCTTGTCAGAGTTGAGACCATAATATACTTGGCAAGCTCAGTTGGATCTACTTGTGAATCTAACACTCACCTTCTTCAGATATCTGTCTGCTGTCTATACTACTTGGCAGCAGAATATTGTGTTCATTGGGCCCACTTACCCCCATACTAGCTTGGCTGACAAAATTTGACATGTACCTTCATCTATCTATGCTCATTACATCAGGGACTGTATGTTATGTATCTTCACCTCGACTATCAGAGCTGAGTATCATGATGCTACTGTACATTTACATGAAGACATTTCAGACAAGATGTCAGCAAAGGTTGAAAGCTTATCAGCTCCTCCATTATACTCGGGCCTCTTTAAACATGCTCTAGCTTCCCTCAAAGTCTGACCTCCCTTAGGGACAGTTTTGCTGCTGTGTGACTTATCTGTGACATCTTACTGGCAGAGAGAATGGGCCTTGGCACCAATGATACCCACTTTTATCTCAAAACCTTACCATTCACCAAACAGATTTTGATCTATTTGTATCACCTCTGGACCTTCCTTGTTTCCAAACTGGTGAAGGCCAGTGAGCAGCCATCTGACAAAACAGGTTTTTCAAGACAATCCCAGTTGCAGATGTTGTGAGGCACAGGCTATTATTTGCATCATAGATAATGTCCCCAGATGGGATGGGGATCAAGCATGCTGAAAACTGACACTGATAATTCTGTGGCTTGGCTCAGCCATGGGTGCATGTACTAATAGTAATAATAATGATAATTTTACCATCATGATTAACACCCTGTCTTTGTCCTAATGGGGAGAATTTGGAACTCTGTATGTTGCATATGGATATGTGGGAAAGGCTGAAACCTGGAAAGATATTTAAAAATTATGTTAAGTATAATGAATAGTCATAGTTTTAATACTTTTTCACTTTAGTGAAATATTCTCAGCTCCTGTATCAAGCCTATATTTCAATAGATCAGGAGTGCAAATGTCCATACAAAAAGGGAACAAATGTATGTACAGTTATCACAGCAGTGAGCAAATTAATACTGTATTTGCTGACAAAAATGATTGAGGATGTGTCTAACTAACCATTTGCATGTACATATGCTTAAAGTGTATACAGATTATTATGACTCCACATGCAAATTAGGCACCCTACTATGTTTTTTAATCTGACTTTTTGATCATCAAGCCTTTCAGTGCTAAAGGGAGTAGATGGATGGGTGTTTTTATAGGCAAATCATTCTTTAATAATTGTGTGGAACAGGAAAGAGAAGCCAGCAAATGGGAGAAAAAAATCCACCAAAGAATGATATAAAATGCCAAAGAGCATGCCTACATTAGATGCTAACTGTTCAGTAACCTAACAACACTGCGCAGTAGCATGCCAGGCAAAAACCATGCTAATATGCTACTGCGCAATACTATTAGGCTACTGCACAGGAAGCATCACTATAAAGCTATGTGGCAGCACTACTGTGCAGTAGCATGAGTTACTGCACATTGATTTGCTACTTGTTCAACACAAAGATCTGCCTGAAAAGACCAGCCTTGAGCTGAACTGGGAAAAATAAGAAATCCTGACTTCACAGCTGTGAAAGGAGGGAGCCAGGGGGGCTTCTGCTGAAAATAGCTTCTCTTCAGTACTTTAGAGCACATGTCTGAGGAAAAAATGGGCAGGGTGGGGGGACAAAAGTGGCAGCTAACCTTCCAGGGAGAGAGGTGGTCTCAGGGCTATGCAAGTTCCAGACCAAAGTGAGCTTTTTTTTTTTTTAATACAGATTTTTCAAATCAGTTACTTGAACCAAACCTGGAAGCAGGTGGGAAATTGGCGGTGTAGTGCAGAGAGGACAGGTGTAATGTACTTATCTGGTCCCCTCCACTAAGCAAGACAGACTTGAACGAAGAGATACATCAGCCATTTTAAACTGATATCAGATAAGAACAAGGAATTTCTGAGAGCAGCATTTTCTACTGCTAGGCAGGTTTCTCTGTTCCTATATATTTGATATGTTGAAATTCAGATATCAGTAATGCTGCCTCCACTTAGCCCATAGCTCTTGCAGTATCTGTTTTGTTACAAGGACATGGGTAAGTCAGCTGTGATGCACTGTAATTTTTATTAAAGGAATAGTCTTTAAATGAAGGAATAGTCTGTGAGATGAAGTAATGTGAAAGGAGTGTTTGAGGGCTTTTTTTACTGGGATATTTTATTTTTCTGTAAATCCAGATGTTTCATTTCAGAAGTGAAATCAAGATGGGTTGAGGGGTGCCACTAATATATTGTGAGAGTACAAGTGAATTATATAGCAGTGTTGATGGTAGGTTCAGAAAGGCTTGTGCTCTTTCTGAGTTGATATCTTCTCTTCTGATACAATAGGTAAGGGGTCCTATATCACCCTTAACTTCTCCTAGTTGATTCAAAACTCACCTGCCACTACTTTGATGATAACTATACTTGTTCTTATTTATTATAGGGAAATGTAAACTCTTTCCCTGATGGGAGGATGTTCACCACAACACAAGGCAGAAGAAGATTTTTACTGACTCGAAAAATAACTGAAAAAAAATGGGGCTGCACCATCCCCTGCACCCCAGCCTCATGCCACCTGATGCCCAGGATTTATTTCAGGGTGTTAAAGAATATAGAACAACCTGCACCAAAAATGAGCAAACAAAAATAAAGTCCATCTTTTACTACTACCTGCGGCTCTTCTTATACTTAAAACAATGCCACTATTTTTAAATTAAAATCCCAGTCATTGACGTCGGGCTGCCACTGTCCCTGACTAGCCTCCAGTGTGTCTCTTACCCAACCTGGGTGCTCCTCTTGGCTTCTAGCCTCAGCTGTTACCCACAGGCTCTTCTCCACTTCATCCCCTAGCTCCTAGGGACTCTTTGACTGCTGCTTCCTGGCTGTCCTGAACTCTTT
>NW_017728998.1:26902032-26921429 GCF_001723915.1 Gavialis gangeticus | reverse complement strand
GATGTGGAGAAGCTTGAGAGGGTGCAGAGAAGAGCCATGCGCATGATCAGAGGTCAGGAAAACAGACCTTATGATGAGAGGCTGAGAGCAATGGGGCTATTCAGCTTGGAAAAGTGCAGGCTCAGGTGTGATCTGGTGGCCACCTATAAGTTTATCAGAGGTGCTCATCAGGATCTGGGGGAACGACTGTCACCAGAGCCCCCCAAGGGATGACAAGATTGAACGGTCACAGTGATCGGTTCAGGCTGGACATAAGAAAGAACTTCTTCACTGTCCGAGCCCCCAGGGTTTGGAACAGACTGCCACCTGAGGCAGTTCAAGCACCTACTTTGAACGCCTTCAGAACACATTTGGATGCTTATCTTGCTGGGATCCTGTGATCCCTGCTGACTTCCTGCCCCTGGGGCAGGGGGCTGGACTTGATGATCCTTCGGGGTCCCTTCCAGCCCAAATGTCTATGAAATCTATGAAATTTTCTTGCATGCTGCTTTTTTCCCTCTCAGGGCATGCCTCCTCCTTCCTCCCTCTGCCCGGCTCTGGTGTGGTTTTCCCACCCCCCCTCTTGCCCTGTCCCCTGGGTATTCCCCACATCTCTGCTTTTGCAGGCATCTCTCCCTGGCTCGGGGCTTCGCCCTGCATCTCTGTCCAGCAACAACAACAATTAGAATAGGTATCTCTGAATAATCCATTATTTATTATCACCCTGCTTTAACTTTCATTTTCCATGACTCATATTAGTGGATACATTTCTAAGCTCCGGTCCCAGTATGTCAATTACAGCTACAGATAATTAACTTCTGCCTTTTGAGGTTTTTTTTACCTCTTTTTTTCCTAGGACTGTCTCTGTCCTTCTTTTCCTTGTATGGAAAACAAACATTATTTCTATATAAGGATCAAAGAAGTACAAATAAAATGCTAAAGCATTATAGTATGAAAACAATTGCAGGGAAATCCATGTGGAGTCATATTCTGAACAGTATCTATTTTACATTTTTTTCTTAAAATGATAGACATGAAATCAGAGCTATCAAACATTATTCAGCTCAGCTCCTCTTCTTTTGAATGTTTCTAAGCTGCAGCCATTCTGCCTCATATCACTGAATGTTACTCAAAGCATACTTACAAATCACACTACATTGTATATGATGGCAATTCTTTTCCAAATTAGGGGTAATCAGATTGCTCCCAGTCAGCTGGGCAGCAGGGGTGGGAGATAGCTCTCTGCCCTGAGAAGCTGCCTGCTCCCAGGGTGGGCTCCACCACCACAGCCTGGGCAGGAACAAAGTTCCCTTGGCCAGGCAGCAGGGAGCTCCCAGCCTGTGCTCCATGATCATGGAGCTCTGGCTGGGAGTTCCCTGCATGGGAAGAGCTCCCCACCCAGCCTGGACATGGATGGGACCTGTCCCTGACTGGGACAGTTCCTGGCCAGCTCTGGGCTGCATGTGCATCCTGGAGGTGGCTGGAGACTATCCTATTTGGGGCAGTCCCCAGCCAGCTTCCGGCTGCATGCGCAGACTTCCCTGCACATCCTGGGGCTGGCCAGGAACTACCCCAGTCCCACAGATTTTTCCCAGCTGCATGCCTTGATCAGGCTACTAAAGCACGGGGCTTTGAAAGAGCTTCAGGGAAGGCGCAGGTCCCAGCCTCATGGCCTGCCCAGCCAGGGACTCACTGCTAGCTGCCCCATTGGCAGATTGGGGCAGGGGGATGGGACTTGCCCCTCCCTTGCAGTTCTTTCAAAGCCCCCTGTCCCTGATCAGGGAGCTGGGTCTGTGAGCTCCCTTCTCCAAGAGCAGGGGGACATTTTCCCTGCCTGGGCTCCCATGGCAGAGCCCACCCCAGCAGCAGCCAGTTACCAGGAGCAGGGAGCAATCTTTTAGATCCTGCCAGGAGACACCTGTCTCCTGGCCCTATGCTCCTTGCCAGCCCCTGGGATAGCCCCCAGGGGAAGCCTAGAGCTCCCCCTGGCGGCTGCAGGGGGTTGGTGCAGAGCCAGAGGGGGCAGGAGTAGACTGCTGCCAGAAGCAGCAAATCTGCTCCCAAATTCCCATACATGCAGACACCTGACCAGCATGGGTTTACTTTAGAGCAATGTACTGTAGAGTAAACCCACCCCATAGCATATGCATATGCATATGTGCCCAATATAAAGTATCTGTCTGTCTGAGTATTTATATAACATGGTCTGGTCTATGAGTGCTCAGTTAAAGGCAGGTATTAATTACTGGAAGCTGAAAATATACTTCTTACTGTTAACTGGAAATGGAAAGTATGATATGGCTGATCCAGAAATTAAAAAATCAAACTAATGGATTCGAGAGTTACATGTTTTTTATTATTTATCAGTCAGTTTTTAAACTTTTGTAAATATACTCTGGGCAAGTAGAGTACTGGAGAGAAAAAGCTGTTGCAGTTAATCCGCATAACTTTCACGTGTGTGGCACTTGACCAAAGAGCAATAACTGGACAGGGCTCAGAACAACAATTCTTTCTTCCATCCTTTCTCTTTCTCATAGAGGACCTCCTTTGAACAAGTCTGTAAAACCATTACCCTGTACTCTTGCTGTCTGTTCAAGACCAACTTTGGCTAAGATATTGCCTGTAAATTGCCAGCTGACAGCAGATAAAACTATTGGTCACAAAGGCTTTCTGATTTTTATCTGTTTCATGTGCTAAGTACAGACAGTCAAAAAGATCAAGGCTGAATTAATTCCCTCTTCATAGGTTAGTCTAAGTTGCATAGATTGAACCTATAAGCAAGCAAACAGACATTCACCTTTGATTCCAGAAATGCAGTGACATGCTTGCAGTGGCTCAGGCAAGGAGCTGGGGAAGACTAGAACATGTCTCCCTGCTCAAGTGGAACAGACTGTTTGGGCCAAGGCTAGCCCACCCACCCTGCAAGGTGGGTTTGCAGGGAGGTGCAAAGCATCCTGGGATGCCGGGGACTGTGAGTTAACTTGAATCTGGAGGAGATCTGGGACAGAAGTTCAATAAATCAATTTAATCTAAATCAGTTAAGTCTGATGCTGTATCCATTCAGGTTTATCTTAAACCATTTTGACCATTTTGAAAGCAGTTTACATGCACTGAACTTCTGTTGTGTTACAAATTTGAATTGGTTCCCAATCACTTATACTGGTTTATATATAATTTATGTCCCTAACAATAACGTCTTCTCAACTTTTAAAAATATATCTTGTGTGCATATTGTTGCTGTTAATTCTTATCTTTGAATACCATAAAGAGGCCCTTACTAGGATGAGGAAACCCTTGGGATAAGCACAGGGTGACTATATAGGACAATGTGAAATCGGGGACATTGCCTCCCCCCTTGGCCTGCTCACAAGTCAGTGACATTGCTGCAGGCAGAGGTGGGGGTGAGTAAGCATGGTGCAGCTCTGGTATTACTATTCAGGCAGGTAAAGGTGTCAGTGGCCCATTAATTATCTATTGTTATTTACATCACATATGTTAACAATCATCTCCCCTTTTTAATGGTCATTCTACTAATCAAGCTAAGCTATTTTAGGGCAATTTTGCTGTCTTCTAGGAATTCCTGTTTCACAGATTGTACTGCTCTGCTTTCCTGCCCCATGCCTGGGATTCTCATTTTAATTTTCACCAGCTCCAAAACTGCATTCCTATATTTAACTGTTCACAGTACTTTCCTACTGATACATCTATAATCTTACCTTCACTGCTCTTGTGTCTTTTCTGACTATTCTGCCCCTAAAACAGTGCTTTTGACTGGAACTTATCCATACTTCTGCATTAAGAATAACTAATCCTATGAATTAAGAATCCTATGCATTAAGAATAACTAATCCTATGAATCATATGAAAAGGGATGTAATGAAACCAGAAGGATCCATGTGATGGCTGCTCATAACTCATCCAGTAATCGTGGTGGGGCAATGGGGTTGGTTAGGAGGAAATAACTGAGCACAAAGCCAAGGGAAGGCAGAGGGATTAGGGGGGATGGGTCGGGTAAGAAGAAGGAGGGAAGAAAGATCTGAGGGGCAGGTGTGGAGTGAAGCTAAGGTGAAGAGACTGAGACTTTAGAAATGGATCCTTTTTTCTAAGACTGTCAGACTTCAGAAATGAAATTTCTCCTTTTTAATTTTTGGTGTTCAAGTGATAACTGCTGTGTAAGCACAACATTTCTTTAAAGCAATCATGGGCTTAATAACAAACAACAGGCTACCCTCTATTCAATGATCAGTGCAGCATTTTTTAGAGTATACTGAACTGACTGTATTGATGGGACAGAAAAGAAGCTTTACAAAACAAGCAAACCCTCCTTTTCTCTCTTCTTCCTTTTCTAAATATGTCTGTTTTCTATTTGTTAAATGTGCTTTCTTAATGGTAGGAAATATGCACCCTTGTGTGCTGATTCCTCTCTCATGTCTGTGCATCCCCTGAGGCTAGAGCCAAGGTTAGAAAATTTATATAAACAGAACGTGCGGATTTGTTAAATCTCAAAGTGAGATCTTGTGAGTTCCATAACCTTACCCCATTACAAATGTTTTCACATGAGTAGCAGGGGCAAAGGAAAATAATTGAGGTTGAAATATTATTGAATTCCTTTTTGTGTCATGGAGAAGACACTGAGTGTAGTTAGTGCATACACTATGTGCACCGTACTTTTGGGGTATTCTATTTTGGGTTCTTGCAGACCCAAATTTCTAGTACTTTAATGACCAGGCCTCCAATTTTAGATTCTAATTTTGCAACCCAGTGGGAGCCCCTATAGCGGCCTGTTGAATGAATGTTGCATTACCCTGTTCAAGATGAGACAAAGCTTTTAAGCAGGAAAATGATCCTTCTGGTGTGATTGTCCCTGATCAGTAGGTATATACTTCAGGCCACTGATAGCTGGGGCCTGAAGAGATTAACAAGTGTTTTACTACTACTTCATCACTATACTCAGCCTTTTGTAAGTGCAAGAAATGAGTGCCACAAGTGTGAAGGCAAAAGCTAAAGATAAAAAAAAGTATGATGTCCTACGCCTCAGGGTCAGGCAGCTTTCAAAATGCTGATTAAACCTATTTGACAGGAGATAGACTTGTAACAGTGGTGCTGTATGCAAATCCCTTCAATAACTTCTCTTTGTACTTGCTGACCCTGGTAACACTTCTGGTGCTATGACATTTTTGCCTCTTTTAATGACACTTCCATTCAACTGTTTGAAGTTCTTGTCTTCAATTACTTTTTTAAAACTTTTAAACCAACAGCGCTACCATTTGTTTTTCCTACAAGATGCTTTAATGTGCCTAACTATGCAAATGATGACTGTAGGGAAGGTCAGAATGGAAACTGAAAACAATTGCCCCCAAATATTCCATGCATCCATCTCTATTAGATGTGTGACACAAAATGGTCAGATGAGTATGGATAATATATCTCTTTTGCAGTTCATATTCTGTTTTGCCTTAAGCAAATGTACCACTTCAAAGGCTAAATGCAAAAGGGTGTTCAGCAGGAAGACTAGCAATCACAATTGATTACAAGTGTAATCTTCAGGAATGACTCTCTGACATGCTGATTTAAAGTGCTGGAGGTTCTACTTACTAAAAGCTTATAAACAAGCATAGCAAAACTGTCTTCAGTATTAATGCATTGGCCTGTGTCTACTTACCCTCTAATATTTATGTCCAAATAACAACATAACTTTATTTAAAAGATGTAAAATGTCTGTTGTATGGGAAACGCTGCTATTTCAACATTTATTTTTGGCCTAAACTGGGATGAAAAGTTGAAATACTGAATTTTTTCATAGAAAGCTCCAGAATTTTTCAATTTATATGTCAAAGCATTTCATTTCAATTTAGCTCAATATTGTATTATGCCTGGTTCAGGTGCTGCAAAAAAAAATCATAGAATAATAGAAAGTTAGGGTTGGAAGGGACCTCAGGAGGCTGTCTAGTCCAACCCTCTGCTCAAAGCAGGACCATCCTGAACTAGATCATCCCAGCCAAGACTTAGTCTAGCTGGGTTTTGAAAACCTCCAAGCATGGGTGACTGGTGCCTTCTGAGACTGGGGAGGGGGGCACAGTTTGTGGGTGGCAGCATCAGGCAGGGGTGGCGAGTGGCAACCATCCTCAGAAGCTGGCAGTGGGGAGAGTTGGGGTGGCGAGTGGCAACTGCCCACAGAAGCTGGTAGTGGTGGTGGCGTGGCATGGGGTGACTGCCCACAGAAGCCGGTGGCAGTGGCCAATCTCAGGAGAGGCATGTGCCCCCCGTCATACCTCCCTACCAGTCACCTATGCCTCCAAGGATGGAGCTTCCACCACCTCTCTAGGTAACTTGTTCCAGTGATTCATTACCCTCCTAGTGAGCAAATTCTTCCTAATATCTAACCTAAACTTCCTTTACTGCAACTTGAGACCGCTGCTCCTCCTTCTGTCATCTGCCACCACTGGGAACAGTTTAGCTCCATCTTCTTTCAAACCCCCATTCAGGTAGCTGAAGGGTGTTATTAAATCCCCTCTCAGTCTTCTCTTCTCTAGCCTAAATAAGTCCAGTTCCCTAAGTCTTTCCTCATAAAATCATGTCCCCCAGCCCCTTCACCATTTTATTTGCCCGTCACTGGATTCTCTCCAATTTGTCCACATCCTTTCTGTAGTGGGGGGCCCGAAACTTAACACAGGACTCCAGATGTGGCCTTACCAGTGCTGAAGAGGGGAATCATCACTTCCCTTGACCTACTAGCAACACACCTACCGATGCAGCCTAGTCTGCCATTAGCCTTCTTGGCAACAAGGGCATATTGCCGGCTCATATTCAGCTTATTTTCCACTGTAACCCCCAGGTCCTTTTCTGCAGAGCTGCTGCCCAGTTAGTCAGCCCTCAGCCTGTACTGGTGCATGGGATTGTTTTGTCCTAAATGCAGGATTTTGCACTTGTCCTTGTTGAACCTCATAAGATTCCTTTTGTCCCAATCCTCCAATTTGTCTAGGTCCCTCTGAATCCTAGCCCTACCCTCCAGCAGAGTTACTATTCCCTTCAGCTTGGTGTTACCTGTAAACTTACTGAGGGTGTACTCTGTGCCATCTTCCAGGTCATTGATGGAGACATTGAACAAAACCAGCCCCAGGGCCAGCCCCAGAGGCACTCCACTTGATGCTGGCTGCCAACTAGACATCGAACCATTGATTACTACTCTGAGTGAGATGCTCCAGCCAGCTTTCTATCCACCTTACAGTCCACTCACCCAGCTCACACTTCCTTAGCTATCCTGAGAAAGGTAGTTTAGAGGACTTGGGTTTCTCACTACAAGTTGGGATCCTCAGCTGAACTACATCTCCCATGATGATCAGACTCATGGAATGCTCCTGATGCTCTGTGCTGGTCAGTCGGAGAGAAGACTGCAGTGCCCAAGTGCATGAGAGGTACAGTTCAGAGGGGACAATGAGAGCCTGATGTACCTGAATTCCAGCTCCCATGATGTACTGTTGTAGTTCAGTCAGACACAATATAACACTGAAGTGTTTTAACATGGCTTAACTGAAATTATTTTGGAGCTGGGGTGGGGGGAGGGGAGGAAGGGAATCAACATTTCAACTTCTTACTCCATTTTGAAACAAAACCAAACAGGATTAATATCCTATAGACCCAAATGAAATTGCTTGATTGGATTGGACATTCCAAAATGTTTTAATATGGGCCAATGCAACAGGAGGCAAAAAATGTTTAAATTCCATGTCCCCTGAGAGGGCCAAAAAAGAAAGAAGAAGAAAAGAAAACACAATGCAATGAGTTAGTGCAGGGGTTGTCAACCAGGGGTACATGTACCCCTGGGGGTACTTAGAAAGGGGAAAAAGGGTACACGTGGGTGGGTGTGGATGGCACCCACCACTCTGCACCACTGCCTCCCAGGAGCAGGGCTGGGGGATGGCAAGGGCAGTGGCCACTGCCACTACCCACCACCCTGCACTGCCACCACCATCACTGCTGCATCCAAGCCTCTTCCCCCCACCTCCCACTCCATGTCTGGCTGCTGTCAACTCCCCACCTGCTCTGCATCCAGCTGCCGCCACCCTCACCCCACTCTCCCGCTCCACCAGAAGTGTACCCAGAAGGAGTACACCCATTAAAAAAGGTTTAAAACCCATGAGTTAGTACTTGAGTGTAATGTATTACTTTGGGGGAATGTTTAACTTTGGGGGAAAGAAAAAAACAACAAACTAGATGTGATATTTGTGGTACTAGGTTGGTATTATTTTTTCCAGAAAAAAAATGTTCATTTCATGGTACCTGCATTTTTCCTCAAAGGGAGATTTGTCTCAAAATTTTTGACCAATTCATGTTGTTAGCATTTCAGTGGCACCTAGAGGTCCCTCACCTTAGGTGGTTTCAGTTTAGGTAGACAAGACAATCGGAAAAGGGAAAACTATCCTCTGTTTTACAGAGGAGGATCTGAGAGAGTAAGTGACTTATCAAAATGTATGTAGAAGGTGTATGACAGCCATGTGTCCCAAGCTCCAGCCCCAGAGCTGTAACAAGATGATTCTTCTGCTTGAATTTGCAGTCCTTTGCAGGATATATAAAGGACTGTGAAATAGGTTTATGACTGAAATTGATCCCTGTGCGGAGTACACTAAGAGGCCTCTGCAGTCTGCAGCATTTAAATGCCTCAGAATACAGCACAAGAGAGTGAATTTCACATATATTGTCAGATAGATATGGTTAAAGATTGAATCCTACTTTACCTGTTGTCTGGACTCTCTAAGGAGAGTCTGTTTGTGCAACAATTAGGGGTTTAATGCAGAAGTGGCATAAGCAAATCTTCAGAACAATGTTGAGTCCCTGAGTGTGCTATTCCATTGGACCTGTATTGGTCAAGTTCTGAGTGTCTTTTGGTGGTGGGAATGATGGATATACTGCTTCAGAGTAGATGGGCTTGGTCTCCCACAGATCATTGGGAATACACAGTTGTTCCACTGAAACTGTAAACTGGATCCTCTTAACAGGAAGGTTGGCAGGGCCAGCGAGTGGGGCGGGGAGGAGGGACTGGGGAAACAGGAGAAGGAGGGAGGTCTCCGTAAATATCTCTTTCCCTGTTGCTGTTGTATTAAACAGAGTCAACAGGCTGGATTTGGCCCACATATCCATATCTTTCTGCTCGCATGTCTTCTAGCAGGTCAGGGAATTTGGGAATGAGTAGTGGGCAGGGTCTGCCACAGAAACCAGGGACTCTTTGGATATGACCATTGGTAGCATGGACGAGCACGGGCTCTGCCAATACAGCCTTACTCGCCTGTGGTCTCTTGGCCTGAGGTCATGTACCTACCACATCCATCACCAGCCCTGCTGCCATGGGGCCTGGATCTAGCCCTGGGCTTGGGTTACATTTGGTACCCTTACCTTGTGGGACACCACTGCCCATCGTGACCTCAAGGGAACACTGTGATAACTTCTACTGCCCTGCAGGCATGCTCAGGAGAGTGCTGTCACCTAACATGCACACAGTTCTGAAAACAACATTATGTACCTCTATGGTTAAGCTGAATGGCACATGGTATAGGGTAGGTTAACTCTCCTAGCCTTTTGGATTCAGTACTTTGGCTTGTGGCCGGTGTCGCTTGCACAGCAGAAACTATTTGATTATTAATTCAACTAAAATCTGACGGGTAGACTACTGAATATGTATCACTGGCTTCAAAAGATGTGGAACACTGCCTCTTTGAAACACCTTACAGCTAGACTTCATCATAAAGTTATAACTTTAAAGTCTACTAGGAACCATCTCTTCAAGGATATAGAGGTTCATCCCAACTCTAATTCATCTCTAAAGAATTGTCATGATCTGGTATCCCTTAATGTTAAATTGATCTTACGATATTTTGAATTCTGATATTGTTCATATTAGAAGTCTTTTATATGAACTCTTAACTAAACTAATTTCCACTTATGATAAATAGCCTTGACTTCAGGGTTTTATAAATATGCCATGTTTGTAAAATAGACAGTGCTGTTGAAGTATTTATTTCATAGCCATAAAGAAATAAAGTGAAATAAATACTTCGTAAAAGCCTGTCAAAATGTGGCTAATTTCTTTCTAGAATCCTAGGCATTCAGGCTTTCATATTGTATTGTGTCTTGTTTGTGTTTATCTCAAATTACCATGTTACATTTCCACTGAATGGTAAGCTATTTTAATGCACAATTAACAACATCTGCTAAACCACCTTTTGTGTTTTTCTTCTT
The DNA here is from genome assembly GCF_001723915.1 of Gavialis gangeticus. Lineage (NCBI taxonomy): Eukaryota > Metazoa > Chordata > Crocodylia > Gavialidae > Gavialis > Gavialis gangeticus. The sequence goes on along the minus strand of NW_017728998.1, from coordinate 26,911,217 downwards.
ACGTAAGTGTAGTATATGAACATTCTGCATGAAATAACTGTTTTCAACATTGCAAACCTTAATCAAAATTACTAGTTCCTTAAAAATGGCATAAATTGTGATACTGTGCCTTATAAATATATTTGATGGGAAGTTTCCAGGTGGTGGAAGATCAGTGTAACCACATCTTTATCCATGCACTCTTACACTGGTGTCAGGACAGGGTTGAGTGTACGGATGTGGCCAGAACACTTCTTCCTTGCAGTCATGTCTGGCTGTGAAAGGATACTTAAGGGCAAAGGATCTTTTCTTGTTTCCTTAATTTATAATCTGGAACCACAAGAATACAGTATAGCTAAGAAAAGAATGCACTTCAAGTTGTGGCTTGGGGTTGGCGAGATTTTTTTGTATACTGTTTTCTAACAACAGTGCATGGCAAATAAGTTCTTCTGCTGTCTATCTCTTACTAAAGATAGAAAAAAGAATATTCCAGCAGAACACATTTCTCTTGAAAAATGCCATTTAATCAATAAACAACACATAAGAATGTGTCAATTACAATGGAATTTTAGTTGTAAAATTTGGATGGGGAAAGAGCTTCAGTATGTTGAAAGGTTTGTTTTTGACATTGCATCAAAATTACTTTTTATTTTAAGATCCTTAAAAAAATGTACTATATGAAACTGAAAAAAATTTAAAGGGTAAAATCAAACTCAAACATTGTTGAAAATCCCCCACAAACCTCTTTTCATAGTAAATTTTGAAATGCTTTGCTTTTATTTCCATTCAAACCAAAAACATTTTGCAATCAAATAATTTCTCACAGAAAGAAAATTCTGGTTCCACCACAGGTCTACCCCTGCCTTACAATCAGGTCCAGTTCATTTTCAGCACCTCTGAAAATGAACAGAGTTTTCCCTTATATTAATTGACTTGTTGAACTCAACTTGTTGAAGCAAGGCTTTATTGCTAACAGTAATAAAAAAAACAACCCATACATATGATAGAAGAAAAAAATGAGCAGAGAGATTCAAATGCAATAAATAACATATTTTCAATAATGTATTTTCTTAACTGTTAATTGTTAGCGTTCTGGAGTTGGAACCTATGCTACCCATCAGCAACAAGCGAGAGAATTAAGAGCATGATTTGACATGAAAGTCCCAACATACAATGTACTTGCTATTATTCTGTTTAATTTGGATTTGGGGATTCAGATGGAATGATATTCATAAAAGAATGTTGTTCCTGTAAGGCCTCATCAGAGATGGATCAACCTAAAGAAATGGAAAAAAGAAAATCTAAGGAGCCCCCAAAAGTTCTAATGCAATTATAAAAGAGTGACATGAAGTAACAACTATAAGATCTTTTGTGGAAGAAAGATAAAATAGAACCAAGTTGGCAAGAGAGAAGAAAAAGAGGTCAAAACTTTAGAAAGATGAAAGCAGAAGAATGTGGGGAGCCAGAAGAAAAGTATGGGGGATTAATTGATAAAAGGATCAAGTTTTGTTTGGAAGATGCAGAAAGGGATCAAAGGACAAAAATCCAATTAGTAAATCTCAACAAGCCAAAGTGCAAGTTCTGATGCAGAGTCCTTCACATTCTCTTTTGTTTGTTCTTTCTTATGTTCCAGTAAAGAAATTTTGACAAGGCAGTGATTGCTGTGAATTGATTGATGCTATTTTTTAGTATTTAAACTGCTACCTGAATAGCCTCTGTTGGCTCAGCTCTATTTAATTCATCTTACCGTGATGAATTTGTATCACTGCAAACTTGTGAATTTCAAAGTGACATAGGATCAGCTACAGAATTTTGAACAGTCAAATGCTTTTGGATGCAGCCTCATGACAAAAGCAAGAAACATCTTTCAGCTCTTGGGACCCAGTCCTCAAATCATGTATGCGTGAGTGACTTAGCAGCGTCACTGTTGTGTAGCTGGCTTCAGAGCCCCCAGTGTTTCCAAGCTCCCTGTCACAGAGCCGGCATCTTAGATGGTGTGAGGCAGCAAGGCCGCCAGACTCCATGGCCAGCTGGCTACAGGCTGTGAGAATCAGGCAGTGCAGACAGCGAGCTGGCTCAGGACTCTGAAAGCAGACATATCTCTAGCTCAGAGGCAGCTCATATAGAGGATAATGCCTCAGAGCTACTGATGCTCAAGGCTGTTGATGAGCCAGGTGGGCAAACTGGCAATAAAAACTAGGGGCTTTTGTAATGGAAACCCACCTGGCAAGCAGTCTCCTATCAGGACTCTGCGTCTGAGTTCTAATGAAATGCTTGTCAGAATCGGCACATTTCTGTAATGTGTTATACTTTCAGTGAACTAGCATTTCTGAAGGAAAAAAATCTTCCATCAGAACATATCAAACCTATAGTAATCAATTGGTTCTGAATTTGGTGTCTCCAGTATCAAGCAGTAAGGGTTTTGCTACTTGAGCTAAGGGAAAACTTGATTCTTAGACAGGCAATACAGCTGGAGGTTTTACAGAAATATGATATTCACCACTATGACTATTACTAGATCTTCATGGTCTCATTTGGATACGTGCCCATATCAGTTCCATGTATTCTTCACCATTCTGCAAACCCCTTATTCCCTGAATCTTTTCCCCTCCTCTCACCTTGAGTTTCAATTTTCCCTTTCTCCAGGTTTCCTTCTTTATCTCCTCCACCCCCAGTTTTCTTGCTTCCCCTGGAACACCCTGGGATCTCTCCTTCTTCCTCAGGGTATAAGCTGAAAGTCATGGGGTAAGACCACACACCACTATACAGCGTGTTGTGCTTTATATAGTAGCTTGTTAGTGCTCCATCACCCCAACACACAAATCCTCTCTGAAGCACATTTTCTTTCACTTTCAGGTCCACCGTAGTAACTCTCCTTGGCTAGGGACAGATATTACACATAAACCGGTTTAAGTGATCAGAAACTGGTTTAAACCTGTAACAGAACATAACCCAGTTTGAGAATGGTTGAAACTGGTTTGAGATAAACCTGGTTGAATGTAGTATCGGACTGAACTGATTTGGCTCAAACCAGTTTAAGCAATGTCTGTCCCAGACCCCTTGCTTGTTTAAATTAAATCAGACTCCCTCAGCATCCCAGCATGCTCTCTGGCTGGGCAGGGCTCTCTGCTCCACAGCAGGGCTGGCCCCTCCCCTCTGCTTCCTGGCTGCAGCTTCGGCAGTCTCTACAGGGATCTGCCTGGCTTCTGCTCCCCGTGTCACTCTCTGCTCACCCCTGTCTCTCACAGACACCTCTTAGCATTACCTAGCAGACCACATGCTGGCTACCTTCCACCTGTGGAGCAGAGGACGAAGGCAGAATCAACAGATAGCTGGTAATGCCCCTCTGTTTTCTTAATGCAGTGATAAGCACTGAGTTAGGGGTGATAAACATCCCCTGCTGGGCTGTTTAGGAGGGGTGGGACGCTCCCTGATAGCAGCATCTTGCCGGGGCCTGGCCACACCCTCCTCAGCTCAGCACTGGAAGGGAAGGGAGGGCTGCTCTAGCACCCTCCAGCTTCTAGCCTGAGCCACTGCAGGCATGTGCCTGCATTTCTTGGATGTCTGTATGGTTATAAAACTGATTTAGCCTAGCCAGGTTAGACTAACCTGGAAACGACTAAATCAATTCAGGCTTGGGCTTTTTGAATGTCTGTCCCTAGCCTCTATGCCCACAGGAAATAAATGGAAAAAATCATACTTTAATTAACTCGGCATATGACATAAGAACCTGAATCTCTGTTGGACTGAACCTTATGACTACATATAGAGATGTGAGAAATTTTTATTGCTAAGGAATGTAGTGTCAGAAGTAGGGAGAGATTGGAACTATTAACAAATTCAGATTATATTCAGCAAATGGCTTTGAATTCAGGGAATAAGTATGTCCCTTAAAAATGGGGAAAGCCAGAAAAGTTTAAACAAAAAGATTTGATTGTTCTTTCTGAAATGATGTTGGAGATCAAATTTATCAGAATTCAAGAAAATAAAAAGTAAATAAGAAAGCATGAAACACTTTGTTGAATTTGGCATAAAAATGTTATTCTGATTTTTTAATCATTCTCATTTTGGGTTGACCCAGAGCAATTTTATTTCCCCTGTTATTTTCCAGTTTAGCCACCAAACTAAAAAATCAGTTATTCATGGACCTCCCAGTGAAATGGATTACCAGTCGTTCTCACTATTCACTGGGAGAATTTCCACTAATTTTACACTATTCAAAAGAAAATGTACACTGCTTATGTCCAAAGAACTTGTACTAGTCACACTATGTTTGATTTCTGGGATTCAAGTGGGCATTTTAAAAGATTTCAAATAAGTGAAGAAGTGCCCTCTGTTTCAGATTCCAACTGCCTGGCATAAAATTGAGAGTAAATACTAAGACTGTATTTTCTGATCTATTAGACAGGGAATGTGTTCCTTCTATTACATTTATGTTTAATTTACATTTAATTTATGTTGTCTATTCTCCCCAACATCAGTTCTTGAAGCCTTGGTTTACATTTTCATATTTAATATGACTGAACTTTAAGGATAATATCTTGCACATTACTGGGGCCCCTTCTTCAGGATTCATTGCTTTCTACTGGCATCTGACATACTTTTTGTGTATAGGCTTGTGTTATACATTCAGCACATTGTATAGTTCCAGCTGGTCCCATTCGATTCCAGGAAACACTTATTAATGCATGTGATCCATCTCATTGCTTCAGGTGAAGTAGACAGTCTCAGGCACAGTAGCTGCTCCTTCTGGAAGAGTGTCTCTTACTGAAAAAATGCCCATAATCTCCATTATCTTCCTCATTTACATTGGTGAATTTGGATTTTTATTCTACAAATTAGTTCCATAGTCTCTCAGCATAAAGCTCTCAAACTTTTTACCACCTACCTTCTCCTTTGATTCTTTGGCACAACAGTTTTCAAAATCATGCAGAAGCCATGCCTTTGTAAAAAATGCTTTAATTCAGCACATAAAATAAATGGTAAAATCAAGTGAAGGACTTCCAAATCCTGTTGAGATTCATCATCACAACTCCTTTTGCTGGGCTGCACTGATACTTTTGTGAAAGGGGAAGTACCCAATATTTTTAGATCTTCCTGAATGAGATGTCACTTTTAAACTTTCAGCTTTAATCCTATCTCCCTCAGATGGCTCAGTTCCATATCTGTGTGCCCCAGATGTTTCAAGAAGTCACTTGAGTAAATCAATAGGTCATCAAAGAAAACCAGGAAGATTGAAAAAACCTGATTACTCACACTGCATTGTAAAATCAAGAGAACCTGGTGAAACATTTTTCAGATCAAAAGATGTGTTCAAATAATAAATCCACAGGAATCACAAATGTAGCTTTATTGTTGGGGCTCCTCTGTAGTAAGCTTTTGAGAGTTACCCTACTAGTTTGATTCCTCATCACTGCAAACTAACATTTTCTATAGAAAAAGATCAAGGGATTTTTTTTCCTCTTTGTTAGCTATTATCTGATGAGGGCATGAAAGTCACACTAGTCAGTATTCAGCCTCAACTCTTCCATTTTCTGAGCCAGGGTATATTAGGACTGGTATTTTCTCTATTTCTTTTTCTTTTGAATTCCTCTATAAAGAGTAAATAAGAAGGAGGTTATAATATCTAAGCTTGTGTAACACTCTGTATGTAAACACTCCATAAATACTGTTTTCCTGTTGCTACACTGGTATGCTGGAGGATGTTAAACAGTGGGTGTCTAAGCCACTTGTTATTCAGGTTAAATGAAGAAGCAATTAAATGCACTTTTGCCTATAGGAACCATCTACCAAGGTACTGGTCAGCATGGCAAGACCTGAACAGAAGATGAATTGTGCAACTCCAAATTCAAAGATTGTAGCATTAGTTGTTTTCAATTCAGTGTATGTATGTTTGTGTCAGAAGCAGAATGGGGTCAAAAAGTGAACAGAATAGCAAGAGAAAACAGCAGAAAGCTAGAGAAATAGTAGAACTAGGTGAAACATGTATCTTATTTTCCAAAGAATGATGTTTAGAATAACCAAAGCCATTCACCAATGTGAACTAAGTTCAGCAAATAGTTTTGGCTGAAAGAAAGGGAAACGTTTTGGAAGAGTAGGGACAAAGTGTTTCAGGATTAAATTGGCTAAATTTAATTATTTTAAAGCCTGTATGAAACAATGTTGTATTTCAAATGAAATTTTGTGGGGAGGATGAGGGGGAGGCTGGTTTGGCCAGAAGATGATTTTTTTTCTTTTAGATGAACACTTAAAAAAAAAGTTCAGTTTACCAAAACCAATCAATCGTTTGGACAGCGCTGGTGGTGGCCCAGAATCCTGGCATGCTTGGACAGTGTGGGCAAAGAAACTTTCTGCTGTTGTTTTCATTTCCTGTGTTCAGGGAAACAGGACTTTGGATACATTATTTACCTATAACCAGGAACTGCGCCAGAGAAATACCTGACTCACACAGTCATTTTCTACTAAAAAAACAGATCTCTGAGGCTCCAATTATTAGGTTGGGCTATGGGGAGCCATTTCTATCAAATAGTTAATGGACAGGTGTGATAGTTCTGTCTTGTTCCATTTACTCATTCCTGTCAATCACTGACACTTTTAGCTAGAACTTGGCCATCAGTGATGTCCCTATAATCTACTACCAATTGTCAATTTGTTTCTGTACACTTCTTACTGCCCCCTCTTCCCATTGTCTGTCAAAAGTGAAATCGTGGCCCAGATTCTTCATAGACCCATGTGCAAGTTTAGACATACCAAGTGCCTTTCCTGTTGCAGTGGGGGGTTTTTATACCCAGCTGTCATTGTAGTACAATTACTTCATATTCACCTTATCAGTTTCCTGCGCCTAGCACTGGTGATTCAAGCCTATTATGTTGCTCCTTGTGGACTGACTTCTAAACTGTGGCTCCATTCATGTGGTGACTGTAGGTGGACTATGTAAGATAGGCATGTGTATTGGCACAGTCCCTCAGCAGTGCTAATCAGACTGCCTGAATCACCATGAGCGCATGCAGGGCTACACTGCTTCCAAGTAGCAGGACAGTGTGCCTGAGGGGACTACTGATTGTCACAGCAGGGGGACCCAGGGATGGCTGTGATGCCCCTAGGGCTTTGTGAGCATGCCAGCTCCTCCCTGAGGGCACCTTCTAGTCTCACCTGCCACATCTTGTTGGAAAAATAATAAGTAGGGAGGCTGCCCATGAGTTTATGTGGCCACGGTCCTGTTGACCCAATGGGTCCTTGGGCCCCTTGCTGGGTCCTGGCCAAGTCAGTGCCTCATGGGACACCTTAAGGCTTATGGGATAATTGCATGGCTCCAAACCTTCCCTATACCACACCTCATACCTCGCAGGTGTTATATGACTGTTGTCACTTCTGTTGGGGCCTTAGCCTATGTGGTCATGGGCTCTTTAATGTGGCTAGGCCTTCTAGCCTAGGTTCACTGTGTTTGACCTGGCTTTGAGGTACTAGGTCTCTGCTGGGCTCTCCAGCCCTTGTGTCTCTGCACCCCTCTGGTGCCAGGCCCCTGTGTTTCTGTGCCCCTCTGGCACTGTGCTCTCCAGCCTCTGTGTCTCTGTGCCCCTCTGGTGCCAGGCTCTCCAGCCCCATATTACCTCATTAGCCAGCACCTGCAGCTCTGGAGCTCTGCCTAGCCTGCAGGGCTCTTTGGTTAGGCTGCTTCTGCCCTTAATGGAGCAGCCACATCTTAGTGCCCTGCAACACTGATGGGCACTGTAAGTTTACTGTGTGAACATGGCCTTACCCTCCTTTACACCGGCCATACTCCTAATCATGCTCCTATTTTATATTTTTAGTTTAATGTGTGTGACATGATATTTAATTTGATAAAGTGCTAATTATTTCAAGGAATACTAGCCATTCTGTCAAATAAGATTTTGTCATCTTTTATTTCTGAGAGTCAACCCTTTGAGATATCAGTATCCATGCTCATATTGGCAGTGATTAGATAGAACTGAAAGATCTGGTAATGGGAAAAATCTTGATTATTGTGTGTGATTACAAGGTCAGACTTAAGGACACTGTTTTTCCAGCCTGCTGATTTGCTCTACTTTTGAAATTCAGAAAGAATTTATGAGAGTAAAATTTCAGGGGTATATATTATACATTTTTTTTGACAGTCAAAACATCCTTCTGTACTTGATCATGCACAACAGCAGAAAATATAATATCCAAAATACAATAGGCTTTTTTACCCATAATTCATTCTTAGCAGTTTGATAAAGAGTCATATTAATAGTTGTGTGGATACCTTTAAGAGTGTTATGTATAAGTTGTTACATTGGCCCAGGGAGTGCAGGAGGGAACAGCGTATTGGTACACTAAGAAGGCTCTCAAAATAAACAAACTTTATCATTTTATAAATTTTATAAAATTAGTGGTGTTTCATTTAAATCATGGGAAAATGTGAATTAGTGGTGTTCCTTTTTTTAACTGAAAATTGGGGATTTTTTTAAAATCAGAGAAAACCAGGGTACCTGATAATGACATAGAAGATGCTGTAAAGTAGGCCTGTGTGAAGCAGCTAGTATTCACTTCAGATTTGGATTTGGCTAATTTGGGGGATAGTGATTTAATTCAGTGATTCAAATCACTGTCCAGAATTGATTTGGCCAAATCTGATTTGGCCAAATCAATCAGCTAGGCCCATCCCCCCAGCTCGGAAAAAAAAAGCCCTGGCTCACCGGGTGCTGCTGGGTGTGGGGAGCGATCCCTGCTGTCCCCCACTTCCCTACGCTACATGGGGGGTTCTGCATTAGCCCCCCCAACCCCCCATCACTTCCCCCAGTCCCCCCACGAGTGCGTGGCCCACCTCAGCTCTGGCCCTTTCAGAAGAAAAATGAGAAAAGCCCCACACTCACTACTACTGCCAGCAGAGGGTAATCCATGCTGCCCCCCACTGCCCCACGCCATGTGGGGGGCTCTGCATGAGCCTCCCAAAGCCCCGAGGCCACTGCAGGAGCAGCGACTCCCGGGGCTTTTCTCCATTTTTTTTTTCTTAAAGGGCCACAGCTGGCCCAGGTGGGGCACCCATGGGGGGGCCGGGGGAGTGAGGAGGAGCTGGGAGGCTCATGCAGAGCCCCCCATACAGCGTGGAGCAGTGGGGAGGGGGCAGCAGGGATTGTCCTCGCACCCGGTAACACCTGGTGAGCACCAGGGCTTTTCTTTAAATCACTGGGAGCCTGGGTGGG
>NW_017728998.1:26893583-26901733 GCF_001723915.1 Gavialis gangeticus | reverse complement strand
CTGATTCTCTGAATCAGCAGTGAATCTTCAGATTCAGCCAAATTGAATCAGGGACAGTGATCCAAATCAACAAATCGAATCACTGTCCCTGATTTGGGCTGAACCCGAATCCAAATCGAATAGGACCCACTTCGCATATCCTTACTGGGTGAGCAGGCAGGGGAGGGGGCCTGGCAGGGGTCCCCCCCATGGTCCCCTCTCCCACCCTCCCCTTTTCCACCTCTAGTACTTACCAGCTTGGAGTAGGGTGCAGCACCCTGCTGCAGCCACTGGGGACTGCCCGAATCATCACAGCTCTCTGAATCTTTTCCAAAGGTTCAGAGAGCTTTGAATTGATTTGGACCTTTTAATTGGTCCCCTAATTTGATTTGGATTTGGAGATTCGGCCACCGAATCGGGCCAAATCTCCTCTGAATTGACTCACCGCCTGAAGCTTTGCACAGCCCTACTGTAAAGGCTTTTGCAACATAGCTAAAGTACAGAAAGAAAAAAGTGCAAAGAAAAAAGCCCGCGATGGTCATGAAGGAACCCATAGCTCTGTGGTATCAAGTGGGCATTAATTTATTCATGCATGCAGAAAAAAATATGTATTAGTGCTGGATTATTATTCTCACTATCCTGAAACTGCATTGCTTGAAAGCACACCAGCAAAGCATGTCATAATTTACATCAAATTGATTTTTGATAGACATGGGTTTCCACAAGTTGTGAGAACAGGCAGTGGACATCAGTTTAACTGTCTCAATTTTAAAGAGTTTGTAAACAAATATAAATTCAGTCACAATACTTCACGTCCTAAATGCCCACAATCCAATGGTCTGGTGGAAAATGGAGTACAAATAGTGAATAAATTGTTGAAAAAAGCTACAGACTCACACACCGATGTTTACCTGTCACTCCTAAATTACAGGGCAACACCCATGAAACATGGATTTTTCCCAGCAGAAATACTGTTTAACAGGAAACTCAAAACCAGACTGTCAAATCTTATGGATGATCCTCATCAGAATGAAAAGCAAAACATAAAAACATGAAAAAAAATTGACAAACTGAAACAAAAATGGTACTATGACAGGGGTTCCAGGTAGTTACCACAACCACACAACAATGATATGGTGCTTATTCCAGATGGACGAACGTGGAAACAAAAAGCACTAGTTTCCCATCAAGTAGCTCTTAGTTCCTATCAAGTAATTGCACCAGAAAGATAGGCATTAAGAAGGAACAGACAGCACTTGCAGCTCGTAAAGGGAGAGAAAAGCAGCATTGCGAGATTTATCAAAGGAAACAACGAAGCAACAAGAAGCAACAGAGGAGACTGAAAATGAAACAGAAGTAGAGTCATCTGAACAAGGAAACCAAACAAGAACTGAACCAATAAGGATTGAGAATGCAGAGAAACTGAGAGGATCACCTAGAACTAAAAGGCCAATACAAAGACTAATAGAGACCTGTTAAAATGTGCTTTAACTATGGGTTCAACCTTCTAATGTTAGTATTACATGGAGATATGTTACATGTAAAGGGGAAAGATTTCCGTATACCGTTAAGAGTGTTGTTACATTGGCCCTGGGAATTGCAGGAGAGACTAGCAGGTCAGTAGGCTAAGAAGGCTCTCTGAATAAACAAGTGTTATTATTTTATAAATTTAAATCCTTGGGCTTTTGACAATAGTGAATGCAGTAGGCTTACTAGCTTAGTAAAAAATATGAAAAGTTCTATTGTCTGGGGACTGGTCTTGATCACCCACAAGGCCCAGTCATTTGTTCCTATGCTTCTAAAGCTAGAGATAGATTAGAGATCTAGACTTTTATTTAGACCAGGATAAAAATATTCTGGAATGAGATGGAATAATCCAGTGTTAGGTCACATATAATGCATTCTAGATTTCTGCAAGTTGCCATTTCACTGGCTATAAAAACAATGAATTACTATGTGAAAATGATAAACTGAGCACCCTCAGGAGTACTGAAGGAAACTTTTCATATACACTATCCTAGTAGGGGTGCCCCCAATGGGAGCTGCTGGGTGCTGAGCACTTTTGATAATCTAGCTCTGGGAGCCCAACTTTTGATCATTATTTTGGAAAGTCTGCACACAAAGATTGTACTGTTTGATTATTACAGTACAGATCAAATGAAAAATCTCCCAAATTTACACTGGTATAAAGATTCTTATACTGATATAGCTTACCCAGGAAGGAGAATAAATGACACTGACAGATGGCATATTTCTATTAGAAACACTGTTTTTGTATATGGGGGTGGAGTATACTGCTTTAACTATACCAATCTTTAAAAAAAAAATCATATCCCAGACAGCTTTAATTATATATGTAGATTAGGCAAAAAGCTCTGTATGTTTGGAAATGATTAGTGCTTTATTTTAAGCTAACCATAGCAACATCTGATCCATTGTTATTTTCTAAAAATTAAAGGGTATGTATATGGGCATTAGGGAGACAGTTTATACCATAATGTGACAGTGCAACTCTGCTTCGAAAGAGGGTAAAATAGATGATACTGATGATAAAGCTGGTATTGAGTTGTTGATGTTGTAGCTGTTCTGGATATGAATAAGAGAATCCCATTTCAGATTCTGAATATAAGAATGTTCTTGGAACACTTTCAAATGCCACATAATGTCTCTTAATGATGTAATGCCTCTTTACCTATAAAGAAAATAATAGATCTCTAAAACTTGAACTGAGATAAATTTTGCATCAATAGAAGTCAAATGGAAAAGGAATTTTTAACCTCTTTCTTCTGAATGAGGACAATTTTCACCTTTAAATTATACTGTAGATGTTTCACTGGAATCAGTCACAAATGGAAGTATTTTACATTTTTGCAAGTCAATGTGTGCACAGGATTTATGCATAAGGATTCATTTATACCAAATGGAATCTCTTTGACTGTGCAGCAGATCACCTCTTAATGTTCATATACTTTTTCACTTAAAGCCCTTAATTAAATACAATGATAAATCCAAGTTATGATCAATATCCATTCTTTTCTCAATGCTATTAGGTCATTCTAACAAATTAAAATGGAACTGCATTTATTACAGGTTGGAAGGATTTATCTGCTTGAGGTTTCATTAATTGGACTGGATTCTGTTTTATACATGTCACCTAAATCCATGTTGCTTCTGAATTCTTCTTGATTTAAAAAAGAGACTTGTAAAAGGGTTGCCTTTAATCTCCTCCTCTACCTCTGCTGTTGTCAGTGCTAATTAGTCAATATAAAGATATAAAAAGAATCCCTGGTGTAATAAATATAAAATATGTAGATATATAATCTTGTTAAGAATATCTCTTCCCTATCTTTAAACCTGTTCTTCCTTTTTAATATGTAGTTTTGACATGGAAATAAATCAGGGCTAACCTAGCAGCATTTCCACCATTAAAAAGAATACTTTCACCAAACCTCTACAAGTATTTTAAGCTTTAAAAATATTGGAAGATTCAAATAAATAATGAATAATAGAGTTACAATTATTGTTTGACCTAAACTTCCTTTGAAATAAACAGATGATGAAAATACACTCATCTGGTGGTACAATTAAAAAGATACCAGAGACAGCAGAAAATTGAGGTCATTAAAATGTCCCATCTTCTTGACAAAGATGTGCATCTGATTTTTCAAGGGTATGGTCTTATTTTAACCATCTTCTCTTCCATGCTGTTCATAATTTATTCTACCTCAAAATCAAGATCCTGCCTCAAATTATTGTATTTACTGATAAATAATCTATGACATGCTGTATATAGCAAGTGGAATAGCAAAAAGGTGAATATTTATTGAATATTTTGGCAAAAGGCGAGAGAGGATTTGCACATAGGAAATAATTGCCTTTCTGGAAGGGCCATTATACATTACTAAGGTCTCTCCACCTTCTGCAGAAGTGGGAATTGTAAATTGATCAATTCCAAAATATTACATGAAAATTACAACCTTGAGGACAGGAAACGTAATATGGTTTTGAGAGAACTGCTTTGTAATGTGTCACACTATGCTGGAGAAATGGAGGGAATTAAAGATTAAGTTCTTTAAGATACATTGTTGCACTGGGAAAGCAATGTACCCCATCTTTTTAGGGTGCAAAGATATGGAAGCTGTTCAGAGGTGAGTTATTTCATGTCTGGGCAGTTCAAATAAATGATATTCAAAGAACAGCCATGGTGGATTAAAGTTCTAGTAGCCTGTGTGTTGTATACAGCTTGAGTTCAATTCTGCTAATATGATCCTGTATATTTGGATGAGTATGTGTATTGCTTTATGCAGGGAGAAGTATGAGGACTTGTTTTCCAGCTTTTTTTTTCCATTCTGAGCAAGATGCTCCTGTATCACTATTGTAAATCTTTTGTGAACTCATTAAAGTCTGTCTAAAAAACCCCCAAAGAAACATCTGTGGGCTGGGAGCCAGTGGAATGACACGTCCATACAAATTATAATCAGCAGGACGGTTTCCCCAAGAACTGTTTGACCCAGTCCTGTGGCCTGGACTATGGGGCCTTACTTTTTCAAAAGCTCTTTCCCAACCTTTTCACTGAGGCTGTTTCAAGGAAAAACAAGCTGAACTGGGGCTAACCCCTTGTTTGCTAGGATGGACTGTAGATATTCTAATAAGAAGTTATCGTTTTCTGTATTCAGTAATAAAACTAACTCTCTAAAAGATTTTGCAAATTTGCTGGGAAGCAATCCATTGTGATTCACCTTGTGCAGTCATTTACACTTACAAAGTGTGCTTTAAATGCTGCTTAAGCAGGAATAGGCATGGATTGACATTGGTGCTAGTATTTTACACTGATCTGGGATTGGTGCAATGGTTATGAAAGCTGCAAGGCACCAGAAAGTCATTCCTATTGGGTAAGTGAATCCGTCAAGCAAGGGTAAGGTTTCCTAACTTTTGTAAAATCTCTAAGCAAATGCAACCTTATTTTGTCCTTTTGGCATCCATTATTATTTCCAGTCTCAGAATAAATATTAAATGAGGTGCATAAACATTGAAAAAATTAACCCCCATAGTTTTTTTTTATATTAATGCATGCCAAATTATTATTTGAGGAAATTTTGCCAATATAAAATTCAGCTTATTTTATATCGTTGTACTATTGAAGTCAATATTTTATAATCCACTTATAACTACTTGTATTGATTTAATTTAATTATTCCAACAGGAATAAAGTATTCCAATTTACTTATTTTTTCTTTCAATAATATTACCTATGGATCTTGCACAGACTTAATATTTTGTATGTGGCGAATCCTCACACTGATTAGGCTTTCCATTTTTGAAAGAAGGTTGTCCCTAGCTGTTACAGTTATGAAGAGAAGTTAGAAATGTAACCAGCTGCCTGAGTCTGCAAAAAAGACCTGAAAAGATCTTTTTTAGAGGGCTGAATTACACCAGACATCTTAACAGGAAGTTGGTTTGATGATGCAGTATTCTCAGGACCTGGCCAGCACCACTCCAACAGAGGACTGGATGGAGAAGGAGATGAAGAGGACTGTGGGCCCAGCCCTTATATGCAACCAAATAGACTTAAAAAGGGAACTCCTATGGTACTTAGGAAGCAAAATTTTTGTAACCACTTAACATGAGAGTTACCATGAGTTTGCCACCCCAAGGAAGGGAATGTCTCAAAAGTTCCAGTGTTTTTTGCTGAGATGTGTATGTCTACGTGGCACAACACAACACTGGGCAGAGAAACCTGAGGCAGCTCGAAGTTGCACAGCTGTGGTACAGTGGCAGTCTGCTGCTCAGGGTGAATTAGGCAGGGCAGAATATCACAAACAATACTGCTTTTGCTAGATAAAATACCTCTGCTTTGCAGTGCACTGTGCCAGGTAGCCATACTCTGTGCCTTGGGCCCCACCTTGCTGTACTCCACCCTGAATGGGATTGCTTTGGAATTAAATGTTTCTACATCAAGCCTGTCTTGTTATCCATTTAGTATGAAGCATCCTGAAGGATTCTTGGATCTTTCGGTAATAACCTTTTACTAGAAATTCCATTATGCCTCCATTAATGTGACTATGTTAAACATGGGGGTTTTGTTTTTATAAAACAATAAGCTATGCCTTTTTAAGATTGTGCTTTTTTATGATCCCTGTTTTACTTTGTAGTACTGCCAGTAACAACATGCCACAGGAGGGCACCATGTCAAAGGCTTGTACCTACCTTTTACAAAACGGTCAGATAATTTTATCTTTAATAACATCTGTAGTAATCCTAGATGACATAAGGACAATCAAATTTCATGATTCAAGGCAGAAAATAAGCATTTGCATGATTCAAGAAGCATTTTTTTTTCCTTTTCCATGTTCAGCATTGCAAAAATTGGTCATTAATCTTCCACCTTACACAGAACACACAAGAATCAGGTACAATTGCAACTCCTCCTGATCAGGGAAGTGTGGTGGAAGGGGATACATGATAGGGAATTTTGCAGGAATCTACTCAGTGAAATATAAAGTGATAATTACAGAGCTAACATAAATCAATAATGATTGCCTGTAATAGATCTAGTACATGTGAAACTATGGAATATGTCACATAGGGGTATTGCTCTGTCATGATTCAGGGCCTAGTTCTAGTTCCGCTAAAGCCAGTGGGATATTTGCCCTGACTTAAAAAGGAAAAGGCATTTGCATTGGTTCATGGCATGAACTGGATTTTGTCATTCATTCCATGCTTATCCTCAGTGCAGCCAGACCTCCCCCATTGGTACTCCCAGATTAACTAGTAAGCTACATCTTTATTGTCTTGTAGCTCTCAATTCTAGCTACTAAAATGTGAATTTAAAGAAGTGGCTGGCTCTCACATTATGAATGGCTGTACTAGTATATTTCTGAGAATTTATGGCTAATATATCTGGTCCAATTTTTTTGTAATGCATTTTTTATGATTTTGTTGTTGAAAAATTTGATTTTTTTAAATTTAAATTTTCCTATTTTTCAATCAGTCCTGATGGCTGATGCCATTTAATTAAATCAATGGCCCTGTGATGAGGAGATGTAGCTTGCCATTCCTTAGAGCTGGTCTCATATTTACCATGTAGTATTTGTCATCTGGAGTGCTTACTAGTATTTACTACATAGTGGTTTTGCACATATTGCCATGTGATGACCAAAAGATGGAGAATACCTGTTTTTCAACAGAGACCTGGGAGAAATAATGTTATATGCATTATTAAAAGAGTTTACATAGCTGAGTGGTTAATATTAAACATCATTCACATACCATGCTTCAAAGAGTCTTGAAATGTTCCTTCAGCTATTCCTCATTCGCCTTTCTCACTGACACACTGCCACGCACACTGCTTTATTTCACGCTCCTTTTCCACTTAAGTGATATAGTAGATCAAGATTGAAGGCCCTAGGTGTCTGAAATCCTTCTTTTGTCTGGCACTCACCTGGCATAGAACACAACAGCTTAGAAATTATTTTAGGGTTAATATGGAAAAAGAAAATGGAGTCGTTGTACAGATTTGCTGAGTTTGTTCCTTGTATCAATCATTATTTAGACAGACTTGACAACACTGAATATTACAGTTTTGCTTCTGGTACTCCTACTGTTCTGAGAATTTTTACCTGTAGCAAGAATTGATACCCTTTTTAAATTTGGTATACAGTAGCTTCTTGGAGTTCAAGTAAATGGCTAGCTTCAGTAAGAGCTAACACCATGTAAATGCTAATGGGTGAGATTGTTAGATGGTTGAAGTAGTCTAGCCCCATTTAAGGTAATGTAGCTGCACTTATTTATATCAGCTGTGGGCATGGACCATCCTGTGTGGTTTTGGATGAAGGTCAGTTCTAATTTGCTATATTGTGGTAACAGAAAGAGCAGTGAGGCTCTCAGGTCTGTCAGTTTTGAATAGTGGCTTGCCAAGAGCATATATACATAAAGACAATGCCAGGGAATGCATCAACCCTGAGAATCCAGTCCATATTTAAATGCATGTGTTTTAAAAGGAAAGGTTACAATGTGCACCACCCAGACCAATGCCTGCTTGCACTGAATTGCCAAGTGGCAGACCTTTGTGTTTCCTATCTGTGGTAAAAAGAGTAAACTATTATACAACAGCAAATGTCTGTGTGTGTGTGTGTGTGTGTGTGTGTGTGTGTGTGTGTGTGTGTGTGTGC
>NW_017728998.1:26892207-26893503 GCF_001723915.1 Gavialis gangeticus | reverse complement strand
TGTTGGTGTGTGTGTGTGTGTGTGTGTGTGTGTGTGTGTGTGTGCGTGTGTGTATTTGTCACTCTGTGGGGCAACAAAATATACATGTGAAAGGTTTGGAATCGCATGTTAAAATTAGAAAGGGTGACATTTCTATGTGGCCTTTTGTAAGATTTTGTGAAATACAATTTTGAGGAAAATAAGAGATTAAGCCATTTTAATAGACTTAACAAAAAAGGCTTTGTTTCCATATGCTTGACAAATGATTTTGCATTATGCAAATTTTGAAAACAATTAAAACAGGATAAATACTAGAAATGTAAAAGCTTTTGGCACTTCGGGATAATCTTTCTTCAACACATGGGGTAAATTCTTCCCTGCTATAACTTCATTAAAGTGAAGAGAGTTTTGTCAGGGAAGCGTTTGACCCATTCGTCGTTTTACTGATGCATTAGTGACTACCCTAATAGCAAGCCTACACAGGATTAATATTCACATAAAATGAACTGCAGAAACTTGCAATCCATTTCTTCTCTTTTCTAGCCACTTCAATGTGTATAAAAAAATAAAATATGACTTTTTTGTAAAAGCAATTAAAGCAGTTAAAATTTATTTACGGTATAAAAAGTAGCTACATTTCCCCCTACCATAAGGAAAACATCTGTTTGCTTTTAAAGCCTGTGGCTTAGCACCCTAAAGATAAGTTGGTATCTGTAGTAAAAAACAAAAATTTAAAGTAATGAAGCGTAAACATCAACACATATAAAACGTAATAAAAAGAAAGCGATAACAAGCCTTTTAAGCTTTTGCTGCAAAAATATGTCCCACTTTCCTTTGTCCTATGAATGCAATGAAATAAGAATTTATTTAACGAAATAAGAATTTATTTATTAAAGTCATGCAAGAATATTCTAGGAGAGATTAGGAGAATAGACTACTTGAGTGTATTTAGCTGCAGAAGATATAACCTTGCAAACACTAGCTAATGGGTGTAACACCTGCTACCTCAAGGGGTCCCACAGATGATAGCAAGATTTGCAGTCTAAGACCATTTTTTTTCAAGGAGAATGTTGCAAGCTACACAGTGTTGGCTTTCAATTTATGATCCAGATACCTTGTTCCAGGCAGACCCAAACCCTTAGACCAACCACAATTTCTCTGTTCGATAATAGGCACATTTTATTGATACACAGGGCACGGTGCACGGGATATGGTTGTCATGGGTGACTTCAACTATCCAGACAGCTCCTGCGAGGAGTGCTCATCAAGCTCGGATCGATCAGGATCCTTCCTGACCAGTACCGAAAAGTTTTTTTT
>NW_017728998.1:26878296-26887207 GCF_001723915.1 Gavialis gangeticus | reverse complement strand
TTCAACTATCCAGACAGCTCCTGCGAGGAGTGCTCATCAAGCTCGGATCGATCAGGATCCTTCCTGACCAGTACCGAAAAGTTTTTTTTGACTCAGGAGGTGCACAGACCAACTAGAGGCAATGCAGTTCTTGACCTGGTCCTGACCAAAAGGGATGACTAGGTGACCAACTTAAACAGAGGGCAGCCTAGGCAATGGTGACTATGAAATCATTATGTTCACAGTCCATCACAAGGCTGACAAAACAGATACCAAGCTTGAAGTCTTAGTCTTCAAAAACGCAAATTTCAATAAGCTCAGGTCACTAATACAGAATGCCCTGAGAGACCAAGGACCACAGGTGAAGGGAGCATGAGAAGAATAGTCATTCCGTAAGGATCCATCCTTAAGGCTCAGAGAAAATCCATTCCCTTATGGAGAAAAAGTAGCAGAAGGGTCAAAAAACCCTTTTGGTGAAGCAGGGAAGTTGCAGCCCTCCTACAAAAAAAAAAGGGGGTGTACAAAAAATGGAAGTTTTGGACAGCCTCTAAGGAAGACTACTTGACAATGGCCCATACTTATAGAAAACATATTAGGCAAACTAAGGCAGAAACCTAACTAAAACTAGCTACAAGAATCAAGGACAACAAGAAGTCCTTCTTTAGCTACATAGGGAGCAAAAGGAAAACTAATGGGAGTGTAGGGCCCCTGCGCAATGCCACAAGATACCTGGTCACTTCCACTCAGGAAAGAAATGGAACTCCTAAATGCTTACTTTGCCTTGGTCTTTCACAGAACCGAGGGGAACAACATGCCAGGCAGGGCACAGAACAAGCAAGGCACGATTGACACTGTTCCCACCATTGCCATACAATGGGTGTATGATCAATTAAAGAAATTAGACCTATAGAAATCAGCATGACTGGATGAACTCCACCCAAGAGTCCTGCAAGAGTTGGCCAAAGTAATCGCAGAGCCCCTCGAGAAGGTCTTTCAAAAATCATGGGTCTCTGGAGAATTCCCAGAGGACTGAAAGAGGGCCAATGTTGTACCCATCTTCAAGAAGGGGGAGCATGAAGACCCAGGACACTACAGGCTAATTAGCTTAACTTCTATTCCAGGGAAAATCCTAGAAACATTCATCAAAAAGGCTATATGTGACAAACTTGCAGAAGGCATGATACTGAATGACAGCCAGCATGGCTTCATTGTGGGCAGGAATTGTCTGACCAAACTCATTTCTTTCTATGATCAAGTGACTCATAACCTGGATGAGAGAAAAGCGGTTGACATAATATACCTTGACTTCCAGAAAGCCTTTGACCTGGTATCCCACAAGGTACTGATTAGAAAACTGGAGAATATCGGGCTCAACTGCAGGACTATCAAGTGGGTGTGAAACTCATTGTGGGATAGGCCACATAGAGTCCAAATGAATGATTGGTGTCATCCTGGCAAGATGTGGGAAGTGACGTACCTCAGGGGGTCAGTACTTGGTCCAGTGCTGTTCAGTATCTTCCTCAATGACTTGGATGAGGGGGTGAAAAGCCCATTGGCCAAGTTCATGGATGACACCAAGATATGGGGTTGTGCAGATACACCCGCGGATAGGCTGCAGATACAAGCAGACCTAGACAAGCTGGCATGTTGGGCAGCACGGAACCAGATGAGGTTCAACATAGAGAAATGCAAAGTGCTGCATCTGGGAAGGAAGAACCCACAGCACACCTACAGGTTGGGCATTGCTAACCTGATCAGCACTACAAATAAAAGGGATCTGTGGGTAACAATAGACCCCAGCATGAAATGACCCGGCAATGCAATGTAGTAGCAGCTAGGGTCAATAAAACTCAGGCATGCATCAATTGATGTATCTCCAGGAAGTCCAAAGAAGTGATTCTCCCACTTTACTCAACACTGGTGTGGCCACAGCTTGAGTATTGTGTCCAGTTCTAGTTGCCACACTTCAACAAGGACGTGCTAAAGCTCAAGAAGGTCCAGAGAAGAGCCACATGCGTGATCAGGAACTTGCATGGCAAGCCGTATGAGGAGAGGCTGAGGGATCTCGGACTCTTCAGCCTAAAGAAAAGAAGACTGAGAGGGGACCTGATTATAGCTTACTGCTATGTTTGAGGCATACATCAGCGGATCAGTGAACAACTGTTCACCAGGGCGCCCTGGGGCAAAACTAGAAACAACTGCCACAGACTCCTGGAAGATACTTTTAGGCTAAATATTAGGAAAAACTTCTTTACAACTAGGGTGTCCAGACTATGGAACAAGCTCCCCTCCAGAGGTGGTGCAATCATTTACCTTAGAGGTCTTCAAGAGAAGACTGGATAGTCACTTGACTCCAGATGTCTTTCCTGCTTATGCGGGGGGCTGGACCCAATGAGCCTTTGGGATCCCTTCCAGCCCTATGTTTCTATGATTTACTTTCAGAACGTAAGGGTTTGTTTGTATATATCAAACACTATAATTTAACATCTACAGGAACATCTCTATAGAAACTGTGAATGGACGTTACCCATATTGCCAATGATGAAGGGTAAAGTAGCCCTCAAGGGTTGTCTTCTGTATGAATAGGTATTGTAAATATAGTTCTATCCATTTGGAAACAGTACAGTATCAGAAATCTGTTGCCAAATGGTCCCTTCTAGTCACCCTGGTCAAGAAAAAGGAAAATTCTTAGTATATGGCAGGGGTGGGCAATTATTTTGGCTGGAAGGTCACTTCATGAGTTTTGGTGAGCTGTTGAGGGCCACAAGAGCAGCCCCACCCCTTGACAGGTGCCCTTCCCCCTGGTCAGCACCTTGGGACCAGAAGTCCCACCCCTAACTGCTGACTGGAAGTCCCATCCCTAACCCCTCACCTTTGCCACTGGAGATCCCTCCCTTTCCCTGGAAGTACTCCTTTTGGAAGCAGGGGCTTGCCATCTTTGAACCAGAACCCCCCCCCCAACAAATCATTCACTAAAAGTCAAATACCTATTATAACATTTTAAATGTATTACAAAAAATATTTTTGCCATGATTTGTGTTGTGTATATGGAGGTGATTGCATAATAGTTAAATCATAAAGTCTTACTCTTTTACATTGTGTGTGGGGGAGTGCATGGGGTGTGGTTGGGGTGGGTGGGGTGCAAGGGGGTGGGTGTGTATGGGGGCTGTGAGTGTGTGTAGAGTACATAAGGTATGTTGCAGGGTGTGTGTATATATGAGGGAGTTATGGGGGCAGAGCATGGGTGTGTGGGGTTTGTGGAGTGTGAGGGAGGGTGTGGGAGTGTGGGGACCCCCCCTACACACTCCCTGTACATAGCCCCCACAATCGGCGGCAGCAGCCACAGCAGGCAGGGCCCTCAGGTCACTTGTGGCCTGCACAGGTACTGCTTCCTGGTGGCATGTGGTTCTGGCCAGAGCTGCACATGGTGGCAAGGAACATAGCCAGCCCAGCCCAGCCCAGCTGTATCACGTCGGGCTTCTCTCAGCAGATGTGCAGCTCCTGGCACTCGTGAACCACCGAGTTTTTTGTGGAGCTGGTTTCTCTGTCACTTATCTGAACATTGTCACAAGCAGGTAATTATAAATAAATATTTCTGGAAAGGCTAAAGGCTTTAGCTAGGTATTTTTGTCAAGATAAACTAGGATCTGAGAATTAGCAGTGACTGACTAATATTAGCCAGAAAAGGTGCTTTGGATAAATTTGTGGAGAAAATATTTTCAGGGGGAGCTGGGAATGTACAGCTGTGGGGTCTGGCTAGGGGATCCCAATGGAGTTACAGGCAGTTTGTCTGGGGGGTGGTGGAGCAGCCAGCTGCTGTGTGCACTCCTTGGAAGTGAGGATTGGGGGGGCATGTGCCACTGCCAGATTTGTGCAAGGGGTGGATATGGGCTGCTTGCCGTGGGCTGCCTGCTGTGCTCGGGGCTCCCCATCCAGCTGCCTACCCTTCATGGGTCTCCATGGCCCAGCAGGCAGGAAGTTAGAAAGCCAAGGTTATGGGAAGAGGTAAAGATCACAGAACTGCAAATAACATAATTATCAGAAAGTGTGCAGTGCAGGTAAATAACCTCCATTGTCTCCATGAAAAGGAAATCAGGAGATTATTTAGGATTCTTTCAGCAAATAAATTCTGGAAGGGCAGAAAGCTTTGGAGTAAAACTTCCATTATAATCTCCCTGTAGGTGGTGCTTCTCAAAGTGCCAGATGTGGTTGCTATTATTATGACTGAAACTAATTATTAATATTCATACCATTAAAAAGGGAGTTGACTCAAACTAAAAGCATAGACAAAATCACTCCTGATCCAGACCAGGCTTTAAGAACTGATAATGGAACTTCCAAGTTGAATCTTTTTTTAATAATAATTGCTCAATCAAAACTGAGGCTCCAAACAACAATGTAAAGGTTACAAATCCAGATCTTTGTTCCCATTTGTCTATGCCCTCCTCCAGACACAAGTATCCCTTTCACCATTTCTACTCTATTAAGAGTTTGTGATTACTGAAGCAAAATTCCTGCTCCCATGCTCTCAGTAACCAAAGCCATTTGACTTTAATGAGATATGGGCTAGGTCCCTAATCAGTTCAGCATTATGTTTCTTTCTTTATTTTGTGTAGAGCCAACATGGACCCTAGTCCATTTGTTTTAAAACAACATTCCAACATACAATTTCTATCTGAACTAAACCAGCAGCCCCAGATTCTACACAGACTTCCAGAATAGAAAGAAGTCTGTATCACTTCTGATGTACACCAGTAAGTATTGTTGGTTTAGTATGAATATGACATTTTTGCTTTCCATTTCTGAGATTTAGGCTAATATCCTGACTAGAAGTTTGCAAGTCTCATTCACATACTGCTGTGGGTAGCCTAATTAGCTTTGCCTTCCAGAAAACATAGCATGGGACATTATCTGGAACCATGGGGATGTTTGGAGGTGGGTAGCTACTTCTGGACCAGTTTTCCAAATTTGAGACAAAAGTCCCATTTCAGGGGCTCTTTGGGAACACCTGTAGACATCCTCAAAATTTGGGATAGTATTAGAAAATTCAGGAGGCTTACTTGCTTTATTTTAGTGTGCCTAAAGAGGCCTGAATTCACTAGTGTTGGGAATGCTGTGCACAGGCTTGCTAGCTAGTTAACAGAGTAAAGAAATGAAATAAACTTCTAACACATTAAACTTCTGGAAATGTATGTTAATAAGTACAGCTACATTGAACTGCTCCTCTTCTTTCTGGGAGACTAGCCTTGCCTACAGCCACTTGCAGGGAGGTGGTGAAAAGTGGCGCAAGGAGCTGGGCTTTTGCTTGCTCTGATGGCAGCAAACATACCATAGGTGGTCCCCTGAACCTCTGTCTAGTAAAGGGACAGCTTTATCAGTCCTTGCCTGTACGGATACCTTTGTTGAACCCTCTTCTGGTAAAGTCAGTAGAACAGGGGTGGGTGAGCAGGGCACTAGCCCCAGGGTCCGATTTAGAGAGGGGTCCAGAATAGCGGCCCACAAGGAGCCTCCACTGTCACCACTGAGTGTTTGCAGAGTTTCTGCCATGGCAGCAGAAGCCCCTGTGTGAAGAGGTAAGCACTCAGCACCTCTCCCATGCTCTCTGGTACTTGGTAATCTCTCTCAAGTCTCCCCCCTCCCAACCACCCAAATTCCTAGTTACACTCTTCTGGAAACTCTTTTTCTATCAACAATCCTGCAGTCCCCACCCCGCAGTAAGGAGCTTCACCTTCCACTGTTCACACACATTCAAGCTACTGTAGCCTCAAGCCTTCATACTGGTGGGCTTTGCAGGAGGAAGTTAGTGGAAAGGAGAAAAGGGCATCACTTTATTTCTGATTTAGGTTCCCAGCATAGCAACTAGGTCCCTGCTTCCCAGATCCTCAATCCAATGTACTCTGGAAATCAGGACACTTTTTAAAAGCCTAAATATGGCTTTAGGTGCTTGAATTTATAATTGCAGACTTTGAAGAGGTAAAATGACAGCCCTGGTTCTCAAGCAAAGCTGGTAACTGCAGAGAAAAGATAATTCTGCTGTGTTACTTTCACAGGGCCTATTGCCTCCATGGCTGACATTTCTCTCTTTGCTTCTTCTGCTTACAGGTCTGAGTCTCTTTCTGAGTTGACAGTACAGTATCTTTCCTTGTCTTTGCTGTTCTGGAGGAAGAGTTAATCAGTTAAAGAGGACAGATTCCTGTCTGTGCACAGCTAAAGAATGGTCTAATAAGAGGCTTCATATTGAAATACTCATCAAAGCAGCAGAGTGTTCTGGTTGTGGCTTCATACCAAAATAAAATTTTGCCTTTGGTTACTTGTGCTCAGCTCTGACTGAATTTAATGGGACTTGAATCTGATTATCTAAGGGCAGGAATTGTCCTTAAGTCTGGTTTTCAAGAGAGCTGAAGCTGGAACTTTGATGCAACATGCCAAAAAATTACTCTTTCATGTGGATAAGTCTGAGATGAAGTGATTAAGGCAAAAGATGATCCAGAAATATCATAATAGCACTCTTTCTTCAGTTCTCTCCACAGAGAACATCTGGAAAATACGCTGTGATCCAGAACAGTATTTTATCCTTCCTATTTTAGTTATTCTCAGACTAGTATTTTCATTTAGCCAGCAGTCAGATTCAGCTATAGCCCAAGGTTTCCATCCTGTTATTAGTATTGTACAGGTTTGTAATAAATGTATTTTGTGGCGTCAAAAACACCACTTCTGTTTTGTTAACGATATTCTTTCAAGATGCTCCTAAGAAGAATCATTTATAGGCTTTTAGACTTCGTATAAGCATGTTAAAGGTACCCTGGAGACAAAGGGCTGATTTTAGCCCACCCATCAAGGCACTTGACTGAAGAAAGGTGTACATTAAAAAAAAAGTTTCCTTCAAAAATCTCTGAGATTAACCTGAGAGATAATTCAACAGTAAATGTGTTCTATAGTATTAATCAGTTGGTCATTAACCTTAACTATATTGGAATATAAGACTTTTTAGGGGAAATATCAAGGTCTTTTCAAATCATAAACTCTCACTCCCTCTTTAGTACTTGACTTCACCAAACTGTTTCTTGAGGTTTCTACAGTGACACCTGTGCAATAACACATGGAATCAGTTATGCTTCTTTATGTCACTTCTCATAATAGACCACACTTTTCAGGAGAAGAATTTCAGGAGAGGAATTTGACCCAATATGAATGTCACAATGCAAAAGTTAACCAATCTACTACATTTTTTCTCGTGCAAATCTGAAAGAATCATTTAGCTCTGAATGTATGTTCTTACAACCACACCAAAACCTGTAAAAATGACAACTTTAATTAGGCAAGCTCCTTTCTATAGAGACTGTTTCAGCTAGTATCCATGGGTTCAGTACAATTCAGTCCCAAAAGTGTTAAATTAACTTCACTGAGCAAATTTTTTTTGCTGCCCCTTTAGACTGATTTCAGTTTACAAGAACAGCATGTGCATTCTGATTCAAACCTTGGGTGGAGCCTATGTGTCAGGTGCTCAACCCTTTCTCTTTAGTGGTGTCGTATAACAACATCAAAACATTCATACAGCACTTCTCAGAGGATTTTCCTATTGAGGGGAATGTTGGCTCTGGATTTAGGACCCAGATAACTTGTTTGGGTGGGGCTAGCACCAGTTCCCCGTGCAGCTCAGGCAGGCTCCAGGGGAAAAATAAAATAAAATATTTTGGATGGAACCTGCTTCCCATGCTGCTGCCAGGCTGCCTGCATGGGCTTCCTGCAGAGCCCCTGAGCTGCAAGGGGCCTGGTGCTTCTTCCTGTGGCTGCAAGGCAGTGAACTAAAACTTGGACGAGGAATTTTTGTTTGCTGCACCCCAAGTCATTTAAGGTGCATTAAGCCACCGAATTTCCTACAGCAGCTGGAATTACTGCACAATACACCACCGATGCGTGCAAAGACCAACACCATTAAACCAGTGCAAAAGCATTTAACTTGCTTTTAAGTGCCATGCACTCATGCCCCTCATTTCATCTACACACAGCCTAAGAAGATCTACAAGGTCCCTTCCGACCCTACTTCTGTGATTCTATGATTGTATGATAAGAAACAACCTCAGATTGAAGACTGCGACCTGGCCAGATGTACTTTGACTGTGATGACAGCCCTAGGATTTGGTAGATATATAGAATTGCCTGATTGTTTGTATTGCAAACAAGTTATCTGGGTCCTAAGAAGGGTGAGCTGCGGGCAGGCAGAGCAGTCCCTGGGCTGCGAGCAGGGGCTGGTGCTTCTCTCCACAGCAGCAGCAGCAGCAGCAGCCTGTTATCAAATGGAAAGGTCATGGTCAGCCCAACCTCAGACTGACCATGACCTTTCCATCTGATAACAGGCAAATTTATTGATACATAATGATAACAGAAAGGAAACAATACAACCAAATCCTAGGGCTGTCATCACAGTTGGTCTTTGCATGCATCGGTGGTGTATTGTGCAGTAATTCCAGCTGCTATAGGAAATTCGATGGCTTAATGCACCTTAAATGACTTGGGGTACAGCAAACAAAAATTCCTCGTCCAAGTTTTAGTTCACTGCCTTACAGCTGCAGGAAGAAGCACCAGGCCCGTTGCAGCTCAGGGGCTCTGCAGGAAGCCCATGCAGGCAGCCTGGCAGCAGCCTGGGAAAGCAGGTTCCATCCAAAATATTTTATTTTATTTTTCCCCTGGAGCCTGTCTGAACTGCATGGGGAACTGGTGCTAGCCTCTGTGGCTGTGGTGCCCCCCAGGAGGCTAACTGGTGCTAGCCTCCATGCCCAAGCCGGGTGCCACCTGGTGGGGATGCTGCTGCTGTGGAGAGAAGCACCAGCCCCCACCTGCAGCCCAGGGACTTCTCTGCCCACCGGCAGCTCACCCTTCCCTCCCCACTGCCAGAGAAGCAGGTAAGTTTGGGTGTGTGCATGACACAGGG
>NW_017728998.1:26860353-26878120 GCF_001723915.1 Gavialis gangeticus | reverse complement strand
GGGTATGCCCTCTGTTCATTGCACCCTAGGGGACCCTTCCTGGGGGAAGGGGATGAGGATGGGGACCCCTCTCAGGGAGGAGAAGGAGCAGGAAGAGATGAGACAAAGGGAGAGGACTCAGGTCTTTGCTTTCATATTCTCCTTCTCTCTTGACTCTTGATCCGTGGCTATCTCTGGTTGGTTGTCTCCCTGTGGTCACACATCCACGTAGCCTTCCGGGCCTTCTCCTAATTTGGTCCATTCCCTCAAAACTGGGACTCAGCCCTGCACCCCCTCCCCCCCAGCCTTGTTGCTTTGTCACTTTACCTCATGTTATGGGACGTACTCCCGGTTCCCAGACTGTGTTTGTATCCGTTGGCCTTGTTGTGTTAAACAGCCTGTTTGATTCCATGAGACACTTCGTATGTGAGATCTAAGCTTCTTAGAAATGAATTAACCCCTGTTGTCCATCTTAAACCCTTTAATGCATATATCTATACCTAAAAGCCAAAACAGGCCTTACTAAAAACACAGGCCTTTAATTACCATTTCTAAGCCAACAAGGAAGTTATTTTCTCTTAAAAGTGGGAAAAAGTGAAATATATTGGTTCAGTGACATGCCAAACATGCAGCAGCCAGTCAAAATCTCTAATTCCAAGTTAGGCTTCTACTTACTGAACTATGCATTTTCATTTAATAATTAAGGCAATTAGCAGGTAGATTTTATGAACAAAGGACAGTAGGTTTTAGCATATATTTTCAATTGAGGTTAGTTTAATTATGTTCTCCTTAACATAAAAAAATGCAAATAGTTTATTTCTTATTTTAACCTAATTCATTTTTCCAATTATTTCCATATAATTTCCATTTGTCCAATATAATTAAGCAAATTAATTTTACTTTCTGTGTATTATTTTTAAAATTATGCTATATCTTTCTTTTCATAACTGGGATGGCTTAGCCTAGAATGATCCTGGCTTGCAAGGAGTTGGACCAAATGATCTTCTATGGTCCCTTCCAAGCTTACTATTCTATGATTCTATGATAACTTGCCAAAGCATCCACAGAGGAACAGGACTGGAAGGGATCTCCTGGCTCATCTAGTCTTGTCAATTGCTATTGCAGGCTGCAGTTTATATAACCCTTTCTATAAACTTCCTGAGCTCCATGTTAAGTAGTTTGCACCCACTACAACAATTATAAGGTTAAGTGCTCTAATGGCTGGGACTGGGAAACTTCTAATTTGCAACCAAGATTTATTTGTTTATATCCATTTGTTCTTGCACCAACCTTGTTCCCTAGCTTAAAATAATTCCTTGCCCTCCCTAATGTTTATTTTCCTGATGTATATATTCTCAGCAGTTAGGCATTCACTCAGCTTTTATTTTGGTAGGCTAAATCAGTCAAACTCATCTAGTGTCATGTTAGAAGAAAAACTGAGTCCCTGGCTCATACCATTGTGATTCTCTGCCTCTGTTCTAGTTTCTGTTCATCTTTCTGGAATACAGGGGTTCAGAACTGTGCCCACTATTCTGAATGAGGTTTCACCAGGGTCTTTACACTTGGCCCTTCCCTCTATTTTTACTAGAAAAAACCTCTTCTTACATGTCTTGGAATCACATTCGACTTTTCTACAGTTGCATTGTATTGATGGCTTGTCGTTTTGTAGCTGATTAGTAAAGCTAGATTATTGTCTCCCTGGTGATTTTCAGTTGATGAGCTCTTAGTCTGTGCCAGAAGTTTTTGTTATCAGAAAAATGCATGACATTGCATTTTGTACAATTTGAATTTCTTTTGATTTCAATTCATTTTTTTTCCTCAAGGTATTTTCATTCTTTCTGTGTCACAGGGTATCAAAACTTGCCTTTGCCCTAGGTCAGATCTGGACTGCAGGGCTCCTTGCAGGCTAGCTCTGGGTTGAAGGCAGCAGCTCCAGCCATATGCCTCAGTTTCCAGCTCCAGCTGTGACACAGGGGTACAGCAGCAGCAACTCTAGGATAGGGTGGAAGTGGGGCTGGCAGCCAAGGAGGTGGGGCCACAGCAGTGGTGATGGATGAAATGGCCAGAGGCACCCAGAATTGTATCAGCCCTAGCTCATGTTCCTGCCACTAATCACTGTGTCATCTGGGGCCCAAGGGCCCCAGATTCTGCATCAGGCCACTCATCTGTGGCCATTCCCCTCAACTTCTAGTTAAGTGCCTGGAGCCCAGCAGCCCATATAGAGCAGCTTTGCAGGCTGGATCTGGCCTGTGGCCCATATCTTTGACATGCCTGCCATGTGATATCCCAATCCTCTTTCATATTGACAGTGTCTTCTAACTTTGTATCATCAGTGCATTCCATTAGCCCACTCCTAAATTTTGTGGTTATTAATGAAAATATTAAACAAGTTTTGCCCCATGACTGATCATTGAGGAACTCTATTAGTAACCATGCTCCAGCATGATGCTTTCTCTTCTAACCCTACCTGTCACTGTCTCCCCTTTAGGCAGATCCTTACCCACCTTAAAGTTCCTCGCTTAATTTTCATCTTCTCCAACTTCATAATTTCTCACGCAATGCTATACTTCTACCATATATGATATTTTTTTAGGGGAGTATTTTCAGAAGATATTGGTATTGTTCTAACTCCTGGTGTTGCTATGTCAGCATGGTCAGAAATAGGCCATCACTGAATCTGCATCCCCTCCCCCTTCTGAACTTTCTAGTTCAGAAACTTGTCATGTGAAATTAAAGTGTTCTTTGTACAAGACCTTCAACCAAATATTTATTCCAAGTGTCCTGATTAATTGCTCCTCTTTGGTTCCATAATTACACAAATGCCAATCAATCATTTATTATGGTGTTCATTCTAATTGCTAATTATCTGAGCTTGATTTTCAATCACTGATTTTCTATTTCTTACATAAATTGTTCCAAAATGATGGCCACAAAATGGACTCCTCATGCCAGATTTAGTTTTTATCATACATACTATTCAGTGTGAATCAATTATGCTCATTGATGTGTGCATTTGTATGTTGCAGAAGCTTAGGGGTGAGAGAAAGATGCATAGAACTCATTTGATGAGGCATTTTACACTGCAAAGTCAGGTGAGAAGCTACTGTTGGCACTAATGAATGTTTGTCAAAGTATAGTATTTTATATGTCATGATGAAAAAACAAAGGAAGGGATTTATGACCCACTTGATAAGTCTGGCTTGAGAAAAGCTATTGGAAAAAACCAAGAGGTAGAAATTGGCCATTAGGGCTGCGTGAAGCTTTGGGTGCTGATTTGAGTCAGAGGAGATTCAGCCTGATTCGGTGGCCAAATCTCTGAATTCGAATCAAACCAGGAGACCAACAAAAAGGTCCAAATCAATTTGAAGCTCCCAAATTGATTTGGAAAAGATTTGGAGAGCTTTGGAGATTCAGGCAGTCCCTGCTCACTGCCGCAGGGAGCTGGACTTGGACTCCATGCCAGTAAGTAGGGGGTGGGGGGGAGCTAGAAGAAGGGTGAGGGGACCATGGGGGGACCCCCACCAGGTCCCATCCCCTGCCTGCTCCCTTAGCCCCCCTGAGTGCTCCCTGACCCCCACCTGCTCTCCTAACCCTGCCTCCCCCCGGCCCCAGAACTGTCACTGGCTGCTGCCAGGATTTTTTTTTTTTTAAAGAGATGAGACTGGGGCTGGGTGGGGCAGCCATGGGGGGTGCTTCTGGGAAAGCAGGCGGGGGATGGGAGCTCATGGCAGAGGCCCCCATGCAGTGTGGGGCAGTGGGGTGCAGTAAGGATCACCCCCTCCCACCTGGCAGCAGCTGGTGAGTGGGCGCTTCTTTTTTTCTTTTTTTAAGAGCTGGGACCCTGGGGCTGGGAGAGCAAGTGGGGGATGGGGGATTTGTGACAGAGCCCCCCACACAGTGCAGGGCATTGGGGGGCAGCGGAGATCACCCCCTTGCTTGGCAGCAACCAGCAAGTACTAGCCCTTTTTTTTTTAAAGAGCTGGGAGGCTGGGGTCAGGTGGGGCAGCCATTGACAGGGTTCGGAGAGTGGGCAGAGGATGGGACCTGTTTGTTCCAGAGATTTGGCCAATTCAGTGATGGCCAAATCTCCCAATCAGATTTGGCCAAATTGATTTCAAATTGATTCGAATCACTGCCCTCTGAATCAGCCGAATCTGAATCCAAGGTGAATACTAGCTGCTTTGCACAGGCCTATGGGCCACCAGAACTACTGCCACAGCACAAACAAATCAGATCAGCTGAACAGCAGCAGCTGCCCACCTTATCTCTCTATATTCCTTTTGGGTTGGAGGTTGGGCAGTAGAACATCACTAAGGGTCTGTTTTTGCACAATTATGAATCAACTGACCTGAATGGTTTAGAATCAGGCCCTAAAAGTGCTTTAAAATATGGCAATTAAAATTGTTAAAAACTGCAGCAACAAATCCCAACATTTCACATTGGCTTGTGCTTCTTGTATGTTTAGTCCCATTTGTTCATTTTCAGTGCCCAAGCAGTGTGCCACTGTTGGATTAATGCATGCGTTGTCATTGCTTACTAATAGTAGAGTACAAGTTATTCATTTTAATTAATTTTCTATTTTACCACTATATATATATACACATACATACATATATATATATACATATATATATATATATATATACATAAATACATACACACACGTGTGTGTGGGTGTGTGTGTTGTGGTGCATGCGTGAGCACGCACGTATTGTCAAGGGTTCAGACCACATTGTACTCCTTCAGGAGTCAAGGTTATAGAAGGATAAGTTACTGATTTGTCTGTAATATTTGTTTCATAATTTTTGCCTAACTGTAACATTTTTATAAGTCACCAGAGGGCACTAGGATAGTGTCACAATTTGTATTATACTGTGTGAGATGCTAGATCAAGGAAAACGCTTAAGATGGGTTGTGGTACAATTCTGGCACTTGTACATATCACTGCACTGTCAGTTCATGGCCTGAGTCTCTACTAAGACAAAATGATAATCTTTATTCATGTCAAATTGTATGTTACTTCTGGAGAAATTCCTATTCATTTCAAAGGAACAACATGCATGGTAAGATGCTACCCAGCAGGAGAATTAAGAATGGCCCTGATTGAGTAGTTTCCTGAGGCTTTAAAATTCTCTTTTTCCCTGCCCCTATCCACCAATGAGCTGGGATTTTTTTAGCTGAAGGTTCTAAGCTAATGGCCATTCATAAGTTATCGCTCTCCATTGCAAAAAACTAATTTGGAAGCTTTTTAACAATCCCTTTTGTAATTATTTTAAATGACAGGATTTCCTTCACATCCTGCTTGCAACTAGCTATGTTCATTTATTTGTCTTGGATTGTCATGGCTGACTGGGAGAGGCAAGGAATTCTTAAGGTGATATCTTTTATTGGACCAACTATGTAGACAAGCTTTTGACGTTTCCAAGTTAGACAAGCTTTTGAATGTAAAGACCTTGTTTACATGTTAATTTTACAGCTGCTGGAGCTCTTCAGGCCTAGGCCCACCATCCCCCATGTCTCCCAGCACCCCAGACCCCCACTCACCCCCACACCCAACTGACTTTTGCCTGCTCACACTGTCTCAGGGGAGCAGGCTGTGAAGGGGAACTTGCCTGCCCAGCCCCCACTGCCACTGCTGCCACTCTCTGGGCTGGGTGGGCAGCCACAAGTAAGCTGGGGGACATGGGGGCATGGCTGATCTGCAAAGGCAGGGGGGAGCCCCAAGGGACAGAGAGAGACCTAAGGGGAGCAGTGGGGGATCAAGGGGAACGGGGAAGCTGGGAATGGGAGAGGAGGGGAAGGACGTGGATTCTTACCTTTCAGTCCTCAAAGCCCCTGCTAGCCTGAATGTGTGACTGCTCCAAACTTAAGTTAGCACTAATGCTGATCAACATTTGAGCAGCTCAAAAAGCAGTGTTTAACAAGGCCCAAGACAGGGGTGGGCAAAAGGGCAAATCTGGCTGGCAGCCAAACTCCATTTCCCAACAGCTCCTGCCCATGTTGCTACAGCCAGTTTCCATGGAGACCCCAGCAGTGGCAATACCTTGACAATGCAGGGCCAGGGTTTCCATGGAGACTGGCCCCAGCAGCTCCAGCAGGGTGTGCCTCTGGGTGTGGAGCTGCTCTGTAGCTGCAGCTGGGATCGTGTTGTGGTGACAGTGTGGTCTAGAGCAAGGACAGAGCCATGATCCACTGCCTGCATGCCCCTGTCCAGCCCATGGCCTGGGCTTTGCCCACCCCTGCCTTAAGAAATTTTTCCTCAGGTCTCTGATTATAGGACGCTAGGCACAGCAAGCTAGTAGAGCACAGGGAAGCAGGGGCTGGGAGAAATTCTCAGGTGTAACAGACACACAATTAGCAAAAGAAAAGAAGCTGTGTTTTGCTAATTGTGTCTGCTATACCTGAGAATTTCTCTCAGCCCCTCCCCTATACTGTACTTATCTAGCTCTGCCAGGCTTCCTATAATCAGAGACTTGAGGAAGAAAGTCTTATATTCAAAAACTTGTCTAAGTTTATTCCAACTACATACTTGTCCAATAAAAGATATCACTATAGGAAATCCTTGTCTCTCACAGAATTTCAGGACCATCATGGCTAGAATATCACTCTTACACTATCGTGGTTGGCTGGAGCAGATCCTTAGTTTGTCTACAGAAGCCCCCATGTCTCAGTATCTAGGAGGTCATCATTGGATATAGTGATGGGTAGCCTGGTGGCATGTAGTAAGAGAAGAAAAATCTCGTAAGAATGATGCCACAAAGTAAACAGGGAAAAAATGAAGAGGCTAAATTTACAGGCAAAGAATAACTCACTGCTTTTTAATCATAAAAATATCTATGAATTGCCTTTTGTATTGTTTGACAAGATATATCAACAATCAATCATCTTAAGTTACAAATGTAGCTAAAAATTAAGAATAAATATGAATAAATAAACGTATATAGTTGAAATATTTTAGCTATAATTACAAGCTTTAGTGTATACAGGGCTTATGACTTAATTGGTCATATTTTCAAAGAGCTTCTTTAATTAATATCAGCAAGCACTTCCATTGGCATGTCTGAGAACCCAAATTGGATAAATGACCTTTTTTACTGCTTGATCATGCATGGAATAGTTCAGTTTGTATATGCAAATTATAGCAGTTTCAGTGTGGAACATATCCATTTCTAAACATTGCCAATGCAGGTAAGGTCTTGATCTTGAGTGGATAAAAACCAATAACTCCCAAGATATACTGGGAAGTTCATAAAAATAGCAGGTGCTAAGCGCCTCTTCAAATTGGCCCTATTTGATTCGGATTCGGCCTGAATGGAGGACAGTGATTCAATTTGTTGATTTGGATCACTGTCCCTGATTCGATTCAGCTGACTCCAAAGCTAAAGATTTGATGCTGATTTGGAGACAGACACAGCTTTCAATATTTTTTCTGCATACCTCAAGGTACCAGCGTGGCTCGTGAACACTGAGATGGTGGGGCAGATGGAGGTGTCCCACAGGAGTACAGGGGGAGCCCACACATGCTTGGTGGTGAATCGGGAAGTGGCCCTGAAGTACCCCTCTCCCCACCGCATTTCTGTGGGACACTCCATGAGCCCCACCGTCGCAGCATTCACAAGCTGCCTGCTACCTTGAGGTATGTAGAAAAACAATTTAAACCTGTGTCTATGTCTGAAACGCCAAATCTTTCTGAATCTCACTGAATCAATTCAGAGGGTTCCAATTCGATTTGGAGAGATTAAAGTGTCCTCTGATTTGATTTGGGACCAAAACTTCTCACAGTCTGTCATAGGGCGGGGACCCAGGAGTGGCTGTGATCTCTCCTGGCGCCCCTACCATGCCAAGTCGGGTCTCGAACGCACCCTCTATCTTGCCCGCCATGACTTTGATGGTTCTAATAGATTAATGGGAGGCTGCCTCACTCAACCCCTTGGACTCGGTGTCCTTGCCCTTCTGGTCCTTGCTCTTTGCGACTAGATTCTGGTGCCCTAACCCAATGGGCGTCGCATGGCTCCTTCCACCCCAATACCACGCCCCAAGCCTCTCAGGTGTTCTGGACGTTATCGTGTCTCTACTCTTCCTTACCAGCCCTTTTCAGGTGTCTTACTCGTATGCCCGCCCTCACCAGGTTCTCCAATCTTATATGCGCCCTCACCGGGTTCTCTAATCCTATATGTGCCCTCACCGGGCTCCTCACTCCTGTGCTCGCCCTCACTGGGCTATGGTTGTCTGCCCTCACCGGGCTCTCTAATCTTATACGCGCCCCCCCCGGGGCACTAGGAACCCCCACACTACTGGGGAGCTCCCCTGAGGCCTCCTCCAACCCCTACAGCCTCTCCCAGTCCTCCGGTGTAACAACAACAAAACAAAAAACACGAAGCCATGAGCCAACCGGCTATAACACAAAATAAGCCTCCTGGCTGTAACATAACTTCTGTGCCACCCTGGCTCTCCTTCCTACCTCCCTATCAGGGTTCTCTCCACCCTGTGCCAACATGTAGGCGGCTGGGCTGGGCTGGGCTCCTGCTCTCAGGCTGCCAGAGGGGAACTGCCTTCTGGCCTCATCCTGGCTGCTTATAAAAGCCAGGCCCTGCCCCCTCCTGGTCAGCTGACCAAATTGGTTGCCCCAGCAACCCTCACCTGCACTGCCCTGAAGATTGGCAGCTGGGTCCTTATTACCCTTGCTAGTAGCAAGCACCCTAGTGCCTGCTACACAGTCCTAATATTTTACTCCTTATCGATAATATACACTATTTACCTCTGAATTGGGAAACCAATAGTATTTTTGACCTGTTAGGAGGTAGGCATTAGGGACATCCTTACCTTCCACACTGAATGTAGCAGTTGCCCAAAAAATAAGATTTAAAATATTTTTTTATAAATATAAACCTAGTACAGTAATTTCTTGAGTTCAGGTCATTCACTTGTGGTCCTTTCCATGTCCTTTCTTTCACTGTTGGTAATCAGCTTATCCATGATCTCTCAATACCAATACAGTTCACCAGCACTTTCCTATATGTTAAGTTTTCCCACTTGCAAAGCCTGACAGGCCAGTTTAGTACAGTCAATCCTGTCTTTTTTAGTCACTATCTGCAATCGAGTGTAAGAACATACAGTAAGTCAGACCACAATTTGTATTGCGTGCCAGTACTTACCTCATAGCTCTTAAGAGAGCTTTCATGGTATAGCAACATGAACTATGTGCAATATGGGACATTAATTTCAGTACACATTTAATCAGAACAATTGTTGAGGCTTGTGCCTTGTTCTGCAGCAGTCACATAATTTAGCTAAGTAATTTATAAGCATGTTTACCATTTCGCATCTCCTCGATCTGGATTATACTGTATCCTTAGTAGCCACAGCTGCATTTTGAATTGGGGTGCAGAGGTGCACCATCCCAGCGCCTTGAGGTCTTCTGCCCACCCAGCATTGTGAAGGTACGGTGCTTTCAGGGGTTCACAGACATCAAGTGTAAGGGGTTCAGGAATATTCCTTTTTGGAAGTACAGCATAAAACCATCTTTCCCTGTCAAGCACCAGGCTTTTGGACCCTAGGTCCCAAAAAGTGTCAGAGTCCCACGTCACACTCACTTTGAGGTTTGTGTGGCTCTTCTGACTATGCCTTTTTTTGCTCAGAAAGGGCCAGTTCCAGGATTGGCCTCTGTGCCATTTCTCCCCACACCTTTTGGGGCCTGAGGCTGTGGGCCTCCATGAGATGAGCTAGACTATGGTTCTTCAAAAAAAAGAAACAGAAAATAAGTCTTAACATATTCTGTTGACCCAGTTGAAGATTAGTTCAGATCATTTAGAAAATGCATCTGAAGCTAGTTTTTGGGCTTGGTTTTGTAATTCTCAAATGTCAGCCTGACTACCTCAGATTGTTGGTCTAACTGGTATACAAACATTCATCAGCTACCCATAGGTTAAATGACCCATGATTTTTACTACTCTGTGCATCTTGCTATTATGCTGTCTGCTTGGTTGTATTATTTACATTTCTGTTGTTTGTTCTTTTACGTTGCTCTACCCTTCAGTCAAATACTGTCTGAAAGGCCCAGCTGTTAAGGCTGGCAGTACCATTTTTATGTGAAATATAGTTGCTGTACGTTATGTCTCTGTAAATTTAAATAAGAATAAAATGAAATCTTAATAGAAACCTACACGTTTTTATTATGATTAAAGCGGTCTTTTCAATTTTTCAGATTTCTTCCTAACAATTAGGCATTAAAAACATAATTTACCTCTGAAACTGTGCAGAAAAACAGAATAAGTGATTATAAATATTAGTTGTTATATTAATATAGAAGTGTCAGCATATTTAAAAACTGCAAATGGTAAGAACAGGCGTTTCAGGCAACTGACATGAGCAAAAGTAATTAAAACATTTTTTTAAAAAGGATACTCATATAAAAGGAAAATTGTTGCTATCTGGTAAATGTGAAACAAAGCAAAGGGAAGATATTGTTTTCAAATTTTACAAAACACAGATATTCATCTTCAAGTAAAGTATTCTGAATCCATGCTTAAATATTGCCTAGACAAGTCTCAGTTCCATAGACTACGAGCAGAACTACAGTTTTAATTAATGATGTTGGAACTTCTGCAAATTATCTTAATGGCCATTATATCACTTTTGGTACCCAATTGGAAAGAGCTTTTTGGAAAGTTGCCAGACTTACTAGCCAAGGAGAGGACAAATGTACTGCTATGAAGTGAAGTCACTCTCCAAAAGTACATTTTTTGGTAGTACTGAACTTTAAAAAAACTGATTGACTTTGCTACTGCAAATGATAATTTATGGGAAATAGTTTTGCAGAAATTAGAACTGCTAGTACATGGCTACAGTAAAGCAAATTTACGTAAACTGTCATGGCAACAAAGCCTGTGAAATATAGTCATGCTCTGTAAAATTTTGGCTTTTGCTAGAGTACTGTAATTTGATAGATTGACTGTATTTTTTAATTCTCTAAGAGTCTTGAAAGCCTGAGAGGTGAAATAAAAATAGAAAATCAAAATATAAAATCTAATATGCTGTTCTGGCTCTGTGCAAGGAATGCACAAACGTATCAGTAGAAGCTCCACTGTAGATTAAGGGCTATGTAATGTATGGTTATCTATGACATGCAGTTATCGTTCATGGATTAGGCAGAAATTCACATTGCTGTTTTTACAATGAAAATTTTTGGGATACTAGACAATATTCAGACATAAATCCTGTACATTCTTGCTTTAATTTGCTAACCGAGGGCTTACCCAGAGAGAATTTCTAGCATGATAATACTGCAGAACAAGCTATTGAAAAAGCACACTCATAGTCTAGAAAGCAGGGACAAATGCCAGCCACAGAGATATAACTACTAGTAGGTTTTGCATCCCAGGCAAAATCCTATGTAAGGAATGGGGATAGCCCTAGGCAAAACCATGGTGGGAAGGTCTTGAGCACCCAGGACGGGAAGGTAGGTGACAGGTCAGTCATACCTGCCCAGGGGACTCAGGCTGCCTGTCTACTGCTGGCACAGAGTAGCCGGTCTGGCTCAGTTGGTGCTGCTT
Organism: Gavialis gangeticus; assembly: GCF_001723915.1. Taxonomy (NCBI): domain Eukaryota; kingdom Metazoa; phylum Chordata; order Crocodylia; family Gavialidae; genus Gavialis; species Gavialis gangeticus. The sequence goes on along the minus strand of NW_017728998.1, from coordinate 26,866,589 downwards.
CTCCTGCTACAGCAGGGGTTCAGGGTCCCTGGGCCCAGCAGCTGCTACTATAGCTGTGGTGTGGGGCTGCTGCTGCTCCTGCACCACAGATTTCCTGCAGAGTTGCCACTGAGGCACTTGCTTTGAGTGCCCAGGGCTGGTACCCCTTGCCCACTCTAAGTTATGCTACTGGCCAGCTAGCAAGGAGACTTTCTCTGAAAGCAGTCAACATGTACAAGTATGCAGCAGATGCTAAAGATTTAGGTCCATATTTTTTTAGGTCTCTAGTTCCATTGACTTTCAAGGAGAATTTGGGAATCTAAATACCTTTAAATCTGGTACTTAATGTATATACTATCTTTTATAACATACACATAAATAATAAAAGCACACCATAGTCACAGAGTATGAGAAGAATGTGCCTCTTTGTCTGTGTATACTATTGAATTCAGCTTTGCATTTAGTACTGAAATGTGAAAAAAAATGCAGCTACTTTATGAATTGTGGAATTCTCACCTCCTCCCATTCAGAGGCAATGGATACCTTACGTGATGTCACACTAATTTGTTTCTTCCACTCAGGGTGCAACAAGAGATAGAGGGACAGTCCATACACTATTCTGTAAAGCTCTGAGATGCCCTTCCCTACAAGAGCATGAGAAGTGGATATAAAGAAGCTGCCAGGTACGAGTAGGATGTAGTAAGATTTCAAATCTCCATGGAATTTGAAGGGAGGAGCAGAGATTGCAGGAGCAGAGAGTTTTGAAGAGTTATATGAAAATCAGTCTTCATATTCATGGCTGGAAGTTACAGTATTTTTCTAAACCATTATCTTATAAAAAGCTAGTTTCTTTTTACAGGCATGGAAACCTTCTATGTTACTACCTAATATACGGTGTTTAAGTCAGCAAGTAGCTACCACATTGCGCACTATGCATATCCCCTCATGAAGGTATTTACAGTTCAGTCTGCTTTTACAGCCCTACTACATCTCTCATAAGCAACTGGCTCAAAATTGGACAAAATCCTTCCCCTTTAGACTAATTAACATATTTGCAAAAAAAAAAAAAATCTGTGTAGTTTTATGGTTGGTACAGATTAGACTTTAAATACATGAGACAATCATAGTATACTGTGTTTTGTTTTCACCGGAAAATTTTCTTTATTTTACCAGAAGCTAATATTTTTCAGCTGAAACATTTGTATATGCTCCTTTCCCATACTGAATTATCATTAAGGAATAAGGAAATAGCAGAATTATGTGAGATTCATGGATTTGCAAAGAAAACATTTATTGCAGTTTGAATTAGACTAAATTCTGGGAGCCTGCAAACTGTCTGAGGGGGTCCATGAAAGATGATTATGATCAATCAGAAGTATGTGAATATCTGCACTTACCGTTCAAAGGGGTCTGCACCATTCAAAATTTCCAAAATTTTTTAGGGGTCTGCAAATGAAAAAAGGTCAAAACCCACAAATATCGAGGAATATTTTGTAAAAATTGCTTTGAGAAGTTATTCTTTATCATCTTTAATTAAATATATTGTCATGAAATATTTGAAATTCCTGGGATTATTTCAAAAAGTTTCTTGCAGCAGTGAAAGCTTAAGAAGATTTTTTTTAGCAATGCTATTGCTCTTGAGATGAATTGCTGACATGACATAATAAAGAAACCCAGGATAGCACATTTTGCATTACTCTTTCAGGTAACTGAAATGTCAACCAGCCTTAAAAATAAAAATAAAAGGCTACAGACCAAGTCTTACTAAACTGAGTGAGAAGTCTGTAAAAATAGACTCTTTCTCCTTATCAACTTGAATAGGTACATTATTTTCCCAACATAATTAACTGCCAACATTCAGACTGTAAAGCACTTAGATGGATTTAAAATTCACCTGGATAATGTAACATGATGCCAGTGGATTTGACATCACCAGTGAGGATCAGACACAGAACATCTAGCTATAAATGCAGAAGACCTTACCTTTCCAGCAAAAAGACTCTTTTCTGTTAGGCCAAAGGTTGCAGCAAACTGCTAATAATCCTTTATATGACCTAGTGACTGGAGGACAAATGAAAGGATTGGTTACACTAATACTTACAAAAGCCCAATACATTGTTAAAAGCAGATACTATTTTGCTAAGAACAGATACATAAATATTCACCTTCTATGAAGGTCAAAACTGTGTTTCAACATTGCTACTATGTTAAAAAAGTATTACCAGTTATAGCAAAACAAATAATAAAATCATTGTCTTTAGAATATGCCTGAAAAATCTGTGCAGACTAGAATTTCAAACTAAAGGCATATCAAATCCAATAAAAATCACAGAAAAAAATCTTTCAGAATATCTACCTGATATTGAAACATCGCTTCTGATTGTCACAAAAGCATGAATTCTCTGACTTCAAGCATATAAATAAAGATTAAAGTCATCATGTTCTATTCCCAGCAGTTACCGACTACAACATATTAACAGTTCTCTATGAAAGCTTGAACTTTGCTCATAGTGGCTAGGGACAGACATTCAAAAAGCCTGAGTCTGAATTGATACAAGCTTTGCAGGTTAGTCTAATTTGGATAGGCTAAAAAGTGTAGTAACCGGACAGACATTAGGGGTGTGCAAAGTGGGCCCTATTCAATTCAGATTTGGCCCAAATCAGGGACAGTGATTCAATTTGTTGATTCAGATCACTGTCCCTGATTCAATTCAGCCGAATCCAAATCTGAAGATTTGATGCTGATTCTGAGAACAGCAATTCGTACATAAACACAGCTTTAAGAGTTTTTTCTACATACCTTGAGGTAGCAGGTGTGGCTTGTGAATGCTGCAGTGCTGGGGTGCATGGAGCATCCCACAGTGGCAAACCTGAGTCTGCTTGGGAGCGTGCTGCCTCCCCCCACCCTCCGTGTGTTCCTGGGTCAGTGATCAGCTGCAGGGGGACCCTGAGTCTCCCGCCAGACTCGGGAGGCACTAGTCACAGAGCCAGGGGAGTACAGGGCCTCCCCCACCCTGAGTGGTCCCCATGCTTCTGGTCCACTTCTTGGCCTGCTGCCAAGCGGGCCGGGCCCCCGCAACCGTGCTTCTGTGGGACACTCCATGCATCCCAGCATTGCAGCACTCATGAGCCACCTGCTATCTAGAGGTACGTAAAAAAAAAAGTTTAAAGATGTGTCTATGTTTGAATCTCCAAATCTTTCCAAATCTCTCTAAATTGATTCAGAGGGCTCTGATTTGATTCATAGAGATTAAAGGATCCTCTGATTCAATTCGGATTTGGAGTTTTGGCCACTGAATTGGACCAAATCTCTGCCAAATCGAATCAGCAACTGAAGCTTCGCACAGTCCTAACAGACATCCCAGAAATGCAGGCACATGCCTGCAGTGGCTCAGGCTAGAAGCTGGGAGGCACTAGAGCAGCCCTTCCTTTCTTCCATAGCATGGAGCTGAGGGGGACATGGCCAGGCTCCTGCAGGAGTTCTGATTAGCTCAGCGGGGAATTGATAACAGTGTTTGTCACCCAATTAAGAAAACAACAGAGGGACAATACCATTGTTGATTCTGCTGGTTGATTCACAGACCATAGCTGGTATTTTGTCTACTAGCTAATACACAGACACCTCCGCAGCAAGGCGGGGGGGGGGGGGGGAAGAATTCCTGCTTAGCATGGAATGGTGATGGGGAGGCGGGGAGCAGCTCACAGTCTCTAGAGCTCCAGTCAGGGAGCAGATGGGAGGGGCCAGCCCTGCTATGGAACAGTGACCCCTCCCCCCAAAGCCTAAAGAGCATGTCAGGATGCTGGAGGGTTCTGGTTTATCTTAAACCAGCAAGGGGTCTGGGACAGACATTATATAAACTGGTTTAACCCAAATCAGTTAAGTCTGATACTGAGATTTGGTTGTAGCCATGTTGATCTAAGGACATAGGCAGGCAAGGTTCTTTGAGCAGATGCGATATCTTTTATTAGACCAACTGAGTAGTTGTAAAACATTTCTTGGCAAGATTTCAGATAGTCATCCTTCTTGAGGCATGGGGAGTCCCTGCTGTTCCGAAACTCCAAGAAATGAAAGAAGCTAAAGGTGTGGCAGGATGTCAGTGAAAATGCAAATAGGTAGAATTAGAAAGACAAAAGGTGAGGCAGAGGGGTGAAGCAGAGGGGGGAAGGGGAGGGGGGAAGACAGCAGGGGGGAAAAGGCTGAAGGGAGAAAGTGCAGTGATACAGTACAAGGTAGAAAAGAGGTTGTCAGGAAGGTACCTGGTGAATTAGATGTCAGGCAGATTGCAATTTGCCATAAAACCAATGTCTATATTGAGTCCATGATTTTTAGTATCCAGTAGATTTATGAAGTGAAGTTCGTAGGCTTGTCTACGGAAGGTGTTTTGTAACTTCCCTTTGAGGATTAGCACTGAGAGATCAGAGAGGGAGTGATTGTCCTGTGAGAAGTGTGCACCCACAGGTAGTTAGGTATTCTTGTCTTTGATAGATTTTCAGTGCGCATTCATTCTGGTGCGCAGTTGTTGTTTGGTTTCTCCTACATATTTTCCCTCAGGGCATTTGGTGTACTGGATGAGATATATAACATTTCTGGAGGTGCAGCTATAAGATCCAGGAATAGCAATGGTTTTGTTGTGGGGAGTAGTTATAGTTGGGGTGGCGGAGATATGTTGGCAGGTGTCATGGGGGCACCCGGGTGCCCCGTGCCTAAGTAGGGATTAGGGCCTCTGCTAATTGCCAGGGCAGCTCAGGTGCGGGTTGCTCGAGTAACCAGGTTGGTCACGTGACCAGAAGGGGGCAGGGCCGGGCCCTTATAAACAGCCAAGCCGGAGCCTGGCTAACAGTTCCCTTCTGGTAGCCTGAGGTGTAGGAGCTCTGCAGGAGAGCTAAGCCAAGCAGTGCAGCCTGAGCACCCAGAGGGCTGCATGATGTTCAGGGTGAAGAGAAGCCTGACCAGGAGGCTTTGGGCCAGAGAGCCAGGTGGGCCTGGACTTTATGTTGTGGCCGGTAGGCTTATTGTTTTGTTATAGACGGTAGGCTTATTGTTTTGGTATAGCCAGTAGGCCTATTGTTTTGTTGCAGCCGGGTGGGCTTATGTTTCTGTTGTGTATATCGACTGGAGGACCGGGTGAGGCTGTAGGGGTGTGAGGAGGCCTCACGAGAGCTCCCCAGTAGTCTGGGGGTTCCTGTGTGCCCTGTTTGGGGCACAGAGCAGTGCCAGAAGGCACGGCGGCTTGGCACTGGTGTGGTGCGGTGTGCGGGGTTGAGACCCCAGCCCGAGAGGGCAGTACTTGGCCCAGGGAGGGTATAGGACCCTGAGAAGGGTCAGGGGGCCAGGCACGGCTGCGTGCCACCTGAGCCCCAGCGCCGGTGAAAGCCCGAGACCGGACTGGCGTGTAGGCTCGGAGAGAGCCAGGGGCACGCGTATCGCGGGAACAGGCTCGGAGAGAGCCAGGGGCGCGCGTATCGCAGGAACAGGCTCGGAGAGAGCCAGGGGCGCGAGTAGCACAGACACAGGCCCCAGCGAGGGCAAGAGTGTGAGAAGCGCGTGGCATAGGCCCCAGGGAGGGCCAGCTCGCAATAGTGAAGCCTGGGGAGGGCTAGCATAAGATTGGAGCAGCACCGGTTTTGTATAGCCGCCCCAGGAAAGGGCGAGCGTGCGGTTAAGAGTCCCGGAGAGGGGCAGGCACGCGAGGGAAGCCTGGAGAGGGGTGGACGTGCGGATCGGGGCCAGGTGGCAAAGAGCACGGGAACAGGAGCCCGGCGAGGGCAATAGCGCCAGGGCGTGGGACAGAGCCCACAGCAGGGCAATAGCGCCAGGGGCGCGGGAAGCGCGGATAATGCCCGTAGAAGGGCGACTACACCTGGGAACCCCGAGAAGGGCAGGGGCCAGCATGGGAACCAAAGTAGGGCGGGCGCCGGTGAAGGTCCGAGACAGGGCTGGCGCCATCAATTGCCTGAAGGAGGGTGATCATGCAGGTACGAGCCTGGAGAAGACCGGGTGTGCGAGACAGGGCCCAGAGAGGGTAGGACCAGCCCGAAGAGGGCGAGTACACCTGGGAACCCCGAGAAGGGCAGGGGCCAGCATGGGAACCAAAGTAGGGCGGGCGCCGGTGAAGGTCCGAGACAGGGCTGGCGCCATCAATTGCCTGAAGGAGGGTGATCATGCAGGTACGAGCCTGGAGAAGACCGGGTGTGCGAGACAGGGCCCAGAGAGGATAGGACCAGCCCAAAGAGGGCGTAGTTCAGAGACACAAAAA
>NW_017728998.1:26853188-26860131 GCF_001723915.1 Gavialis gangeticus | reverse complement strand
AGCGGGATCACAGCCGCTCCTAGGCCCCAGCCCATGACAGCAGGTTTTGCATTTCTTGTGCTGGCCTGGTCTGGATCCATTTGTTCATGTGGTTTGCAGCATAGGGAGTTTGCTTCTGGTGATGAGATTAGCAAGGTTAAGTCTGATACTACATTCAACCAGGTTTATCTCAAATCAGTTTATGTGTACTGAACTTCTGTTCTGTTACAGGTTTAAATCAGTTTCTGATTAGTTAAATCTGTTTATGTGTAATGTCTGTCCCTAGCTAGGAAAACTGGTGTCTTTCCTTCGGTGAAATACCTTAAAAACTTTTTTTAACACAGGGTGCTGACAGCTCCCTGCTCTAACTCTAACTTATGGCACTTTACATAAAGCGCCATGAGTTAGTGACCCCCCCACCCAACAAACCTTTGCTCTTGGGTTGGGGGGCAGGGGAGAATGGAGCTCCACTTTGGACCCAATCCAGGAGGAGCTGCCTCTCTGCAGCCTCACTCCTCTAGACCTGCCCCCTCCCCTCCCCAGCTATAGTGTTTTCTGCAGGAAGGGAGGGGTGAGAAGGGAGGAAAGGGAGCTCTGGGATGGGGTTTGCTCATCCTGGAATAGAGTGGGGGGGCATGGATTGGAGCCCCACTGAGATAGGTGGCTACAATCCACATTCCCCCCCTGACCAGCTCAGGCTGGGCAAACCCCAGCCTGGAGCTTCTTCCCTCCCTCCTTCACCTCCCTTCCTTCAGGCAGCACCTGGGGCAGGGGCCTGGCTGCATTAGCTCAGCTTCAGTTGTGCACAGGGAAAGACAGAAGTTAATGAAGACATTCCACTTTGGAGTGCCTTCGTCTGAACCCTCATTACATGATGGTTAATTTGTCACATGACTGGGCACTTTCAAAGAACTCTGGAGCCATGCACTTCTGTCAGGACATGGCTGTAGAGCACTTTTGAGGGGTTGATTGTGCAACAAATGTTACTTCTGTCAGCACCCACAGATGCTTTTACTGCTTCTTAGCTTGCCTTTCCCTTTTCTTTTTCTCCCTATTGCTCTTCAGTTTATCTCCTTACTGGAAATTCTCAACTTCACCTTAAATTTAAGTGTTTTGTTAAGTGTGAATACTCATTCTTCACTGTACCATTTAGGTGGAGTGAAATTGGATAGTTGTTTTTAGTCTCATTTAAGAGTTTGATTCATTATCTTTTCCTTTAATTCATAATTTTACCCTCATTTCCTAATCAATGGCCACTTAAAAAAATCAGTATTTTGATTTTTGACTCTGCCTGTTCACTCTTTGGGGAAAGATTTCCTTTTTAAATGTTTCTTTTTCTTTGAAGCTCTCCTATAGAACCAATACATTGTTAATTAATCCTCAGTTTTGTTACTTATCTTCTTTAATATAATAAACATCTGTTTTAAACAAATTAGATTAGTTTTCAAGGCAGATTTTGTTCACTCTGTCCCCTTTTTAATGGTGACAAATTTTGACTTAAGTAGATCAAATGCAATTCATGTTCAGGGCTTCTTTGTAGCAGTGCTTACTACCTTTGACTCCTGTGCTCAGTATAATATGAATATTTAAGAAAATGGGCATGTCTTGAATCAAACATCTTTCAAAGCTGCAAGTTCATTTTTTCTCTCCATGTTAAGCTTTCCTTGCAGTTATATTTTTACCTTTTTTAAAAGTATTTGTGGAGGAAATTTGATTTGGAATAAATGGCAGCAATCAGAATTTTAAGATTATTAAAAATACTTCATATTTAATTGGAAATGGGGTAAAGTGAAAACAAATGCTAACAATAATAACTAGGGATGTTTCAGTCACTGATTCAATTCAGTGGAGATTTGGCCTCATTCGGTGGCTGAATCTTTGAATCTGAATTGAATCAGGAGACCCTTTAATCTTTCTGAATCGATTTAGAGAGATTCAGAAAGATTTGATGATTTGGACATAGACACAGCTTTAATTGGGTTTTTTTTATATACCTCAAGGTACCAGGCAGCTCATGAATGCATGATTGGTGGTGGACCTGGAAGTGGATCAGAAGTACTTCTGGGTTCTCTGCTGAGCATTCAGGGGGCCCACTCACACTCTTGTGGGACAGTCAATCTGCCCCAGCATCACAGCGTTCACAAGCTATGCCTGGTACCTCGAGGTATGTAGAAAAAACATTTAAAGTGTGTCTGTTGCTGAATCACTGATTCTCTGAATCAGCATTGAATCTTTAGATTTAGAATTGGCTGAATCAAATCAAGAACAGTGATCTGAATCAACTAATCGAATCACTGTCCCTGATAAGGGCTGAATCCAAATTCGAATCAGATACGTCCCATTTCGCACACCCCTAATAATAACTGATATGTGCAAAGGCAGTGGTTCCCATAGGTTTACTCTTAGGGACCACATGAATTGCATGGGGCCAGTTCATAGGCCAAATCAGCCCCTGCAATGCCCCACAAGCAGGGGCCCCAGGGCCCTTCCTGCAGCCTCCATGTGGCCAGGACCCAGCTCCAGAGGACCTGCAGTACTTCTGCCTAGCCAGGAAGGCATGCATTGCACCCACCCAGGTCCCATATGCCAATTTTGGGCCCCATGCACCCAATCTGCACACAAAGCCTTGGCCAACATGGCTCTCCACAATTCCATGCTGAGCCCCACAGGCTGGATGACACAGGACCAGGGACTGGATCTGGTCTGCAGGCCAGGGGTTGAGCACCCCTGCGCTAAGGAGGTGGTTTTAAATTCTTGATGATTGTCATCATGATTAGCCAAGGCTGGACTGGTCAAAGGATGGGACTTTAACTTCAGATTAAATGGAATGGAAACTTTTGAATCCTTCTTGCAAATCAGTGGCATGAAACAGGAAACTTCTCCTGAGGTGAATTAATTAAATCAAGGGGATTTTGCTAGCTTCTCACAAACCTGGTCTATTGCATGAGGTGTTGGAGGTAGATGAAGTGTAGCTGTTTTTAGAGTTATCCATGCTGAATCAAATTCTATAGGGGAATCGCATCATCCCCTCTCTAACTTCAGAGAACCTGCTTTGAAAAAACTGTCAGTCTAAGAGATCTCTATGGACAGCCAAGGTTGGGGGTGCTAGAATTGTTGCAACCTTTGGATGAACTATTAGGGACCAGAGACAAAAGGCCTACTCATGGAAAATTCAGGTTATTGCATATTCCTTGGACCTACCGATCTATGGTTGATCTTTCACTTTATTGTCAAACAAATACCATACCCTTGACCATGTAATATGGAAATTCCTTTTGTAAGGATCCTTCTTTCCCTTACTGAGTGTCCCTTCTCCTCAGCATGGTCCCATGTATCTTTCTAGAATCCATTTATGGGCTCAGCTTTCTCTTGACAAACTCCTCTACTTTATTTTTCTTCTTTCCAGCTTTTCATTTCCTTTTTATTTTTCATTTTGTTGTTAGTTAATATTTTCATGAGAGACATCAATAGCCATACCAGTTAAGTCCCACAGTATATCATTCGTTGTCATTTTTAGTAGGAGAGTAGATGGTTTGGATGAAACTCTTACTCTTGGACCTCTACTTCTATAAAAGGGCAAATTAAGTTGGATTGAAGCATCTCTTGGATTGGAGTTGGACTGAAGTTGAAATAACTTTTCAGAGGATTAGCCTGCACATTTAGGGAGATTTCCAAGTTAGATGAGTCTATTGTTTGGCTCTGACATAACATATACCATTCAAGGATGAAGCATACTGGAGCTCCATTCCATCCTGACCCTTCCCACCCACATTCAGTTCTCAGATCTCAGCTCAAGTGGCTTTTCCCTCTTTTTGAAAAAAGGTTGCTGTATAAGTATAATTCTTCCTTACTTAAGGAGTCCTTTATGGGCTAGGGATTTTTAAGATTGTTTCATGACAAAGTTAATGCAAAGCAGAGTGGCATCTATGTTCTAGAGATTCTGGCCTATGGTGCATTTGGAGCATAAGAGATATGTAAATGCATGGCTTTCTGTATTGCGTCCTCACCTCTGCCCTCCATCCCTGTCTTCCCTGTTGGTACAAAAACAGATTTTGCAACTGTCTGAAACCTTAAATTAAAAATAAACTGTCAAAATCTTTTACCTACTCTACATGGAATGACCAACAATAATCCAAACAGCTGCAAATACAATATTCAGTGCTTCTGAATCTAGCCAGATGCTGTTGATTCTTCACAAATTTTAAAAAAATAAGCATAAATGAAACAAAAAACCTCTATGAACTAAATCAACTAACTTTGCCTGTAATTTGTGAAAAAAAGAAGTAAAAGGAGGAGATTGTTACTCTTTGTAAATGAGAGGCTCTGACAGTTGTGATGGGCTCCATTCTAGTTGATAGGTAGGATTCCTAGTAAGTTATACATATATAAATAATATAGTCAGTTTAGCAGTCACATAGATGTTGCAACAAGAAGAATCACTTTTTATTTGTAGTGTAAACTTTTTAAGATGGGCTTAGAAATATTTGAGTTAACAGAGGTTGGCCAACTGTTACCCAAGAAATGGAAGACTTCTTAGTTTTTCTTAAGTTCAGAGCATTGAAAAGGAAAAACAGAAGGCTGTGTATGGCAGGCAAGTCAGCAAAGTGTTTTCTCAGGGGAGAACAGTAGCAGGGAAATGCTGGTGATTAGTATTAATCAAGGAGCTTCAGGAGCTGCAGAGAAAACAACAGGGAGTTGAATGGAAGCCAGAAAATGTCTAGATAAATCTTATTTCCTATATTCTTGCTGCTGTTGCCCTGAAATCAATAATAAAAAACTTCTAGTGATTTCAGTTAATCACAATGGGATCCTGTATGATTTTATCATCTGTCATTTTGCAGGATGATCTGTGCCTGGTTTAACTGGAACCTTTTGTACAATGCAGAACTTCACTATTATGCAATGAATTTCCACCGCTCTGCTTTAATGCATGCTAGTGATTAAGCTACTCTGAAAAACTAGCTGCAGAACTGATGCTGCAACACTGCTTCTTATTTTAGTAAACATTCTGCAGAATTTCTTAAATTCTTCTCTAATAGCACAATGCATTCAAGTAAATAGAAACATTATGTATATTTGTTCATTCATTCATTTGGTCTATGTATTAATTGCCTTTGAGCCACTAAGCAGCACTAAACTTTAGATAGGCTTTGCAAGTTTTATCTTCTCGTTTTGTGTTTTTTTAACTATTTATTAGTTCTGAATATCCTACCTACATCATGGAAAGATTTTTATTTTTATTTTTCAACTCTATTTTAACATTGTAAAGTCAGTCTTCTAGCAATGGCATTACCTCAGCCTTAAGACTAAGGACAGACATTACACATAAACCGGTTTAAGTGATCAGAAACTGGTTTAAACCTGTAACAGAATAGATATTCAGTGCACATAAACTAGTTTGAAAATGGCTGAAACTAGTTTGCAATGAACCTGATTGAATGTAATATTAGACTCAACTGATTTGGGTCAAACCAGTTTATGCAGTGTCTGTCCAAGACCTTTTGTGGTATGCTAACTAATGCCGTGTAAGGCAGATAGGACAGTGCCCACTTAGGGCTTTTTGGAGGTAATCAACAGCTCAGATGGTAATGCCCCTGCATTCCTTCCTTTGGAAAAAGCTGTTTAAGAAGAGCTTGTAATGAGCAAGGCTTTATCTGAAGGGGGTTAAATGCTGATAAATGCTCTGTTATCAAGGGGGGGGGGGACCCCGCCCTAATCACAGTGTCCCACCAGGGTCTGGCCACACCCACATCAGCTCAGCCCTGTGGAAGGGAAGGGAGGGCCATATGCCTCCCTGCTTGTAGCCTGAGCCAATGCAGGCATGCACCTGCATTTCTGGGATGTCTGTACAGTTACAAAGTGATTTATCCCATCCAGGTTAGACTAACCTGTAAAGATTGAATCAATTCAGGCTCAGGCTTTTTTAATGTTTGTGCTTAAAAGGCTAAATCCCAACTATAGCTATACAGAGAATGGTGTTCTATTTTGCAAGAGATTTAAAGATTCCAAAACATATCTTTGTCTTGAATAGGAATGAAATGTAATATTTTAAAAAAATTTTCCATGGTAGAAAACTGAAAAAAGAAAAATTAGGTAAACCAAATTATATAGCATATAATATTACATTTTAAAAAATGAGATTAAGTCATTTTGAAACAAAAACAAAGTTAGGGAACTTCTGGAGGGACTGGACGTATTCAAGTCAGCCGGTCTGGACGATCTCCACCCTAGAGTTCTAAAGGAATTGGCCGAGGTCATTGCAGGCACGGCTTTACGAGCACTCATGGTGCTCTGGTGTGGTGCTGGAGGACTGGAAGAGGGCCAACATGGTTCCCGTCTTCAAAAAGGGGAAGAAGGAGGACCCGGGAAACTATACGCCAGTTAATCTTACCTCGATCCTAGGCAAGCTGTTTGAGAAAATTATTCTGGCACACATCCAGGAGGGGCCAGCAGAGGACTGCATGCTTAGGGGCAACCAACACGGGTTCATCAGTAGCAGGTCCTGTCAGACCAAACTGGTAGCCTTTTACGATCAGATCACCAAATCATTAGATGCAGGGGAGCAGTGGACATAGTCTTCCTGGACTTCCGGAAGGCTTTTGACACTGTCTCTCACCCCATTCTCATTAAGAAACTGGGGGACTGTGGTGTCGACACCCACACAGTCAAATAGGTCGCCAACTGGCTGGAGGGACGCACCCAGAGGGTGGTAGTGGATGGGTCCTTCTCAACTTGGAAGGACGTGGGCAGTGGGGTTCTGCAGGGCTCGGTCCTTGGGCCTGCACTGTTCAACATCTTCATCAGTGACTTGGACGAGGGGGTAAAAAGCACCCTGTTCAAATTTGTTGATGACACTAAGATGTGGGGGGACGTGGGCACACTAGAAGGAAGCAGCAGGCTACAATCAGACCTAGACAGGTTACAAGGGTGGGCAAGTGAGAATAGGATGGGATTCAACACAGAG
>NW_017728998.1:26847190-26848188 GCF_001723915.1 Gavialis gangeticus | reverse complement strand
CTGAGGGGGTTCTAGTGGCCTGTTACAAACTAGTCAGGGGGGATCAGCAGGCATTGGGGGAGTCCCTGTTCCCCCAAGCACTGCCAGGAGTGACCAGGAATAATGGTCACAAGCTGGCAGAGGGTAGATTTAGGCTAGATATTAGGAGGCGCTACTTCACAGTCAGGGCGGCTAGGGTCTGGAACCAACTTCCAAGAGAAGTGGTGCTGGCTCCTACCCTTGGGGGTCTTTAAGAGGAGGCTGGATGAACACCTTGCTGGGGTCATTTGACCCCAGTACTCTTTCCTGCCATGGCAGGGTTTCGGACTAGATGATCTACACAGGTCCCTTCCGACCCTAGAAACTATGAAAGTATGAAAGGGGAAAAATAATTCAAATCTTTCCCCAGCTTCCTTTTAAAACAAAATTCTGGCAAATTTTATATGATGTTGCAGAACATTTTCATTAAAATCAAACTGCATATTCTGCCTGAACACAGTTCTATCCAAATTTCTCAGACTGGGTCTAGTCTAAATTGCTTTAACCTTTGTTTAGTTGTTTATATACATGTAATTTGGACATAGGGTGCTTTGTCCCACGGGATTGATTTTTCTGGACTTTACACTATCTTTGCAGATGCAAATATGTCAGATACAGCCTTGCACTCCCAATTTCCGTTATTATATGTAGAGGCTGCTACTATTACATTTTGATATAGTTTGTTATATCTTCTTGTAAGCAAGGTTCTGAGAAATTCACAGCTGAATATATAATTTGGATTGAATCTAGGCCAAACCTTCATATATTAAAACACAAGAATTTGAGCCCTGAATGTCCTTTAAAATGGATGATATCATTTGCATCCTGTTAAGGCTCTTTTACCCTCTCAGGCCCTATCTATACATTATAGGTATTGCACACTTAACTGGCTAATTGAGCAATTACCTTAAGACCAGCTACATATGCAAAGTAGTTTCATAGTTGGTAGGGTTGGAAAGGACCTAAGTAGATCATCAAGT
>NW_017728998.1:26841527-26842190 GCF_001723915.1 Gavialis gangeticus | reverse complement strand
GTTGGAAGGGACCTGAGCAGATCATCAAGTCTGCCCCCCTGCCATGGCAGGAAAGAGTACTGGGGTCAAATGATTCCGGCCAGGTGTTCATCCAGCTTCCTTTTGAAGACCCCCAGGGTAGGAATGAGCACCACTTCCCTTGGAAGTTGGTTCCAGATCCTGGCCACCCTGACTGTGAAGTAGTGCCTCCTAATATCTAGCCTGAATCAACTCTTAGTCAACTTATGGCTGTTATTCCTTGTTAGTCCTGGTAGGGCTCAGGGGAAGAGGGACTCTCCCACAGCCTGCTGATCCCCCTTGACCAGTTTGTAGATGGCCACCAGATCCCCCTTCAGCCTTCTCTTGTGGACGCTGAACAGGTTCAGGTCCTTTAGCCTCCACTTGTAGAGCCTGCCTTGCTGCCCCCTGATCATGCAAGTGGCCCTCCTCTGGACCCTCTCGATGCTGTCCACATCCCTCCTGAAGTGCAGCGCCCAGAACTGGACACAGTACTCCAACTGTGGCCTCACCAGTGTCAAACAGGGGGGGAAGCACCTCCTTGGATCTGTTGGCGACACATCTGCTGATGCACTCCAGAGGTCTACTTGCTCTCTTGGTAAATTCATCACACTGGTGGCTCATATTCATTCTCTAGTAAATTGACACCCCTAGGTCTGTTTTGGA
>NW_017728998.1:26831875-26836527 GCF_001723915.1 Gavialis gangeticus | reverse complement strand
TCTGGGTGTGACCCTCCAGCCAATTTGTGACCCATCTGACTGTGTAGGCATCGATGCCAAAGTCGCCTAATTTCTTAATGAGAATGGGGTGAGAGACAGTGTCTAAGGCCTTCCTAAAGTCCAGAAAGACTATGTCCACCACGACACCTGCATCCAAGGATTTTGTGACCTGGTCGTAGAAGGCCACCAGGTTGGTCTGACAGGACCTGCCTCGAATGAACCCATGTTGGTTGCCCCTAAGCATGATCCCCCCTACTGGTCCCTCGCAGATGTGCTCCTGGATAATTTTCTCAAAGAGCTTCTCTAGGACTGAGGTAAGACTAACGGGCCTGTAGTTTCCTGGGTCTTCCTTCCTCTCTTTTTTGAAAATGGGGACCACATTGGTCCTTTTCCAGTCCTCTGGCACCTCACCAGGGCACCATGAGTGCTCTTAAAGCTGTGCTAGGGGTCCCGCAATGACCTCAGCACTCTGGGGTGGAGATCATCAGGACCTGCTGATTTGAACATGACTAGTCCCACCAGAAGTTCACTGTAGCTATCACATGATAAAAAGCTCCAAGTAGTTATAAAATTAGACCTCGAAAACATGTACTAACTTTATAACTGGTTATCAAGCTTTAATTTGGACATGTAGCAGGCCCTCCCCTGCCTCCAGGAGCCCCACCAGATGACAGGGCACCCAGCTACAGGAGTGCACCATGCCCAGAGTGAAACCCTCAAACCCTGGGGAATCACAACTGCTGTGATCCCAAGGCTTGGTAGTGCATGAAACCGCCAGTCCACCTGGGGCTTTTGGTCATGAATGCTTGTCACTCATAGCTGGGACCTCAAGCCCAACAATTGATGGGGCTTCTGGCCCCTAATGTACCTCAATCACAGCAAAGGACACTTCCAGCCATAGAATCCTGCTTTTTGCCAGTGCAGAGGGAGCCCAGGATCGGGCAATAAGGCACAATTGGATCTAACGTGTAATCCAGCAATCATACCTCCTGCTGTGCACATGTAGCATGGCAAGAGGCACGATTGTGTGGACCACATGTGAGATCTAATTGTGCCTTTACCTGCACATGTAGAGAGGGCCACAAGGCCATATAAAGAAGCCATAGAGAATTGAGAATAAGGACATTTTTGTTCTGAGTCATTTCAGCCCTGGTTATATACACTGAGATGCACCCTGGCTGTACTGAAGCAAAACTTTTATTGATTTCAAATGGATAAATATTTCAGCTGTTCTTGCTAAAATTATCCATATGCCATTAATATTTACCAACTAAAGTCTATTTAATAAACTGAGAATATGCTATATTCTAACAGCAGCACCCTCATCTCATATCTACAACTCATTTAACATACATTTTCTTAAATGTTTTTAAAACATTTTCCATTTAGTCAACTTTTATAATGCTTCACATATTTGCTGAATAGTTTTGTAATGATCCTCCATCAGATGGTGCTATTAGGATTTAAGATGAGCGGTTAAGATGTGGATTGTATTTCATCAGCTCTTCATCCCATTTGTCATTTCTGTTCTAATTTAATTAGTGGAGTTTCACTGAAAGTGTTTATACTGTACGTGCAGTGAAGAAAGTTGTGTGTGAACATATGGCAAATGTCAGATTCACCACAGATTCAACTTCTTTCAAAATATGGCTCTCAACAGGTTTTCCTGGATTTTGAGGAAGATGCGTTAAGTTTGGTCTTCTACCTTATGGAAAACATTGCCATTATCTACTGTATGACACCCATTTGTCTGTGCTCCTAAAGTTAAGACATGGGACATATACTTTTAGAAGCTTCTCCTGTTATGTATGTCTTTCTGATCTAAGGTTATGTATAATACAGAAGACTATTGTAAACTTCAGTTTGTGTAGAATGAGTTTAGCTGCTTACTTAAATTGACAGTGGCTTCCAATTCACTTGCAGGTATAATACAATTATGCAAGTGGTTTAATTGCTTCTTTTCCTCTGTACCAAGAGATCAGCTGGCTCACTTTTTTTTAGCAGCTCCTACAATGAAACCCTGTTGCCTTACACTATACAGCTTATGCCAGAGAGAATGGGATGTGTCAGGATGGCACTGAAGGAACTTGGGTTCCATTCAACTGGTCAATATCTGTTTTCTTCGCTGCATTTTATATGTGCCCAGATTTTAGTGATGGCAATTATAAATTCTAATAGACATAACGGCGTAGAAACATGCGACTTGCAGAGAGATACTATGGAAAGTATACATAATAGCAATTTAGAAGAATGAAAATCAGGAGAATGAGGAGGAAGACCTCCTTTATGCTAGGTATTAGTTGTTTCACATCTTCAAGTCTGGAATAACCAAACTGATATTGCTAGAATATAGGTGCAGAAAGGAAGTTGACTGGATATGAACCCTTGAATCCTCTTGCTGATCAAACCTATCTGGAGCTGTCACTGTCCCCTTTGCATTTCCATTGTGCAGAATAAATATATTTTAGGTTCTTCTGCTTGTATTTCTGCTCCTAACATTAAAAAAATGCAATTACCTTTCCATTCAAGGGAGTGAGTGGCTCATGGGAAAATGCAGACAACTAGGGAAAAGTTATGTCTGGTTTCAAGCTCTTGAGAACTAAAATAAAGTTTGGACTACAAGTACTATTTAAGAAAAAATATATTCATGTCATAACAGCAATATACTCCTTGGGCAGTTGGCAACAGCTGTAATGGCCTTATACAGGCATTTGCCAGTTTATCATTGACCTTGCATCTGTTTAGCATCATTGGCAGTACCTCAACATGCTTAGGTCAACTTTCTTATACAAATACTTCTTCTCTTGACATTATTAATTAATATTCTTTGTTAGGATATTTAAGAGGGTTCTGTACTAATGCTGATGTTTCAAGTACTTGGAATTACAAAAACAAATTCATTTATTGTTTATTGTTGTAAAATAAATGGGTAACTCAGAGCTGCAGATGAAAATGTTGACTGGATCTACCCTGTCTGACTTTCTACATGTGGTGTCTTTTATTGTATTCCAACAAATTTTCCATCCAAGTAATTTACATTAATTGTTAGTGCTGTGCAAAATTTCGCTGGGTGTTTTGTTTTGAAGCTGTTTGGATGCATTTTGAGCTCAAACAGCAAAATTGAAACAAAACAAAAGGCTTTGAAACAGCTTCAAAACAAAATGAGGGCACTTGAAACATTTTAAACGTTTCAAAACATTTAAAATTTCAAAGCCGGGTTTACTTAGCTTCACTGCCATTCCCAGGTGGCAGCAGCACTCTCCTCTCATCCAGCATTCAGATCCAGGGGACTGCAACCCTGAGAGGAGTCCAGCAAAGCTCAGCAGTCCTCCCAGGGGTGCGAGCCGCTGGATCTGCATACCAGATGAGGGGAGACTGCCCTGTCACCTGGGACCAGCACTGGGTGCAGGCTGTGCCCAATACAAGAGAAAAGTGCTGCTGCTGCCTGTCCCAGACAGCAGTGGCAACCTCCCCTCATTTGGCATGCAGATTCAGGAGCTTGTACCCCTGGGAGGAGTCTGGCATAGCACAGCAGCCCTCCTGGGGGTGTATGCTCCCGGATTTGCATGCCAGATGAGAGGAGGCAGCAATTTTTTCTGGTGCTGGATGTAGCCCGTACCCAGCACTGGTCCCATGTAACAGGACCCAAGCCTCCAGTTTGCTTCAGGGCACAGTCCTGGACCATGTCCTGTCCCACTTTCTTTCCCCAGGGTATTTTTTGACCCCTGGGTATAGGGGTCTAATTTTCCCCCGTGCTGCAAATTTGCAGCGTGTGGAAAAGTTTTTTGTTCCCACATGTGCCTCTCATTTAAGCACAGTAATTGAATCTGCTATTGGACACTGCCTGATGGGACTATCTGATGGCACTGTAAATTAGCCTAGACTAGCCCAATTGCCATGCACGCGTAGACAGTGATTTTTTCCTGCACACTTAATTAGTCTATGCAGTAAAGTACATGTGCAGATGCACCTGGTGATTTTATAAAAAGAAAATACATACATTTTGATGTATAGAATATGATGTACTCTTATTAAAATGTGATAAGGAAACTTTTATTCATGAAAGGTCTTACCATAATAAATACAGTCAGAAGGATAACAACAAAGCAGAGACTTTGCTATTCAACACTTTTTATTAATCTCATGTTTGATAAAAGAAAAAGTCCCCATGGTCCATTATTTGGAACAGGAGATTAACAATCAAGAGGCACCCTATTTTCTAAGAAAAAATACCTGGATGATTATTCCCCTAAAATGTAACAAGGCAAAATGAATAAAATAATTCTTTTTTTTTTTAACCGTAAATCTCTGCAACCTATTCTCTCACAACTATGCAAAAGAAGCTGCGGACCTATACTTTTCTTCAAACATCTATAAAATTTGACTATTTAAATCATTGTTTATAGTCTTGAACAGGACTTACCTTGAATGGAACAACAATTTTAGAAACATGTACAGCTATAGTTTCATAGTTTCATAGTTTCTAGCGTCGGAAGGGACCTGAGCAGATCATCTAGGCCGACCCCCTGCCATGGCAGGAAGAGCACTGGGGTCAAATGACCCCAGTAAGGTGGTCATCCAACCTCCTCTCAAAAACCCCCAGGGTGGCAGCCTGCACCACCTCACTTGGAAGCTGGTTCCAGACCCTAGCC
>NW_017728998.1:26823918-26831240 GCF_001723915.1 Gavialis gangeticus | reverse complement strand
ATGTGTGCCAGAATTATTTTCTCGAACAGCTTACCCAGGATCGAGGTAAGGCTGACTGGCCTGTAGTTCCCCGGGTCCTCTTTCCTCCCTTTTTTGAAGATGGGAACCACGTTGGCCCTCTTCCAGTCCTCCAGCACCTCTCCAGAGCACCACGAGTGTTCATAAAGCCGTGCCAGGGGACTTGCAGTGACCCCAGCGAGTTCCTTCAGGACTCTAGGGTGAATTTGTGCATGTGCACATGGCTATTCCAAGTATTTCATTACCTTGGCAGGGAGAGAAAAGGTCATTTCTAAGCATTGAAAGCTGATAAATACAAAAGCTGCACTTCATTTACTTGTTTCCATCAAATGGTTTTTTTAAGAACAGGAGCAATTTGCACTGCAACTGTCAGCAGCATTCTGGTTGCATCCCCTTTTTATCATTGAATTGTTCAGCCACTTGAAAGCCCTGTATAATGGGGACTTTTTGCACTTTAAGAATAAATTGACCATTTTCCTTCTTCCCATAATAAAGAAACATGCATATAGTATCCCACTGTGCAGCCATGTGGAATGAATTTTAAATACTATATTTCTTGAGACATATTTGTGTCAACTATAGAATGTTAGTTAACAGAAGGCTTATGCCTATATGACTTATTTTGTAACATGTCACCAATAAAATGTAACAGAGTACCCCATTGAGAGTGGGAGATGGGGCACTTCAGGGAATTGTTAATGGGGCATGCTGCCATTCACTTCTAGGTTGCTGGTTAAAGTCCATCCCATATTGGCAGTGATTAGAATTACTATAGAAATCAGTTTCTGGTGGATAGATGCCTGCCTGCCTGTTACAATGGAGCCATTGAATAATGTACCAAGCTTAAGCTACAGGGGCACCAGCTCTGGGTACCCACTCAGAAGGGCACAAGAACAGCAACTTCTGCCAGCCTAACTGTCACAGCAAGTCTGGCCCTTGCCACCACCACCCAGGGCACAGACCCTTGTTGTTACACCTTGGGAACCATCACAGCCTCCTCCTTGAGAGCCTCAGGAAAGGAAGAGAGGCTAAGAATTGGATTTCACAAAAGCTCTCCTTTAAGGACAGGGATGAAAATTGTGGACAAAATTATCTAGGGTAGCAGCCATACCACTGATTGTGCTCCTCCTCTTCTGTGAATAAACAAGACTCTCCCCTCTCAGCTACTCCGGTCACTCTCCTCTGAATGGCAATCCATTTGTAAAGTGCGTGCTCTCTTTCAATACAGTTTTAATTTCTTCTGTTGTTCCTGCCTGGAGGGCAGAAAAATGACACTAACCCTTTCTCAGATGACTCTTTGTTACTAGCTTAATGTTCTTTTACTTTCTCTTTGTTTTTCCCCTTTCCACACGCTGTCGTAGCACTTGATTGCTGCCCTGATCCTGTTTAATATGGACAGGACCCAACAAATGCATAGAGTACTCTCACTGTAGATAAAGTGAGTGTTGGGACATGACAGGCTTCTGTGATGCTATTGGTATATTTTTCCTGTGGTTTTGACTCTGAAACTCTACAGACAAATATGTAAGATTACCAAATAAGTGAATGGTCATAATTTTTAGTTGCAGGGATTGTGGATTTGGCACAAGAGCCCTATCCAAGATGAACAGAATGTTTCCAAAAAATTAATGGCAGAACTGAGAAAATGGGGTGTGAATGCTCTCACCACTGACATTTTGGATGAAATGGAACAGGAACGACTCATCTTCTGGCTGTGTTTTCAAGAATAGCAACAACCATTGCTGCCTTTTGTGATGAGCTCTATATGACAGTGGGGCTCTGAGAAAGCATACCACAAGTTCATTAATGGAAAGAGCACTTAGTTTGCAGATCATGACAGATGATCAGCCCTGCCAAGACAGAGGCACTTCTGGACATGCCCAGGAGAAGGCACCAGAGGAACCTGTGGAGCTCTAGTTAGTCACCTCTGGGCTTTGGCATTTTCATATTTAGGTGCTAGCTGAGTGGGTGCATTGTGTGCAGCCTGTTACGAGGGAACTATGGAGTAGCATACTGAATTGTGGGCTACCAGGGCAGCAGATCCAGGCACCCATTCAGAGGGGGTACAAGAGGGTCCATTTGTGAGAGGAGGCCCAGCCTGGTAAAATAGAGAGACTCTTAAGGAACATACAGCACATAATGCTAGTCTTGCTCTCCCTGATTGAGGACATTTTCTCAACTAACTGCAGAAGGAGCCATGTGCTCAGTAAATGTGTTGGTGGACAAGTCAGCTATTGAAAAGCAAGTTCTGAAGCACACCTTTGGAAAGGAAATTATAATGAAAGCAGTAGGTTGTCTTTTTTATATATAAATTACCTCAGACACTTGCAGTTACATATTCAGATTCCTGTGCTGATTTGCTCTGTATGGTAATTCTGGCCAGGAATATTTTGCCTTCCCAACTTAAAAAAGGACACTTGCAACCAGATCTCATGCTGACAGATCTGTGGAAGAAGTCTGTTCCTTTAATGTTCATGCCCTTGACATCACTCTACCCCAACTATAAATATAATACATCAATTATCTTGTGTTCACCAAAGACCAGATCTTTTTTCCTAGTTTTCTTCAAATTGAGATACGACTAAAGCTGGGGAAATGAAGCTCAGTGAATAATTGTAGTCCTAAACCTGGAAACTTGTGCAGGTAAGTAACTGACCCCATGGGGGTCTACACATGCTTATGTGTTGGCAGGATCTAGGATTTATTTAACAGATTTGGTCTTTATTTTGTTCATGCTTCTGCTTTTGGACCCGTTTGTTTTTGTTTAGACTTATTCAATGACTAGTTTGTGCAAACAATTCAGCCTCTGGATTACTAGTGTGCTTTTCACTGCAGCTGTTGCTTTCAGTATTTGATCTGCTCTTCGCTGTTGTGTTGGGTGCTGGTTCCCAAAGCCAAGGGAGGTTGTTTCTTCTCTCAGACTACATGAATTCTAAATTCCCCAATTCATGTATTTATTGTGACTTGTATTCCTAATGCTCATGTCAGTTCTTATTGAGACTGATTTTTGCCATGCTTTCCTTTCTGCCATTTCCACGGCATGTAAGAAAAAGACCAGTCTGTGCTGTCATTGCCAGGTATTTGAAACTTCTGATAGTGAAACTTCCACCTGTCTTTCTTTCAGCTGTCCATTGAAGAATAACATGCCAATCTCTTATATAATCCGTCTTTCTTTCTTGCTTTCTTATCCCCTTGTTGCCCACCAAAGGATGTATTGTTCAGCTATTTTTAACAATCTACATCTATCTATAGTATTTTAAACTCCACAGTTCTATCTTTTTGGTCAATATGACAGAGCTTGATGGAAAAAGAAGACTTTTTTTAAAAAGCTGTCCATGAGGTGGTGCCTTTTAGTCTCCTAAAAGCCAAGGTGTACCTTCTGTCAGGAGTCAAAAACTTCAGTCTCCCCTGAAGTTTGGCTTTATTAAGTAGAGCCAACTAAACAATTAAAAAAATATTGAATCCACATTTATTTTCTTATTCAGCCTCTCTTGTGGAATGATTTTGGTTTTGAAAACTTATTTCAAAGTTGTTCCTCTTCCTCTCTTTCCTAACCTATTAAATCCATTCAATCCCAAACTGAAACAAATATCACCTAGCACTCCCCAAAAAGATGCTGTTGCAGACATGGTGTGATTGAAAAGAGGTGAAGGAATCACCTATTACCCATTCCATTATAGAAGGATCCTGTGATAGAAATTGTTCAAGCATAACAGAATTGCTACTTTAGTGCACTTTATATGCATGTACATTTTAACTATGGTAATGAAAAATATTTCACATGGAAATCAAATGCACATAAAAATAAAAAAGTAATTACTTAATACATTTAAACTAGAAATTACGTGAGTTTGAAAATTTAAAATTGATGATTTTTTGTGGAAGTTGCTCTACAGACCTGAAAATCACTCTAAATAGCCAAGTATACCTCCCCTGAATAAAGAAGAGATTAACACTATTTCCAGAAAATTAGGAAAGAATAAATTATGGACTTCCATAAAGGACTTCAACCCATACAAAAGTTTACAAAATAAACTTTATGAATGTTTTATAAGAAAAGTTTCTCAATCTGTACCTGTGCATTAATGAAGTTATGTGCCTTCTACTGTCACAGGGATTTTAATGTACATATTACTGCTTTTAATATGTGACTAAGACCGTATTTAGTGCTAAACCCTTTGAATGACATTTTTCAGTATTAAAAAAATTCAAAATCTGTTTTCATTTTGTTGGGTAAGAACCACTTTCTGCCACTGTTTTATTAGCAGATTATTTCCCTCAATAAAAAGTTAGTGTTTGCAAAATAAATATACTATTTTGTAAACAAATTTCAAAAATAGCTTTTCAACTTTTTTTCTTCAGAAACTTAAAAAAAACTCTTCATTTTGATCAAAAAGGAAGGTGTTTTTGGACCTGTTTGTATTAATAAATGCATACAACTTTTGAGGCAAGAGGAGCTGCAGCCTTCCAAATCTCACAGACACACTTTGTGGGCTAGCAGAGAGAATCGCCACAGTACAACATAAGCTGAGGCTCATTTTCCTTTTCATGTCCATAGGAATCTACTGTATAGCATTTCTACCACTGGCTGTGTGATGTGGCAATACAGGAATATTCCCAGGTGTACCCATGAGTCCAAAATAGTTTTTCTTAGTAGCAAGGTAGCACTGCATACTTCCTTAAGCAGACAGGAATATGCCTGTAAAATAATGAGGTCTGTGAACAGGGAGCAAGAGGATGGAAGAGATTAAGCCTGTAGCAGGAACCCTGACATGCCTCCATCTCTCTGGATTAAATTTAGGGAAGGTCAGTTAGATTTCTGTGGCTCTTCCCTTCATAAATTTTCCTGTCTTAGTGCTGGGAGATCCTGTAACATGCAGTGTCAGCTGTGTTAACTGAGCAATTTTGCATCCATTTTTAAAAATTCTTTTATCTATCACATCATAGGCTCTTCTCAGTCTTCTTGTCTCACTGCTTTCTCCCCCTCGTTCTAGACTGTGTCATGCTACACCCCAGAGAACCCATCGCATCATTCAGGGGCTGTAAACAAGTTCCAGTGAGGTCCAGACAGTTTAAGAGGAGGTCTTTTTACCCACTTCACAAATTTTGATAATACTCAGCTGTGAAAGTAGAACGCTTATTGACTTTGAAATCTTTCCCTTCTGTGTTCGTGACAGTTGGGGCTGCCGGGAAGGCTGGGTACCTCACACTTTCTCCCCTGTTGTGGGATTTCCTCCTCCTCTTTGAATGTGGTACTAGTGGGGTATGAAAGGCTTTTTAGTCGCTGTATTGTGATTTTTTTTTTAACCTTCTTTCCTACTTACGGTCAAATGCAATTTGACTGAAAGCAAAATAGTATCTTCTTATGAAAAAGTAGCCTTTTTTAAGAGCTTGCTTTGCTTTAATTCCCTCTTTCGGTAATTGCCTCTGAATGAGATCAGGGAGAATGTATTAGCCACTTATTTTCTGGCCTTTGGATTCATTGGATCTATTTTTGCTTAGTTGTGGCTAACAGAACCTCACAGGTGCAGCCGTGGTCAATGGGTGGAACAGCAACAGGTGGCCTGGGAGGCGCAAGTCTTTGCAGGAGCAGTGGAAAGGAAGAGAACCAGTATATGCAACTACTTCAAGGAGGAAAGGTATTCACTCACAAGAGGTAAATGTAAAAAAAAAAAGGCTTGTATTAGGCTTAAGGGAAACTTCCTTTTGTGCTTCTTGTTTGTGGGTGTTTTATAAATGGTAGCTAAATAGTTTATTTCTTATTTTTGTGAAGTTCCTGTCCATTATGGATTTAAAAAGCTAGCCTATCCGATAGCATTTTTGTGGTGGTTTGTGTTTTCTTTCCATGGAGACCTTTGGCTTGCTTTGTAGTCTTCCACTGTTTGCCACTTCACAAGTGTTATTCAGACTACTGCTGTTTATTCTGAGTTGCTGTTGTGTATCTTGTATTTGCTTGTCTGGTTTAAGGTCTGATTCTGCAAGCTACTCTGTTTTTCTAATGTCTGTGGAGCTCTGTTGACTTTAGTGGGACTCTGCAAGTACCTAGTTGCAGCTCAGTACACGTATTTTGTCAGTGACTCCAGCAGTGGGTCACCATTTTTGTAAAGCAGTGTGGGCGCACAGATGCACGCACCCACATGTGCACATGTTCAATGTACATGTTTAGTATATTCAGATATATAGCGTTGCCTGAGTAGTAGCAAATGTTCAGGGACTTGCAGGCCAGTTTCCTGTTGGGAGCAGAAATCAGTGATACAGTCTTGGGTATTTCTCGTGCATGTGTGTGCTTATCAAACATACTAAGGTTCAGTTGGCTTATACTATCTCTCAGTTCCTTTCAGAAAACTTGGTCAAGTTATCTCTGCTGTATCCTCACAAACTGCTGCTTTGCCTTTCTTTCAGTTTAAGCTGACTGATGCACAGACACCAGACTGATTAGCGCACACAACAGCTTTTTTTAGTCCCTAAGGGTTTTTTTTTTCTCTTTCTGAGAGAAATTTTGGCCCTAATGCTCTCATTTGGGGTCACATAACTTTCCTTTTAATTCCTTTCCCAATAAGGCTTTTAAACAAAACAAAAAAAATTGTTTTAAATGCGTAACAAATGTAGTTGTGATAACCCAGGTAAAGCGCTCAGCCTTCCCAAGGTGCTTTTAGTGTATAGTGACTTAACTCCTTCCTATGAGGGAATTTTCACCTGGTGGGGATTACCTTGACAACTGTCTGTCATCTTGTGTATGAGTAGTAATGACCTCCTCTTCTTAGCAGTAATCATAGTGCAAAGAGCTGGGTGGAGGTTAGCCACACCTTTTTTCAGCAGATTCATTTTCTAGATCTTAAACATCATTAAAATGAAAGGGGACAGCAATCAGTGTAGTCCAAAGACATCAAAACAGCAGTATTTGAAGTGACAGGATTAGCAGATGTCCTATGTTGCATGATAGGTGAAAAAGGAAAGGCAGTATGGGCATGCCATTAGAACTGAACAGTACTGTTGTGGTCTGGCACTAGTGAATTGATCGTTGACTTCAAAAGTGCCTCTGAAGGAGTGACAGGACCTACTGGCTGTATGTGGTATAGAAGAAACTGTGAAAATGCAGCTCAGTGGACTATCTTTGATTTTCCCCATAGGCTACACTATTTTATCTTGTATTAGGCTTACAGTACTGTAACTGCTTGATCTGCACATGAGGATAACTAGCAGCTGACGTGTACAAACGTAAAGTCTCCCAAAGCAAGCCAACAAAAACATGAGAACTTGACTATTGCAAGTAGCCCTTGCTCTCGCATGCTTTAGAACAAACG
>NW_017728998.1:26814111-26818918 GCF_001723915.1 Gavialis gangeticus | reverse complement strand
GGGGGGATTGGTCTTCTAGCATTCACTACAGCAATGACTCCCAGATGATTAGAGAAGGACAGATATAATGCCCATTTTTTAAGAAAGGTAAAAAGGAGGATCCAGGGAACTATAGGCCAGTCAGCCTCACCTCAGTCCCTGGAAAAATCATGGCGCAGATCCTCAAGGAATCCATTTCTAAGCACTTGGAGGAGAAGGTGAATAGGAACAGTCAGAGTGGATTCACCAAGGGCAAGTCATGCCTTACCAACCTGGTTGCCTTCTATGATGAGATGACTGGCTCTGTGGATGTGGGAGACTGGTGGTTGGTTTTTAAGTAAAGCTTTTGATACAGTCTCCCACAACATTCTTGCAGACAAGCTAAGGACATACAGGCTGGATGAATGCACAGTAAGGTGGAGAGAAAACTCGCCGGAGCATCAGGCTCAGAGGGTAGTAATCACTGGCTCAGTGTCTAGCTGGTAGCCAGTATCAAGTGGAGTGCCCCAGGGGTCGGTCCTGGGCCTGGTTTTGTTGAATATCTTTATCAATAACCTGGAAGGTGGCATAGAGTGCACACTCAGCAAATTTGCAGATGATACCAAGCTGGGGGGAGTAGTAGATGCACTGGTGGGTGGACTAGGATTCAGAGAGACCTAGATAAATTGTTGAACCTCATGAGATTTCTTTTTGGTCCAATCCTCAAAAGATAAGTGCAAAGTTGTACACCTATGATGGAACAATCCCATGCACCAGTACAAGCTGGGCAGCAGGCCTGCAGAAAAGGACCTGGGGGTTACAGTGGACAGGAAGCTGAATATGAGACAACCATGTGCCCTTGTAGCCCAGTATGGCACTTGCCTTCTTGGCAACATTGGTAGGAGTGTTGCTAGAAGATCAAGGGAAGTAATTATTCCCCTCTATTCAGCACTGTTGAGGCCACATCTGTCCTACTGTGTTCAGTTTTAGGCCCCCCACTATAGAAAGTATGTGGCCAAATTGGAGAGAGTCCAGCAGAGGGCAGTGAAAATGGTTTGGGGGCTGGGGCATATGATTTCTGAGGACAGGATGAGTTAACTGGGCTTATTTAGTCTGCAGAAGAGAAGAATGAGGGGGGATTTAATAGCATTTTTAACTACCTGATGGTTTAAAAGAAGATGGATCTAGATAGTTCTCAGTAGTGACAGATGACAGAACAAGGAGCAAGGGTCTGAAGTAGCAGCAAGAGAAGTTTAAGTTAGATATTAGGAAGAAATTTTCTCTTAAGAAGGGTAGTAAAACACTGGAACAGGTTACCCAGAGGGGTTGTGGACTCTCCATCCTTGGAGGTTTTTAAGACCCAGCTAGATAAAATGTTGGCTGGGATGGTTCTGCTTTGAGCAGGAGACTAGACTAGATGACTGCCTGAGGCCTCTTCCAACCATAATTTTATATGATGATGTTTGTACTTGCTACCTGTTTCCACAACTGGTTGAGCACATGTATCATTAAATACTCTATTTTTATAAGTTTGGTCTGGTGATCAGTACAGTGTTATACAGCTGATGATAGTGATACATCAAGCAATAAAGACATGCTAGAGAGTTTAGCTAAGTTGCATATGTTCTGTGTCTTCACAATTCCATTGGAGACACCATTTAGGAACACCTCCAGGATGCTAACTCCTCCACTTTGGGATCTTTCATTTGCTTGATGAGGTCTCAAAATCAGATTGCAGGAGGCTACTTTGCAGGTCTTCTCACTCCTCAAGTAAGGTATGGCATTTGCAAAGGAGGTTCTGCAAACTTTAACTATCTGCAGTTTTATCCAATATGTATCTATGTTCATTTGCCTAAGAGTCATTATATTCATTGTTCCTTAGATCTCTTCTGTACTGTGCCGCTCTTTGATCTCACATCAAATGTTATGAATGCCAAAAAAAGAATGGCTGCTAGAAAGGAGAAGCACAGAAAATCACAGGATAATCTGACCATATACTAATTTCATAACTTTTCTCCCATTATATTGGCAGCACCTTCCCCTCCTTGGCATGTTGTAGGATGTTTCTGATTTTGTTTTATGACTGAAATGAGAGAAAGGGGAATCAAAGTGGATGATATTTTGGCCTCAGTGGCCTAGGAGACCCCTTCTAGCCCTTTATTCCTATGGAATCAGTAAATCTATTAAGCTTCCAAATTGATATGTACAGAATAGGGCTCTACAAAAAAATGTTAAGTCCTGGGAATAGCAATTAGAAATTGCAATGTGAATTCAATTGCCCCCATCCCCAATTATTATTTTTGTTTTGGTTCTAGGTCCAATTTGAGTTGGCATATCCGTGGAGTCAGAGTATTGCTTAGATTGCTGCTAAGAAAGATGAATGAAAAATTTCCTAGGTAATGTTCTAACTGAAGTTCTGTTTCAGGATCTAGGTTTAACGCTGAGTTTCAGTATAAAAGTAGTGAAGGAGGACTCACTCTTTGCTTATTTGCACAGTATTTTAAAAATGAGTTGTTTCTACAACTCAATCATGAACTTCAAATGATGCTGAAAACACACATCAAGGCAGTGGGGGGAGGCAATGTGTTCTGTTAAACACAAAGAGATTTATTAAGAGAGTAGCTTAAAAATTCAGAATATTGAGGTCCCAAACAATATTAGCAGAAGTGGCAATTTAGCAGCTTCAGTTTCAATAGCACACTGGGTGCATCTACAGACACATATTAATGCAACGCAATAAACTCTGGTGCTTATTGCACTGGAGTTTATATTCCCTGGCACTGTGTTTACATGTGAGCCCAGGACCGCAGCATGTTGAGCCAGGTTGGAGCAGCCCCAGCTGGCAGGGGCCCAGGAGGTCAGTCTGCCAGCCTGGGGCTGCTCTGACCTGGCGCAATGTGCTGCAGAGGAGCTGACTGTGGCACAAGGGCACCCCAGTACAGGGCTAGCTGACAAGCACCCCTTGCACTGAGGCCCCCTTATGCCCCAGCCAGATGAGTTGGCATCTACATGTGTACTGCTGCTGAATAAAAAGCTCTATAGCAGGGTAGTACTTGTATTACTTGCTGCAGAGTTTATTAGTTTACTCCAGCCTAATATCCCTGCACATGTAGATGCCGAGATATTTATTGCAGAGCTAGTTAGTTCACTTCACAATGAATGTCATGTGTGGACATGCCCACTGTAGCTAATAGGATTTTTCTCTAATGATACAGGTTGGCTACAGTGTATACCCCCTCTTAGACATGAGTTGTACTGAGTAATAGTTAAACAGTTTAGTAAAGAATTTATTCTACAATTTTGCACCACATTTATAGGAAAATGTTGATGGCTTTCAGCACTGTCCTTGCTGGGCAAATTAGAATTCTCATGTAGGGATCATGAGATGTAGTATAAATGAATATCTTGTAAAAAGAGGAACATATTATCATCTTCCACAGTCTGATGCCTTTATTTGAGCCAGCAGTTCATGATGCTGTGAACTGCAGGATTGAAGTGACCTTTTCCAGTGATATTCACAGTAAGCAGTACTAATAACAAGGGTGGTTTTTTTGTTTTGTTTTGTTTTTTAAAACCTCCCCTGAAACTTTTTTCTCCCTGTCCTATTATTATTTCATTATAAATAAAGGCTTCTTGCAACACTGGTTGCCACCAATAGTTATGCAGCAATAATCTGGTGGCTGGTGCTTTGCCCCTGGCTGTGACTTCATTATGGTCAGAAATACAGAAAAATGGTTGTCTCAGCCCAATTATGGGGCAGTTCTGCTTGTTTTATTCCCTTGGGTTAAATTCTTCTTGTATTGCCACAGTGGACACACTCTATTAATACTTTATAAAAGTGATTCTTTGGGAGGCTTCTGTGCCAAAGTTGTATTCTGCAAGTGCTGCTTCTGCTTCATACTCAGCTTAATTCATTTCACTGAGTTCTGGTCCACATGCTTCATGTTGGGACTGCAATAATCTGAGATAATTCTGGAGGCAATTGTCATTGAAGCAGTAGGTGGCTCAGCATTGCTGTCTTTTAGCTAAACTGATATAGGTTCTCTAAACCAGTACGTTTAACCAAAATCAGTTGATATCAAGTTGGGGTATTAAACATACCTTGCAAATACATTAAATTTAATTTCTGTTTCCTTTAATAAAGGGGTATATTTTATGTATGGTTGTGGGCTTCCCCCACCCCCCGCCCTCTCACCCCTCCTCTCCATGAGTTGCTGCTGTGTGAAATGTATACAGATGACAGGATCTATTATGTGTAGAAAGGAATGACTTGGAGATGTTTTCATGGTATGAAGCTGCCTCTCTCTTTTGGTTTTATTCAGCATCAGTAAGAATTTTTAGGGCTGGGTGCTTTAAGTGATGTGAAAAATAAGATTCAGTTAGATACCTTTATAGTAGGTTTTCATGGTGAACTGAATCTTTTCTTGGAGGAGTTGAAGCTAACTATGCTCTGTATGTGTAACCCATAATTAGTAAAATCATAAAGAGTGCTGTCCTATTCCAAGATATTCTGTGGCAGATGAGTAAGTGTTAAATGAAAACTAAACATTGACAGGAGCACTTGTCAGTCCTCATAACATTACTATATGAAACATTTTTTTTACAATAGGGATGTATATAGGAGATAAAAATATACAGCAGAAATTCACTATGGTGATAATGCACTGTTCTCTCAACAATTTAGTTCACCATATTGCTTATGCTCTTGACTACTGGATGCCACTGTTTCCACAGGAAATAACAACAATTAAAAATGGCAACCCATAGGGTCAAAACAACTGTGTCAACCCTGCAGCTCTAGAAATTGGCACAAGAAACAAGGGGAAGTTTCCACTTTTTATATATAAAA
>NW_017728998.1:26801839-26809111 GCF_001723915.1 Gavialis gangeticus | reverse complement strand
CCATTTGGTGTTGGTGTGTAAAGTACTCGGGGAACAATTGTGGTGCCAAAAGGAGAGAACTGATAAAAGATAAAACAGCACTGTGGTAACATACACTCAGCACCTTTCATTTCCCCCCACACACCTTTAGAGGCATCCCCAGACAGGTCTTTTGTTGCCCTGTGGGGTCAGGCCAACTCTCAGGATCTCAATATTGCGCTGTTAGACGGGAGGGTGTGATACACAAATCAATTAGGTGTTTACACATACTACCAGCTCAGGTGCACATACATCCAAACCTGCCTAGGCACATGCATACCTATCACCAACTCAAGCACATACACTATACACCCCAAAAGTTAGACACAGATCACTAATTCATATATCATGCACACAATGACATATATATACACACACAATCACCAGTTCACACACATACAACCCACCTACACATACACACAGGTAAGTTTCTAACTTGGATGGTACAGTGTATATGTGTGTGCTTGGGGTACCTGGGATACTTGGGGAAGGTTCAGATGAGGGAGAGAGTTAAAGTGAGTGAAAGTTGCCACGACTGGGATTAGAGCTGGTGGACTACAGAGAAGCTGGCTGAGGAACTGAGGCTTGGGTTTACTTAAGGTAGACTGGGGCTGGAAACTGAGGCAGACAGCTGAGATATTTGTGGGGGGCAGATAAGTGGTGGCAAGGAGGAGACAGCTAGGAAAGAAACTGAGGTAGAAACCTGGTTGCTCAGGGGAAAAGGAAACGGCAGTGGGGATAAGACGGTGGCAAAGAAACAGGGGGTTTGGAGGCAGAGAGGAGCTCAGGACAGGTGTTGGAGGTGGCAGTGAGCCAGAAGCAGGAGACAAATGAGATAGAAGTTAGAGGGGTGAGGAGCAGAGATTGGATCAGGGCCAAACCATAGTAAAGTAAAACCTAACTTAGGGGTCCAAATAATAGGTTTATTAAACAGACCACACACTCCCATGAAGTTATTGGTTCACATGCGCACGCACACACACAAGCACTCACAATGGCAGCAGGAGAAAGAGACTCAATGGAAGGGTTGAAGTCCAGGTAGGGAAGAGAAGCAGAGTCCAAGTCCTTGGTTGAAGAGGGGGTGGGGGGTGATAGCTACCTATCCAGGCTGGAAGGGGGTCTTTGTCCAGCAGGTGTTTTCTGGGGGGGGGTCACCAGCAGGGCCTCTGGGTAGGTGGGTGGTGTGGCATGGTGCTCGTCCAGATGGAGAGAGGGTCCCAAAGAGTCGGTCTTCACTACCCCTTTTATGCAGCAGACTACCTCTGATCTCCTATGGGGAGGGCCTGTCCAGACAAAGTCAGTCCTGTTCCAGAAGGCTCCAGGTGTTCTTACTGAGCATGTGCAGCCTGGAACAATGGTGGGTTGCCTCATCTTTTATTTCTTGAATGCTGAGGGTGGTTCCAAGGGCTGGGTCATTGGTCCAGGTATTGGTGTTGATGGTTTGGTCATTCAGA
Source organism: Gavialis gangeticus (assembly GCF_001723915.1). NCBI lineage: Eukaryota > Metazoa > Chordata > Crocodylia > Gavialidae > Gavialis > Gavialis gangeticus. The sequence continues at coordinate 26,807,639 of NW_017728998.1, read as the reverse complement.
GGTATTTTTGACCTGCTGCCATTGTCTCTCAAGCACCCTCATTCATCCCCATTCATTCAGAAACCAAGTTACATAGGAGGGGTAGGTGTGAGTCATGGGTTACACAACCGGGCATAGGAGCAGGATGGAGACTTGACAAACAACATGGAAACTTGACATGACTTATGCTAAATTGCATAAGTAGGCCTAAATCATATAGTACCAGTAGAACAGTAATATAGAACAGTAAAAATCAGTATAAACATAATAATTATACAATATAAAGAAAGAGAAAAAACAAAACAATTAGAACTTGCTACCAAAATAAAATGCTGAAGCTTATCCTATGTCTTAGCTCACTTATACGTATCTATAGGGAATAGAGAGGGAAACAAAGTCAGAAATGGTTGGGGAAGGGGAGGGAATGCATTTTTAAAAGAAAAAAAAAGAAAAACTGGGGGTTTTACTACACTTTAATCCGTAGAGTACTTAAACAGCAGCCTAGAGATGCCCCCAAGTCCAAGTTCAGCTCCTTCAGTCCATAGTCCTGGATAGCACAGCCAGTGAGATCTCCAGCTCCACTGTGCACTCCTTTGTGTCGGGCTGACCAGGTTCTATGTGCAGGCTGATCTTTCTGCCAAGCTTTTTCTTTTTTCTCCTGCCCCACAGCCCCTGGTGGTTTATGGGAGTTCTCATCCAAATTAACAGTCAGCACAGCTCTGCCAACTACTCCGTGGTTCCTTTTGGTGTTACATGCATGACTGTGGCAGGCCTGTGTGCTACCACCTGGGTGGGTGGACAAAACCTGAGCCTAATTGCTTGCCATGAGTTTTGGAAGGTGTCTTCTGCCCCTGTAATGATATGAAGATGTTCTTATTGGCTCTGGAGCTTCCCTCTTGTGTGTCTTCTGCAGGGCTCCTCCTGTCCTACACTCCAGTCTTTTCCTTTGGGGCGTTCTTGCAGATCACAGGCTGCACCTAGGTGTCCATTGCAGGTTGTTCAGAGTGCAGCTGGCTTGACATCAGGACCATGGCCACTTGCTGTGCTTTACTGTATTTCAAATAAAAGGCTAACACAAAAGAAACCAAATAACTCAACATGGCTCAGGCTGAGCGGGGCAGGGCACCATTGCCCCATGCTGAGTTGCTCACTCCTGAGCATGGAGCATAAGGGCTCACTTCCTCACCCCCTTTTCTTCTATGGTCTCCTTTTTCTAAGGGGCTGTTCATACTTGTCTTATAGGCAGGTGTCTCTATGGTGCCTTGGGCTCCCTATCAGGCATGCCCAGGGCTGGTAGCGGCGGGTTGCCCGTTGGCATGCTTCATGTGCATGGTTGGGTTATGGGGCAGCTAAGGTACTACAGCCTGTACCTCCAGGGTTCTTCCCTGCCAGCCCCCCAGTCTGCTGTTCCCCATTCCCACTGGCCCATAGAGGGTGTGGTGCCTGGTCGGGCGTGGACCACACAGCCTCTGGGCCTCATTGCAAGTGGCACAACCATGGCATGAGGCTCACACCACTGACAGACCCTCTGTGTGGGGCCCAGCTTGCTTTGTGCCACCCTGGGTCCGAAGGCCTGATGCCCCTCTGGCCTGGTTCACTTGGTTTGTGTGGGCCAGGTCCCCTGACTTATAGGCCAGTGGCATGCATGGCAGTGGCAGCAGCATGAGTGGTGATTCCCTGGTGGTGGGATCTGCATTCAGCCCTGTTTTTGGTGCCCAGCACCTTCCAGCCCATCCCTAGCCCCCTGGCTGTTCTTTAATGTGTGGCCACTGCCCCCATGCCCCAGTCGGGGCCCAGCTCATTTTGCCGCATGGTGTCAGCTGCGCCAAGCATTCCCTGCACACCTGGGCTGCAGGGAGCAGGTGAGTTGGATGGGGGCTGGCACAATGGCATTCATATTACGCTATGTTATCTCTTAAGACCACAAATAACACACAAAATGAACCGGAAAGGGTAGCATAATGAATGGATAATCAGACCTCTTTCAAGTTACTGAATAGGCATTAAATAATTCTTCTAACAACCCCAAGAGGAAACATTTTTGGATGGGAAAACTGAGATTCAGGCCAACAGCATTATGTTACATGGCTATGGAAAAAGAAAACAGAAAGCATTCTTTTCATTTGTTTCTCATCCCTAACTTTAAAAGATTACAGTAGGCAGGGTGTGCTACTGCTTTCACAGGTGACGCTGCTTCATACTTCAAAGATGCTGTGCTAAGATTGACAATATGCAGTAGCAAGGGGATCTCCAGAATACTGTGCTTCTTGGAGCATCCAACTATGTTCAGGTATGACAACCTGAGGATGCTCTATGCTGTTAACACTTTTGGGTTCTCCTCCCCTAAGTATCTGATGTGGCATATTAGTGTTTTTTTGCACAAGCAAAAAAAATGTGTAGTGAAAAACATACTTTCACATGTAGCTGAGCATGTGTTGTAATTTTAATGCGTGTTAGTTCACTGAAGCAAATCTTAGGTTTCACCTAGGTCCTCACACTGTGTTAGTGGTAAAGACAGAGCTAGAAACCAGGAGATCTCCCTCCCAGTCCTGTGCTTAGTGTTATGAGGTAGTTACAAATGCTAACAACTGAGTAAAATGTAGCAGCCCCAAGCTCAGAATGATTTCTTACACCCTTTTTGAAATCTTAGCCCTTGATTCCATAAGAGCAAATAATCTCAGCTTTTAAAATCAGTCTTCTCTTTAGAATTTAAAACTAAATGTTTATGGCCTTTTTGTGTTTGTTCTTTTTTAAAAGATACTTTAAAGCCCCAGTTGCTATTGACAAGCTTGTTTGAACATAACAGTATTATCAGTACACACTGTGGATATATATCACATTCTCCTGAGCTGGGTAATAAATTAAAATAGACCAAGTGTAGAGCTGTGAGTTTTGCTGGTATGAATGGCACAGTTCAACAAGGACCCATAACAATAGAAGCACAGATGAAAGATGGGAGTTTCTTCATATTGATCACAGTAAGTGCAGAATGCTTGCTTGAGAACCAAAGGAGAAGGTAAACCTTTACTTAAAGCGCCAAGAGTTAGAGCACCCCCTCCTCCCCCACCAACCTGATAGACATTTGCCTGCTGGGTAGGTGGAATCAATCCTGCCTGCAAAAAAGCAGCTGGCTGAGAAGTGGCTCCTCCCCAACTGAGGAGCTGCCCCTCTCCTCATCCCTGTCTCCCCTTCACAGCTCTGATGCTGTCAGCAGGAAGGGAGGGGTAAGCCAGCAACAGTGACCTGCCAGCTTGGGTTTGCCTAGCCTGAGTTGGAGGGAAGGGGCTGGAGGAGGGGCTGCAAGGTGCGGGGGCTCCAATCCACCCACCACCCTCCATCTTAGGTTGGGAAAATCCAGCTGGCAGATAGCTGCTGCTGTACTCCCCCTCCCCTAATTCCTACTGAATTGGCCCAGCGCCAATTATGCAACAAAATTAACCCTAGGGAACACAAGTTCCATAAGGCACTCTAAGGTGGAACACCTTCATCTGATACCTCATTTGAGGAGGGTTAATTTTTTGCACAATCAGCCACTTTAAAAGTGCTCTACAGGTGTGCCTGTGTGTCATGGAATGGCTGTAGAATGCTTTTGGGGGCCAGTCTCATAAACGAAGTAACTTCTGTCTGTGACCTTAATGACTTCATCTAAAGATAAACAGCTCAAGTGACACCACTGACAAGTAGAGCTGGCTGTTCTAATGGTGATGTGTTTATGACTGGAAATCATCTTTTGTCATTTGATCAGGACAGATCCCCTTTGTCCTAATAGCTGTACCTTAGGAGATTCTTTAATGCATCTAGCATGAAATAAACCAGTAATCCTCAATGTTTATGTTTTGTGTGATTTATACAGAAGAAGTTTTGCAGCTAGTGTTTTACATGGATATGAAAATCAGGGTTGGAGGAAAGTAAATCTGAAATGTCATCCATCACCAACTTGAAACCAGGCTCTATGGGCATTTTTACACATACAAGTACCTCAGCACTGGGTGCTTTGAAAAGCACCTGGAACTGCTTGCAGTTGTAGAAGTGGTGAAATACATGTCAGAGCTGAAAAAATAGCAGCAGCACACTTTTTTGAACTACAACACATAGGAGGTGTTTTAGTTGAAATGTGTACTGCCACCACTTTGTGTGCTGATGCACATTTTGCTGCTTATATAACTGCACACAGTGCAGCGCAGTTCACATCAGCTCACACGTGGAGCAGACTCGATTAATTGAGTCTTCTCCAGAGCAGAGGATCTCCAGTGTATCACGGGACAAAAAGGTATGTGTATAAATGCCCTATATTCCTTCATATAGCTGGAACAGTCCTAGCAAAGTGAACGGGAAGTCTCTAGATTCAAAACAAAAAGATACAAAACTGAATTTGTCAAACCTTGTCTTGCAAATTTTGTACCTAGAAAAGAATACTCGGACATTTTAGCTTATACTGTACATGTGAAGTCACTTTTAACATTACTTTTATTGACTCATATGAAAACATTTTGCTATCTTAAAGACAACATAATTTCAGAGACTATAATCATTAAATGCATAATAAGGAGATGTTCGTTGAATTTTAATGAATACTGCAAATAGCAGTTCTATATTAATAAATAATGCCGGTAAGAATAGATGATATCTGTAGAAAGAGGGTATTTGATAAAAACTGAATTGTGATATTTCTCAAAAATGTGAACATGGGTTTTTTTTTGTTTTTTTCCCCTAAATACTGGTAATCATGAAGAGCCTAACCCAAACCAACTGAAAAGATGGCTTCTGACTTCAGTGGTTTAGGACTATGTCCTTGATTCATAGCTAAACAGTGATGCTAGACTGGCTGTCTGGGGATTGTGGGATTTGTTAAATGTTAGTGCCTCAAGGAAGAAGGATGGACTTAAAAGATGTGGTGGGGGGAAGGGTTTGTGGATGGAAAAAGCTGTGAAAGCTTTGTGAACCCTTAGAAAGCATGCAACAGTCTAACAATCTCAGAATCATTGCTACTAATGAAGGGCAAATTACATGATTTACTTATTTTCACTTTGAATCTAATCTAACTTTTTGTGTATTCCTTGGGAATAGTTTGAACTTTAGCTTTAGAATGACTTCAGGTTTATCTCATGTGAACACTTAATTTCTTGCTAAAACCAAAATTTCCTAGAAAGCTGCTGTTTCTACAGTGTTGATGTGCCTGAATATTAATATGGTTATGAAATGAATTACTTTTATTGTATGTGTTTGTTAATATTAAGCCAGCTTACTTATGTGGATACCCTGTTCAGCTGCCTTTAAATTTCAGTAGCATGTGGAGTAGAAAAAGTCATCACGGTATAATTATTTTAACACTTAAAAAATCAACCCAATTAAATTCGAAATACTGACACTTGAAATAATATGCTTCAAATAAGCAGGATTTCTATCCTTTAAGTGATTACTAATGATTCTATCCTATAAAAGATTACTAATGAGGAAGCTTGGGTGTTAAGGATGGCAGTTTAGTAGCTGGCAAAGATGCAGCTTTAAAAACCCTAAAATGCTGTGTGTCCATATTGGGAAGGCTCTTAAGCCCATGCTTAACTTAAAGAACACACTGAAGTCTTTTTCTGCGTATTTTTTTTTCCTCCTTGAGTTGGGACCTTGGTTCTTTTACGAGATCTTGGGTTCCTCTGCTTTTGGAGCCTGCTGGTCAGTAGTAGATAGCAAATTACACCTGTGCGAACACAGAGGTATTCAATTCTGATTCGGCCGATTCAGAGGACAGTGATTTGATTCAGACATTTGGATCGCTGTCCCCAAATTGATTCAGCCCAATTGGCTTCAGAATATTTGGTGCTGA
>NW_017728998.1:26788983-26796839 GCF_001723915.1 Gavialis gangeticus | reverse complement strand
GATTCAGAGGACAGTGATTTGATTCAGACATTTGGATCGCTGTCCCCAAATTGATTCAGCCCAATTGGCTTCAGAATATTTGGTGCTGATTTGGAGATTCAGCCATAGACTATAATGGGGAATCACGGAACTACCTATAATTTTGTCATTTTTTTGGCTGATTCAGATACAAATTGCAGGGATGCTAGCCTCTTCTGAGGGCATGAAGCCTGCCAAGTTTCAAGGAGATAGGTGCAGGGGTAGCCGCACCCCAAACTGTTTAAAGCAAAACTTGTGGTATGTGTGTTAAGGCAGATTTGAATGAAAATAGCAGGGATGGTAGCCCCTTCTGAGGGCATGAGGCCTGCCAGGTTTCAAAGAGGTGCAGGGTTTTCTGGGAAACTGCACCTGATGCTACTGACAAGCGAAACTCGTGACATGGGTGACCCTGTGGGTGTGCTAAAGGTAAAAACAGCAGGTGTGCTAGGCCCTCCTGAGGTTATGAAGCCAGCCACCATTCAAGGAGATAGGCGTAGGGGTTTGTGGGAAACTGCACCTCAGGCTGCTGACAAACAAAACTTGTGACATGGGTGGATGACACTGTGTGTGTTTAAGGCACGCCCTCAATGGTGCTGGGGCTTCTATATGAGACAGTAGTGTGCCCCAATGAGCACCTTCTCCCCTACAGCCTCAGACCAGTCCACCACTTTAAATAACAACAGGTAATAAGCAGTGCACTGCAGCACAGTAGCATTAGCATCGCAGGCAGCCAAACTGCCACAGACTAGAGCCTTTCTTTTCTTTCCTGAAGGAACTTCTTCTCCAGCAACTGCCAGAGAACTCTCCTTGCCAGCTCCACCCCTGGGGCTTAAATGTGCCCAGGGGCCTATGTCCTTCTAGTCAGCTTACTGGGGACAGGTGCTAGGAGTGTTGGTCTAAGGACATAGCATTAGCAGACAAGGTCAATTGGGTCAATCTGGTATCTTTTAGTAGACTAACAGAATAGCTAGAGAAATATACCTTAGCAAGCTTTCCAGTTGAAAAACCCTTTGTCAGGCTGAGGAAGCACCTGCAGTTTGTGTGTATGTATGCTGTTCCTACCCTGGCAGAGTGCAGTTTTAGTGGTCATGCTCAGGACCTGGGGCCTCCTTCCCCATAGCCCCATCCCATACATCCAAGTTCATCCTGGCACAGAAGCTCAGCAGGGGCATGTTCTTCCCCTGCTGGCTGGTGATGCAGTAAGTGCCTCCTCTGGCTCAGAGTGGAGCATTAACTGATTTAAAAAAAATAAAATGGAAATGAGTGCAGACAGTGTGAGGAGGGTAGCATTCGTTCTGTCTGCAGGTGGAACTTGGGGAACCCCAGCAGTGGGAGGTTCACCTTCAGGAACACCAGCTGCTCCACCAAACCAGGATCCGAACAGGTGTGGTGGGGTGTCACAACATCCCCAGCAATGCTGAACACCCTCTCACTTGGAACACCAGTTGGTGGACTGGGCAGGTGTTTCTGGACAACTATGGCCAGATCCAGTTGCATCTGGCTGCAACTTGATGAGTGGGCCAAGAGGTCACAATCCAGTGGTTCCACATCCTTGGCAAGATAGGTAGCCACCAAAGCCTTGGCATTATCTGCCTATGGCTGGGGTCTGGTGCATCTGGTGCATTTCTTTAGCTAGGGTGCTCAAGTCCCCGGGTTCCAGCTCCATCTCTTCCTCTGGCATTGGGAGGCTCATGCTGGGAAATGAAATTGGGGTGGAGGAGACAGTCATTCTGCTGCTGGTGCCTATTTCTGGAGTTAGGGGAGGTTGTGCAGGTGCAGGGACAGGTACTGCTCCCACCTCCTTGCTTCCACTGGCAGCAGAAGACTCATGGCTGCCAGGAAAGAGGATGCATCTATGTTTTTTTTGGGGTGGGGTGGGGTGGGAGGATGGACTTGCAGCTCTAGCCCCACTCCATCCCCTGCTAGAAGACCTGACACCTGCCTTTCCAGCTTGCTTCATATTAATCTTTCCTATGCTGGAAAATGTGTCTGTGTGTGTAACTAATTAATAATATATGTTTTCTTCTTCTCTGATGTATGACTGTGTCTCACTTCTTCTGTGTTGTGTTTACTGTTGTGTGTGTACACCTAAAATAATAACTCTTCTTCTTCTATGACTGTCTGACTTGTGTGCTTGTGTTAATCTGAATCTCTATCTGACTTCTTCTTCTGTATTGTCTTTAGTCTGTATGTAACTAACTAATAGTATTAATAACTATATATATCCCTCCTCCTCCTCGTTCTTGTCCTGTGTGTGAGTGTGTGTAACACATGTGCTTCCCTGCACAGTGATGGATCACACTGCCAAGGAAAATGCAGCTTTCTTTTTTAAAAGTGTGTGTGTGGGGGGGGAACAAAACAGGAACAAATATAAATTGAAAGAAATGGATTGGATAGGGATAAGTATAGGGTTTCTAGTTAGTAAGCTATATACAATCCTTTCCAAGAACAAAAAGTAGCAAGAGACTGACTGACTGGGTAGGAAGCCAAGCTAGTCCAGTACCTTTCAGACACTTGCTCAGGCAAAAACAGCTCACAAAAGGCATAGAAAGCCTGCAGACAGAGGCTTATATGCTGTTTCTACATCCCTCCCCCCAGAGCACTGTGATTGGAAGGGGACTCAGGGAAAGCTCACAGTCACCGGCCAGCTAGAGATGTCAGTCTTTCCCCCACTGCTCCCCCTCCCTCTTCTCAGTTTCTGTTTCCTTGAAAGTCTGCCTTCTGAATCTCCATATCGTTTCTGAATTGATTCGGAGGCTCCAAATTGATTTGGAGGTTTTTTGTCTTCTCCTGCTTGGATTCAAAGATTCAGCCTCTGAATTGGGCCAAATCTTTTCTGAATCATATCACGGACCGAAGCTTCACACAGCCGTATAGCAAATGTATATTTCCTTCTTACTATCTGATCACAATTATTTGCAACACATGCCAGTCAGAGGTGGTGATCTGAATATAAAATTCAGAGCTGACTACCTACAAACAGAACTAAGCTTTCTATGCTTTGCCCTGGATATGTGACAATTAGCAATGTTGTTTAATTAAGCCACACTTATTGTTATACAGAGATTTCAAATTAATTAATCAAATTGTTTTTTGGACAGTGTCATTTTCTCAGGAGTCTTTAACACCCTTTGCAGGGATGGGGAGCTGTCATCAACCCTTCCTAAATTGGTTCCAGTCCATTGTTCCTTATCTGAGGGGTGGAAAAGTGTTTTCTAACTTTCTGTACCAGAGTTAGGAACCTCAAGACTTTTTCCCCCAATTTCCTTCAGGGTTGCCTTCCCCCACATCGGTTCCAAATTGTGTTATAAAGGAACAGTGTCCATTATGGAATGGGAATTTGCACTGGGCACCCTGCCACCCTGAAGTTGTAACAATTTGAACCAAGCCATCCGAAGTACCCGACAGCAGGGAAGTTTTATGGGGAAGACAATGAAGCCTACTGTATCTCAGCAAATTTGGTGTAGAGAGGAGAGGAGAAGAATTCCTTGGTGAGCTGCATGAATCATGATCATTTGAGCTATTTTAGTAGCTGGAAGGAGGTGGTTGCTGTGGAGAAAAAGTCCCATCTGAAAGCAACAAGGGATATTTACTTTCTCCTTAGTGTGCATAGATAAATTACATGCCAAACTGCTTCCAGTCTTCCTCTGGCTTTGGTGAGACCTCCTTTGCCTTCCCTGCTAACTTAGAGAAAGTGTTGGGAACCATATAGTCATAACTCCTTTTCTTTTAGTTTTGAAGACAAAGACATTAAGGCTTTGGAGAATTGTTTTTATCTGTATGTCATTTCTATGAAAATGCCTTTCTCCTATTTTCCAGAATATTAGAATTTAAAAAAATAATAATTTGTGATTTTAGAGGCTGACTGAGCCTGTCAGAGGTTAGGGTTCAGTTGTGATCTGGCTCATGGACTCATAAATTCATTTTAAAATTCTGCAATTTAATTCTGTCTGTCATGATAAAATGTGGAAACCTACTAATATTAAAACCAAACTGTTGCATTTTTCTGTTGTGTGGCAGCAGCTCTCTTCTCAAGTTTTAAGCAGCTTTGTGACCATCTATTCAGAACTCTAAATTTCGTAGTTGAAGAATCTACTGTAAATTGTTACTTCACAAAACTAGCTGATGACTATGCTGTTACCTATTTTGCTTTTTGATGTAGATGAGGACTGAGGTTGGAGTTGATTGCTGGAGTCTCATGAAACATACCTGCCTTCATCAGACATTGCTCAGAGCCTCTAAGAGGGAAGACTTATGAGACTATTATGTGTCATTAAACTATTCATTTAAAGTTTGGGCAAGGGTTTATAGTACTATACTTTCAATTAATGTGTTCCACCTTTTGGGTGGAATATAACATTGACATGTGTAATCATGTTGTTTTCTTTTGGGCCCGCCAACAAAAATTTATAAGTAATATTTCTAATATTACTAGAGCAAATATAAGGCTTTCAGTTAATAGGACTGTTTTTGAGGTAGAAGTCTCAAGTCCACAAAACCAGTATAATTAATGACTCAGGTCCCAGCTGCTAATTAAATTGTTTCTATATTTCAGCATATTGAGGTAGCAGTTTCACTGTGAAATTCAGACTGATGGATCTTATCCATACATTGCAGATTTCTTAAAAAAATAGTTAAGATTTATAGAATTGCCCATCATAAGTTACAAAAATTGCTGAAAGTCTACAACTGACCTTTATAAAAACTTTTTTCCTGTGATCAAGCAATTAGCTAAGATGATGGCTGGAACTGAAAGAGCAATTGACATATAGCAATATGATATGTAATTTATAATTCTGAGACCTAAACCATCTTAGAAACTATTAAAATTTAATAGTCTCAATTTTCTCTCCTATAATCTACAGTAAACTCTTCAGTGCTGGTAAGGAAGAAGATATGTTCTACTTCAGTATCTCCAAGACAGCAAGTATCCTCTAGGGTATGGTTAATTTAGAGGAACTTTTCTCTGCTGTTTGCTGACAGGCTTTTTGCTTACTAGCACTATCTGACAGGAGTGACCTACAAGTACAAGAACTGGTTACAATTCTTGCTGTGCTCCTTGATGGATGTTATTTTGGTCAGGCTGGGGCAAATCCTTTGGGAAATAAAGATATCCATCATGCATGTCTGAATGGAAATATGTATGTTTTTTCCTATTGGTACTTAAAGCCTGTGATGAGGATCCGTCTCCTTGTTTCAGAATAAAGTAATCCTTGTTTTGCAGCTTTGGTGTTAAAATTGCATGGAGCAATGTTGTGGAGAAATCTTGCAAGTCCAGAGCCAGAGCTGACCAGTCTATTGAAATACCTTTACTAAAGAGTCTTAGGACCACAGCTGTTGTTGTGATTTGAGGATTTTTCATGTCAATGGGTCAGGATCAAAGCTCTATCAAGAAGTTGGAGACATGCTTTGCTTCATCCAGAATGATCTGTTGGAGAACAGAGCAAGGGAAAGAGATCTGATGTGAAGGAATGCATTTGCCTGATGTTTTGAATCTAAAATATGAGGAGACAAGTGATTCTTGTTGATATTTTTCCTTGGTCTTTTCCACTGTTTTCAGCTTCCTTCCTATACTGCTGCACTAAGCCTTTCTTTCCATTTACGTTTCTTGTCAATATATTGCTATATTGATTTGTTAAAATAATAACAGAAAAAACCTCTTTCCAGCCCACCCAGGCTATTGAAAGGCAATTTAAAGGAAGTGAGAGCAAAGGAGCCGAAAACTGTTTTGTAAATACATTGCCTCTGCTTTATTTGCTACCGTTAATCTAGTGGGATGCCTATGAGCTTTCAACTATTTCTAAAATATGGGAAGTAAATTCGGAATAAAACCCTTGCTGGCAAAACCCTATGAGACCGTAGGTCTCTCCACATATGCAGGGAAAGGCGCAATGGGATTTTTAAAGCATGATCTACACAATCACACCTCCTGCCATGCCACACTGTAGGATCACTAATCAGATCCCAGCACACCTTATTGCTGCTGCAGGGAGCTCCCTCTGCACCAGCAAGAAGCAAATTCCTGTGGCTGGGAGCCTCCTCCGCTGAAAGGGCTCTCAGCCATGAGGGCACCCCATACACCCCCATGGCTGGGAGCCCTGTCAGCTGGGAGCTCCCAGGCTTGGGGGTTCACATGAGGCCCTACTGCCCCCCCACAGCTCCCAGCCATAGGGGCCCCTGGCCACATGTTCGATTGATGGCATGATAGGAAGCAGCTTCAAAAGTTACTCCATGTATTTTGTTGAATAACTTCATAGCTGCTGCTGCTTTTTTATCAAGCCATTAATTGATTGAATGTGTGGCCCGGTGACTACTTAAGGCATGATTAACTGGTTAATTGCACCTTAAGTGTAAGGTGTAGATGGGGCCTCTGTGTTGTCATTTTATAAATTGGCTTACCTAACCTCTCACCACATTTAAAGTAAAAGACATTACATGGAGCAGGCTTCCTGAATAATGGTGGTGGCACGTGCTACTAGGTGATTTTTTTTTTTTTTTTTCCCCTCTGGAAGCATCTTGTGGACTTTGGGTGAGATCCTCAGATGGTGCACACTTGACAGAACTCCTCCAACATGGGTGGATTTCTGCTAAACAATATCAGCTGGTGGTGACCTGTCTAGGTTTTAGGTTGGAGGTGGCTTGCCTTAATCCAGAATTGCTGTTTTCTTGTCTGTCTTTGCTTTGATTCCAACAGATGTTGCTGTTTATCAGACCTTTGGTTCAAACATAGGAGGAGAAATGAATGTGCACCAGAAAGGATGAAATGGTGACTCAATGCAGGGAGGAGCGACTGCCAGGTTAAAATCCTAGCTTGAGTGAAATCACTGGGAGCTTTGACAGTGACTTCAGTAGGTCCAAGATGTCACTTTCTTGCTTGGGATTTAGAAACTTGGTCAGATGAGCCAGAACAGTTCTAGCTGGATAACTGAGACTGGCAAGATGTGCTCTGGAACATTAAAAAAAAAAAAATCAGAAATCTAGCTACATTTCACTGTGATCACATGAGCACATAGTCACATTGGACATGGAAAGTGTGTGCTGTGCCAGTTCACTGTATCTCAATTGGGTGAATTGCTTATAAGAAAAGGAAAATGGATTCCTTATGACACAGGATGCAGTAAAAGAGCCATTTTAAAATGGCATTCTTTCAATGGTGGAGAGAACTTAAAATGCACCTGCCCCCCACATGGCAGGTTGCACCTGCCCTTCCTGAATTGCTTTTATGTTTGTTTTATATTGACTACTTTCTGGGACTGGTATTAGAAAAATCTCCTCCTTAGATCTGCAAACCTATGTTTTCAAATAATTGTCATTTGTTCTACTGCGGCTGTTTCAGATGTTACTGCTAATATGTTTAGAGCTCTCCAACACAGAAGTTTTCATATGGTTAACACAGAACTCTGCTCTAAAATACTATATTTACTTTGCTTTTATAATTCACAATGGTTTTATGCTTGAATCAATTTCTCTGTCTAAAACATAGAGGTATATCAGCAAAATTTGTTGGTGTTCATAGTAGGAGATTTCAGTAAATATATATCAATGCATAGATTCCTGCACTATTTAAATATTTTTAAATGAATTATATATATACACACACACATACATACATACTCGGCTAGTGTTCACATCAAAGTAAAATATATTCGAATCAGACAGATTTGTTCCTACTAGGAATACTCCAGCTTCTAAGGCTAACAATACAATCATGATATAGAGTCATGATATATTTATAGAAAGTATTGTTTGGTTTACTACTGAGAAATGTATTCCAAAAATATATCACAAGTACTAACATCTAACCAGGACACAAACTAACAACTCCTAACTAGCCTTAT
>NW_017728998.1:26777654-26783983 GCF_001723915.1 Gavialis gangeticus | reverse complement strand
AATTTGTTGGTGTTCATAGTAGGAGATTTCAGTAAATATATATCAATGCATAGATTCCTGCACTATTTAAATATTTTTAAATGAATTATATATATACACACACACATACATACATACTCGGCTAGTGTTCACATCAAAGTAAAATATATTCGAATCAGACAGAGTTGTTCCTACTAGGAATACTCCAGCTTCTAAGGCTAACAATACAATCATGATATAGAGTCATGATATATTTATAGAAAGTATTGTTTGGTTTACTACTGAGAAATGTATTCCAAAAATATATCACAAGTACTAACATCTAACCAGGACACAAACTAACAACTCCTAACTAGCCCTATTTCAAACTCACTCTAGTTCTCCTATGAGAATAAGACTCGCCTATATTGGATGTATGTAGAAGGCAAATGTAGCAATGTGGCTTTTTGGCACTGGAACTAGGGTTGCGCAAAACTTGACTGTTTCTTTTTGAATATTCCACATTGCCAGCTAGGAGTTTCAAACAAATCTACAATATCACAAGAAATATACTTTGAAACTGTTTTCCTGTTGAATCAGTGTGAAACAGTAAACTTTGTGTACTTTGGCCTCAAACCTATAAAATCAGGATAGACATGTTCCAGTGATTTGCAAACTGGCCAGAGTGTCAAGTTAGTAACAAGACTGCTGTGCTAAGCAAGCAGTAGAGAATTGGGCTGGTTGAAGGAAGGCCCATGCTTTTTGTTAACAGCATGAACACTCAGTTTAGTCTGAATAATCCATTTCCAGAAGTTGGAGCTTTGAGTTCAAACGGGGCATGCACAGAAGCTTAATGTAATAACTGTCATAGTTATTCCCTTGCCAGAAATAAACAGTTTTATTAGCGCGGTTGCTCCCGTGCGATGCCTTAAAGGTCTGGTTGTGAACCTAAGGTAAACTGGCAACAGGGGAGAGTGCTTATGAGAGTCTCGAGTTTAAAATCCTGCTAACAGGTTAAGGAAGGGAGTGATGATTTTGCCGTGATGGAATCCATCCTGTACCCTAGAGATGCTGCATCTGGGCATGCAGAGAATTGCAGGAGCATCTAGATGCTGCATATATTTGAAAATATGAATCCTGATCTTGCTTTACAGAAATGACTGGCAAAATACGTGGCTGTCTACTAGCCACTAGTCTAGGGACAGAAGTTACACACAAACTGGTTAAGTGATCAGAAACTGGTTTAAACCTGTAATAGAACATACATTCAGTACACATAAACCAGTTTCAAAATGGCTGAAACTGGTTTAAGATAAACCTGGTTGAATTTAGTATCAGGCATAACTGATTTAGATCAAGTCAGTTTATGCAACTTCTGTCCCAGGCACCTTCCTAGTTTAAGTTAAACCAGAGTCCTTCAGCATCCCAGCATGCTCTCTGGGCTGGGCTGTGCTCTCCGCTCCAGAAAGCAGGGCTGACCCCACTCCTCTGCTCTGTACCCTGAGCAGGGATGGGGACACAGCGAGACACCAGCCGGCATGGCCCTATTGAGGCAAAGTGGGCTGCAAGGGGGTTAATTCTTCCCTCCTTCCCCTTCCCCCCCACCTCAGGCAGGGTCTGCAGGTGAGCAGCGGAGGGGGGTGGCAGACCCCCTGTTGCGGGGCAAAAGGGACAAAGGGAGGAATTAACTCCCTTCTTGCCCCTTTTCACATTAACAGGGCCATGCTGGGATGATGTCTGACCATGTCCAGCCACTAGAGTAGCAAGGGGATGGTAGGAGAGAGAGTAGCCTCTGTCAGAGTACCCAGGAGGGGGCTTATTCCCCCCTCCCTTCCCTGTCCCACCAGCAGGGACTGCAGCCAATTCTGGCATGGCCCCACAAAGGTTAGCGGGGCAGGGTTGGGATTAATTCCCCCCCCCTCCTACTATTGGGACTGCAGCTGGGGTGGAGAAGCCCCCCTCCTCCCGTCTCCCTGCTACAGGGTGGGTGGGTGGGGAGGTGCTGTGCAGGGCTGCCAAGCCCCAGAGAGAGACTCTTCCCCCTCCCAGTGGGGTGTGGTGGGGGGCTCCTCTTTTCAGTGCTAGAGGGGGACTCATTCCCCTCCTCCTCACACCACCCCCTGCCACTGCAGAGTGGGGAGGGAAGTGGGGGGGGGGGCTCTGTGTGGTTCTGTCCAGCCCAACCCAGCCTGGGTGTGGGGAGCTGCTGTTACTGGGCCATAGGCACTGGGGATGGCCCTGTCCCTTGCCATAGGCCAGCCTTGCTGAGACCCAGGTGAGGCAGCTGCATAGTGGGGATAGGCCGGGCCATGGGGGCAGAGCCATCCCCAGTAGCTGCAGCTCAGTGACAGGGAGTCTGAGCACTGTCACTGAGATCAGCCTGGCCTGGTGTGCATGGGCAGTGGCTGGCTGGGTAGTGAGATACCCAGGCTAGCTCAGAGGTGCTGTGGGGGCCCATGGGTCCACAGCAAGCCCCCATGGTGGGCAGCTGCTGGGCTCTGGGCCCTCTGGTGCCTCTGAGCTGGCCCAAGTACCCACTGCCTGGCCAGCCACTGCCTGTGAATCCCAGGCTGGGCTGCAGTCACTGACAAGGCTCAGCCTCCCCATCACTGAGCTGCAGCCACTGGGGATGGCCCTGCTTCCATGGCCCAGCCCAGGGTTGAGTGGGGCCAGGCTGGGCCATGACAGTGGGACCACCCCACTTACTGCATCTCAGTGACAGCCCCTCCTTGCACTCAGGCTGGGCAAGGCTGGGCAGTACTGCACAGAGCCCAACCTCTCCACTCCGTGGCAGTGTGGGGCAGGGTAAGTAGGAGGATGGGGAAGAGTCCCCCTCCAGCTCCACACAGAGCTCTCCTCCCCACCTTGAAGTGGTGGGGGAGAGGCAAGAGGGGAACAAGTTCCCCCTCTTGGGCTTGACAGTGCTGTATGTCCAGATTGTTCCTGGCTGCCAGGGAGCCACTGAGGTGGGTAGAGCTCTCCCCTCCTCCTCCACCCCCGCCACAGAGGTCTGGCCATATTCCCTCTTCCCTCACCCTCTGAACTCTGCGGGCCAAGATGGGGGTTTAAATCCATCCTCAATCTTACTCGGGCCTGCCACAGCCTGGTCACAACCCCCCTCCCCTACCCTCCCCCAGTTCAGCTTCCTTGTGGAAGGGAAAGGAGTGCTGCTGTAGCTCCCCTGGGCTTCTGCCCCAAGCCACTGAAGGCATATGCCTGCATTTCCAGAATGAAGAGGGAATGCCTATCACCTTGCAAACCAGTTCAATCACTGAAGGTTAGACTAAACTGCAATGATTGAATCAATTCAGGCTTGGGCTTTTTGAATATCTGTCCCTAGCTTATAGGTTTCAAAATGCTAGGCTACTCTAAGTGCAGACTCATTTGTGAGGATGCATAGGTACTCAGGCTGGGGAGTCAAAGGTAGTCGCATGTGATGCTAATCTCCATCTTTCCTGCCTGTGCTATTGGCAACAGATTTTGGTGTACTTTAAGCACAGTAACCTGTGGATCTTTCCCATAAACTGAGATCAAACATTGGCACTGCTCCAATTTTTTTTCCAAGTTTTGAATAAGTAGGTGTCAATAATCCCTAAAAGGAACTATTCTCATTTCAATGAAAAAGCTTTCAAACTTTCTTTTATAATTTCACAACTATGAGCTCTTATTACCAGGTTATTGGATAGTTTAAGGAACCCATTCACTTCTCCAATGTAACGGTAAGATAGATGTATATGATGCAAAAGACAGCGCTGCTTTTGATATTTTGAATGCTTACTACATAACAGTACAGTTTTTCTGCAATACTTTTCTTTGTAAACAGTTTTGGTATCCCTTACCTCTGAGTATTTACTCGATGTAAAACTTTCTGGACTTACAATTTAATCGCATATAAGCACAATAGACAGGGGGTCACTTATTCCATATTATTGCAGGGCTGGGTGTATTTGTTTATAATAGATAGGAATATGAAACTATCATCTTCATATTGTAATAAGATCTAGTTAATTGCTTGCCATTTCCTATTCTGTACCATGTGGACTGATTCATTTGTACCATTTTCTGTGCTCTGTACCATCACTGCCACAAAATGACGTATCAGAATGTTAATTATCTGTAATAATCTGTGAATTATGGAAGATGTTTCATAGCATATAGAATCCTTCCAACGTTCACTAATTTGATGGGTCATTCCTATTGTATTCCACTGCTCATGTCAAAGGGCATCATAACCTGCTAAACAACATACTGAAAGGGGTGTTGCAAAGCCATGTCACTACTTTACAGGATATATTGCATGTTATACAATTCATCAAGGTAATGATATTTTAGAATTTTAATGAGAATAGCATATCACGTAAAATGTATCCATTCATATTATATTAGAAATGGGATATGAGACTGCTCTAAGGCATTCTTCTATAATTTCACAATTATAATATCATATCCTTCAGTCACTATATTAGTAAATCTTACTGCTATTTATCTATATGTAACCTGTCACTCTTCCCTCATGTTCTCGCTTAAATTTGGAATTAAAGTACAATTGAGTGTGTCTGCAAACTTACTATGTCAGTGTATTTAACTGCATGCATAAATATTTTTGCCAGAACTTTTTTTACACATGATATGCATCTGTTACCTTGCTCACAGTTCTGTTTCTGTGCCTGAAATTCTTTCAGTGAACCCTAGAAATGCTGGCCTCTCAATATGGCCAGTCTTAAGGTCTGTTTTGCTCTTTTAAAACTGAAATAGTGAGATCTCATAAAAGCAGAAAGGATGCAGTCTAGACTGTTAAAAAATTTTTGCTCTGCAATAAAGACAGCCTCTTACAGTGCACTAGCATGTGTTGCTTACACCTTTTATATCCTACTCAAGGTAGCAATTGGTGAGAGGTGGGGGAAGGACAGAGGGGAGCATCCCGTCTCTTCAGGTATGGGATATTTAGCTATTAAACTGGAATAGATCCAAGGAGGAGTAGAATGTGGATTTATGGGTGTGGCACAGTTCAATTCTAAGGAGAATTCATGTTCTGTGGTACAAGGGTACTGTATGGGATGAGATCAATGGTACAAGTATGTATGTGTCTCCAAGGATCGCATTCATGTATAGAATAACCATACTTCTCATGTGCTCCTCAGACTCATTTAATTGCAGAACCAAACCATCAGGACTGTGTGAAGCTTTGGATGGTGATTCGATTTGGAGGAGATTTGGCCTGATTCGGTGGCCAAATCTCTGAATCCATATCAAATCAGGGAACCAATTAAAAGGTCTGAATTGATTCAAAGCTCTCTGAATCTTTGGAAAAGATTTTGCAGAGCTTTGATTTGGGCAGTCCCTGGTGGCTGCAGAAGGGACTGCTGCCAACTCTGAGCTGGTAAGTAAGGGGCAGGAGAGGGGGGAGGGGACCATGGGAGGACCCCTGACCCCCCAGCTCTCCCCGCCTGCCCCAGCTCCCAGTGCTTTAAAAAAACAACCCTGGTGCTCACTGGGTGTTGCTGGGTGGGGAAGTGATCCATACTGCCCCACACTGCATGGGGGGCTCTGCATGAGCCCCCCCAACCCCCCCCCCCCCTCCCTAGGCCTGCCACAGGTGCCCTGCCCAGGCCAGCTCTGGCCCTTTAAGGAAAAAAAACAAGAAAAAGTCTGGGACTCACCGCTCCTGGTGCAGCTTCAGGGGGTTTGTGAAAGAGCCCCCCATATGGCACAGGCTAATGGGGGGCTTCTCCCCACTGACGGGAGCTCTGGGTCCGGGGGGGTTCGTTTCTTTTTTTCCTTAAAGGGCTGGAGCTGGCCCAGGCAGGGCAACCATGGTGGGGGAATGAGGGGTGGGGTAGGGGCTCATGCAGAGCCCCCCATACAACATGGGGCAATGGGGAGGGGGCAGTGAGGATCACCCCCCACCTGGCAGCACCTGCTGAGTCAGGGCTATTTTTTTTAACAAGTGCTGGGAGCTGGGGTGGGCAGGACAGCCATTGGTGGGCCGGGGGGGATGGGCTTGGCTGATCCAGGAATTCGGTAGCAGCTGAATCTCTGAATTAGATTCAGCCGAATAGAATCAGGACAGTGATTCGAATGACCGAATCAAATCGGCCGAATCTGAAGAGAATACTAGCTGCTTTGCACAGGCCTACAAACTATCCCTGTATAAACCTTTACTCTGTTTGTTTCCTAAATAGGATTTTAGTGCTCTTGCGTATAAACATCACTGTTTAGTGTTATTTCATGAGACACTTTTTGTTGTACCTGTTTACAAAGTAGAATTGCTTGCCTGCAATCTTGGAATGTGGCAGACAGAAATCTCACTGTCATCCAAAGACAGGTGATATTTGGTTTATAAAGCTCTTTCTAGCCTCATGTTTTTGCTT
>NW_017728998.1:26763376-26772654 GCF_001723915.1 Gavialis gangeticus | reverse complement strand
GGTGATATTTGGTTTATAAAGCTCTTTCTAGCCTCATGTTTTTGCTTTTTTTCCTGAAATGCTGTTGTTTTCTTTTTTTGCCATGAAACTGACTAAGAGATTTAAATGTGTGGCATTTGCTGATTAGACTGACAAACGAGAATCTTAGTGGAATTGAAATCACTTGTGAATTGAATAGCTTGTATCTCTAAAAAGGCCTTCATTAGTAAAGGTATTGGAATAGTGCTAACAATGAAAGCAGTCATGGTATGAAGATCTCCCTTCTTCTGCTGCTTGTATTAAAATCACAGAAGTAGATTACTCTAGAAATATTAGAGAGGGGATAGGGGCAGACAATGCTTTAAATTTCTCCTTAATTTTCTAATTCAGTTCTTTAACTGTAAAGGACCTTCTCTGAGGCTGAAATACAATTGTGCAACTGTGAACTCAATTTGTGTTAAACATAGAATCGTTATTTCTAGCATAAAAGAAGATAGCATGGAAGTAAAGGAAGAAATAGTGGAAAATCAGCTTTCGTGTTCATAGTCGTTCAGTAAATGGTGTAAATTATACTAATGGTCAGTTTGGAGAAGAATCTCAGAGGTTTAAATGGTGTCTTTGAAACTAGTTAGTGAAAACAAGAATGAAATAAACAAGTACTTGCTGTTTTATTTATTTTAATGCAGGTTAGAACTGGACAACAGTTGTGCTGCAACAGAATCCCTAACGAGATCAAATGAGCTTGGGTTTGGGTTTTGTTCCAGTTTAAAAAAAAAAACACAAAGAAAAAAACCAGACTTGGCCCAGAATTTAATTTAGCTCTGAGAGCTGCTCTATTTACAGCACTGCCACGTCTTGTCTATTAGCATCCCTGTGCTTAAACATGGTGGTGGAGGGCGCTTGAACTAAAGCGAGTGAACTTGAGTTCAGGTGCCCCTCGCCACCACTTTTAAGCATGGGGATGCTGATGCATGAGATGCGGGATGCTGCTGGTGTGAGTAATTGCCACCCCCTAGCAGACTCGATTAATCAAATCTGCCCCAACATGCTTTAAGAGCAGCCTCTGTTCGATAATAGGCAAATTGTATTGATGCACAGTAATAGCAGATAAGGGTAATGCAAGCAAGCAAACAAAATACCTCCCCTTCCCCTGTCTTCCCCCCCCATCCTACTTACCTACCATTTCCAGGTGTTCAAAGAGGGAGGGTACACCTGGCCAGCATGCAAGTGCCACCCTGTGGTTCTTTGCTTGAATGTCAGAAGTCTTGGAGGTTGAGGGCTGATGTGCACTCTTTCTGATGTGAGTGAGAGAAGCTGGAGGATCCCCCTCCTGTTCCTCTGAAAATCCCTCCTTTTGTATTGTTTCTCTTGATAACTCTTTATTTACAGGTACTATTGATTGCTTTCCCTGTGGTTGTCATACTGGCCATGTTCCACTCTGTCAGCATAATTCTGTTTCTCAAACATATCACATGCATATATCTTAATTTGCTCATTTACCAGTGTCTTAATTTGGGCATCCCCAGCCTCCAAATTTGGTCAGTCCACCAGAAATGGGGACTTCTCACCAAGTTATAGCTGGTCATTGTGACCTGATGCTAATTCTGCAGATTCCTTATCTTGGTTATTGGATTTTGAGGGATACTGTTCTGTGTACGTTTTCAAGTTCCCAAGCTAGCTTCAGACAGTATCTGCTAAGAGGCTGAGAATGTGGATCTTTGTCATAAATAGACTTTTAGAAACCAAATAACCCTTACCATTCCCCTGGACCCATTGCTCTAATGCAATACTTCCCCTTTCTATAACCCAATTCCTAAAAGCAAATCTCTAAATATCATTTTCTAGCCGTCAACCAAGAGTCCTTGGCTTTTTGTAATTGTATTAACTGCTACCCTTGCAGTCCTTTACATGGAAAATAGCATGGTCAACCTTTCATAGAATCATAGGGCTGGAAGTGACCTGAAGGATCATTGGGTCCAGCCCCCTGCATGAGCAGGAAAGACAACTGGGGTCAGACGACCCCATCCAGGTGACTATCCACTCTTCTGTTGAAGACCTCTAGGGTAGCTAATTGCACCACCTCTGGGGGGGAGCTTGTTCCAGTCTGGAGACCCTAGTTGTAAAGAAGTTTTTCCTAATGTTCAGCCTGAAAGTATCTTTCAGGAGTTTGGCTGTTGTTTCTAGTTTTTCCTCCAGGGCGCTCTGGTGAACAGTTGTTCACTGAGCTCATGATATACGTCTCTGATATAGCGGTAAGCCGCAATCAGGTCCCCTCTCAACCTCTTCTTTAGGCTGAAGAGTCCAAGATCCCTCAGCCTCTCCTTGTATGGCTTGCCATGCAAGTCCCTGATCATGTGGGTGGCCCTTCTGGACCTTCTTGAGCTTTAGCACATCCTTGTTTAAGTGCAGTGTCCAGAACTGGATGCAATACTTCAGCTGCTGCCACACCAATGTTGAATAAAGTGGGAGAATCACTTCTTTGGATTTACTGGAGATGCATCAATTGATGCATGCCAAAATTTAATTGGCCCTAGCAGCTACTAGGTTGCATTGCTGGCTTGTATTCATGCTGGGGTCTATTGTTACCCCCCAGATCTTTCATTTGTAGTGCTGGTTAGGTTAGCGATGCCCAGCCTGTAGATGTGCTGGGGGTTCTTCCTTCCCAGATGCAGCACTTTGCATTTCTCTATGTTGAACCTCATCTGGTTCCATTCTGCCCCACATGCCAGCCTGTCTAGGTCTGCTTCTATCTGCCGGTGTGTCTGCGCAACCCCATATCTTGGTGTCATCCATGATCTTGGCCAATGGGCTTTGCACCCCCTCATCCAGGTCATTGATGAAGATATTGAACAGCACTGGGCCAAGTACCGATCCCTGGGGTATGCTACTGCCCACATCTTGCCAGGATGACACGAATCCATTCATTTGGACTCTGTGTCCTACCTTGCAACCAGTTTTGCACCCACTTGACAGTCCCACAGTTGAGCCCAATATCCTCCAGTTTTCTGATCAGCACTTCGTGGGATACCAGGTCAGAGGCTTTCTGGAAGTCAAGGTATATTATGTCAACTGCTTTTCTCTCATCCAGATGACAAATCACCTGATCATAGAAAGAAATGAGGTTGGTCAGATGAGACCTGCTTGTGACAAAACCATGCTGGCTGTCATTCAGTATCATGCCTTCTGCAAGTTTGTCACATATAGCCTCTTTGATGAATGTTTCTAGGATTTTCCCTGGAATAGAAGTTAAGCTAATTGGCCTGTAGTGTCCCAGGTCTTCACGCTTCCCCTTCTTGAAGATGGGTACAACATTGGCCCTCTTCCAGTCCTCTGAGGTTTCTCCAGAGGCCCATGATTTTTAAAAGACCTTTGCCAGGGGCTCTGTGATTACTTCAGCCAACTCTTGCAGCACTCTTGGGTGGAATTCATCCAGTCCTGCTGATTTTTATATACATCTAAATTCTTTAATTGATCGTACACCAGTTCTATGTCAATGGTGGGAATAGTGTCAACCCCGCCCTGCTTATTCTGTGCCCTACTTGGCATGTTGTTCTCCTTGTTCCTGTGAAAGACTGAGGCAAAGTAGTCATTTAGGAGTTCTGTTTCTTCCTACGTGGTAGTGACCAGGTATCCTGAGGCACTGAGCAGCGGCTCCACACTCCCATTAGTTTTCCTTTTGCTTCCTATGTAACTAAAGAAGGACTTATTGTTGTCCTTGATTCTTGTGGCTGTTTTAGTTTGGTTTCTGCCTTAGCTTGCCTAATCTGTTTTCTACAAGCATGGGCCATTGTCAAGTAGTCTTTCTTAGAGGCTGTCCCAAGCTTCCATTGTTTGTATGCATGTTTCTTTTTCTGTAGGAGGGCTGCAACTTCCCTGCTTAGCCAAGAGGGTTGATTGACCCTTCTGCTACTTTTTCTCCATTGTATCCTTAAGGAATGACCACTCTTCTCATGGTCCCTTTACTTGTGGTCCTTGGTCTCTCAGGGCATTCTGTATTAGTGTCCTGAGCTTATTAAAATTTGCATTTTTCAAGTCTAAGACTTCAAGCTTGGTATCTGTTTTGTCAGCCTTGCAAGGGATTGTGAACATAATGATTTCATGTTCACTATTGCCTAGGCTGCCTTCTATGTTTAAGTTGGTCACCAGGTCATCCCCTTTGGCCAGGACCAGGTCAAGAACTGCGTTACCTCTAGCTGGCCTGTGCACCTCCTGAGTCCAAAAAAAACTTTTTGGCGCTGGTCAGGAAGGATCATGATCAATCTGAGCTGGCCAAGTACTCCTCTCAGGAGATTTCTGGGTAGTTGAAGTCATCCATGACAACCATGTCCCATGCACACGTGATCTCCGTTAGTTCATGGGTGAATGCTAGATCAAGTTCCTCCTCTTGGCTAGGCAGCCTGTGGTATACACCTACAATCAGGCTGCACCTCCCCCAGAGCATGACCCAGAGGGTTTCAAGCTGTTATTCTTTGGGGCTAACATTGGCCTGTAGGGAGGTGTACTGCTTCTTCACATAGAGGGCAACACCCCCACCTCTCTTCCTTACCTGATCCCTTCTGTGAAGGATGTAGCCCTTTGTGGCTATGCTCCAGTCATGAGAGGAGTCCCACCAGGTCTCCAAGATCCCTACTAGATCATAGTGCCCAGTGGAAAGTAGAAGGACTAGTTCCTCCTGCATGTTCCTGATGCTTCTGGCATTAGTGTACAGGCACCTAAGTCCTTCTACTGAGGTCACTGTTGTGTTGAAGGGAAGTTGTTTTCTCAGCTCCTGTAAGAGTGGCTTGCTTGGTTTCATTGTTGATGGAGCTTTCCTGTATATTGGTCCCTGGGTAGGCTCCAGGTAGCGTTTCCCCATCCACCTGCAATCTTAGTTTAAAGCCCTATCTAAGATCGGCCATCCTGGCTGAGAAAAGGGACTTACCTTTCCGTGTGAGGTGGATGCCATCTCTCCCCAGGAGTCCTTTGTCCTTGAAGTGGGCACCATGGTCATAGAAGCAGAAGCCTTCTTGGTGGCACCGTTGGAGATGCTGGTTCATCTCATCAATGCATTCTTGCCTCCTTAGGCCATGGCCTGCAACAGGGAGCACAGAGGAAAAACCTACCTGAGCTCCCAATCCTTTAAGCTCAGCTCTGAGAGCTTTGTAGTCACTCATGACATGGTCTGGATTGCTCCTGGCTGTGTCATTTGTTCCCACTTGGATAAGGAGCATGGGGTAGTAATCTGTGTGCTGGACAAGCCTGGGGATCTTCTCTGTGACATCATGGATCCTTGCCCCAGGAAGACAGCAGATCTCTTGTGCTGTGGGATCTGGGCCACAATCTCTCCCTGCATTCCTCTCAGCAGGGGGTCGCCTACTGTGATTATCTGACGCCTTCTCCTCCCGTTGCTCTGTTGCCTCACAGCCTGCTTGGTGGTAGTTATGGGTGTGGTTTCCATTGCTGCACTCCCTCCTAGCAATGCCAGGGCCCCAAATCGGATCCCCAGCTGCACTGGAGTTGTTCCAGCAACATGGGGTCTAATTCTGCATGGTCTAGAACTAGAAGTGACTGTCTTCCATCTGTCAGTGTCAGGTCCTTCTTGTGTTGCCATCCCATCATTTGAGCAATCCTACAAAGAGTGGAAGTACCCTTTAATCTCATCTTCAATGGCTCTGATCCCACACACCCTCTGCCTGGAGTTCCTCAACAACCTCTGTCTGGAGTTCCTTCAACTGCCCCTCCAGGGCCTCAATCCAGGGGACTCCCGGCCATTCCGCTGCCCTTGGGCCCCTGAGAATGCACCAGGCAACCCCTGCAGGCAGGGGGCCTGGGTGCTGCTGAGCCACCCAAAGGCTCCATCTGGGTGGAGGCCTCAGAGGATCCCCAGGCAGGTGGCAGCATTGGGACAGGGTTCCTGGCTGCACTCCGAATCACCACCCCCATTAACACTTCCTCATATGCACTCACCTAAAGACTCTGGAGACTCTGTCCTAAGCTGCCAACTCCAATGCGTGGAGTCTCAGGCCCTTCCTGCTCTCCCTTCTGCATGAACTCCCGCACAAACTCTGACGCACCTCTGAAGAGCGCACCTGTTTGTGTGGCTAAATAGGGGTGGGAAGGGAGAAAAATCCCTTCTTGATTCCCTCCAGCTGGTCCGGCTCCTTCTTCTTCCCCCCTGCCCTGCCCAGCCCAGCTTACCTTGATTCAGCCATCGGCTCTGCTCGCTGCTCCACTCGGTGTGGTTGGGGGAGCCAAGGGCTCACATGTGCTGACACACATGTGTGCCTTCTTCGGCATCCAAGCCTGACTGGTAGGGATTTGATTTTCCATTGCATTCTGCTTGTATATTGTGATGCAACCAGTAGGGAAAGCATAAGGTAGTGGAATTGGTCCTATGAAAATGGGAGGCAGATGGTGATTATACAATGATATACCACTTGCATCAGAAGAAATTCTTTTACACAGAAATTCTTGTAAATACTGCCTCATGGGAGATTCCTGAGGTGAAACGGTTCTTATCAAGGTGGCATGATAATTTGATAGGGAATTTACATTGGACAGTTGGTTGGGTCAGTTGTTTATATGATTATCATTTGTTTCTGTTTGAAACCATTTCCATATCATTGTGGAGTGTACTTAGCCTCCTGAGCCTTTTCAAGAGCTTTGTGTTGGTGAAAATTCAGGTTTACTGTTCATATTCTTCTTGGTAGGGAGACGGTCAGTGAGCCCAGTGGGTCTGTCTTGCACGTGTCTTGATACAATGAGTCTTCCAATCGTGCCATGCACCATGTGAAATCATTTACACCTGTGTTAAATGTGAAGTGGGTCTCGACTAATCTTGACTTATTGGAGTGATTACACTCAAGTAGTGGTGATGTAAATGAGCACATCAGGACAGAGTCCCCTCAGAATCAGACCTTCAAAGTATTCTTTGCAGTTACACACATCTAACTGCAGGCCAGCCCTTCCTCACATCACTTACGTATCACTTTAGAAGATGCTTAGTGTCTGAAAATAACTGTTAGCAAAATTTCAGTAACTTAAATCTCATTAGTCTGAAAGAAGGAAGAGACTATGCCATAGAATCGCAGAAAATTAGGATTGGAAAGGACCTCAGGAAGCCATCTAGTCCACCCCCCTGCTCAAAGCAGGACCACCCCCTACCAAGGCTTTGCCTAGCTAGGTCTTAGAGGTTTTTAAGAAAGGAGACTCCACAACCTCCCTGGAAAACCTGTTACAGTGATTTACTACCTTCCAAGTATCCATCCATAAGTAATTCCTAATACAAAAAATGTACTCCTTTTTCCGATGTTGTTTTCTGGGAAGAGTTAAAATTCTATCTAGTTCTGTTGTTTAATTTATATTATCTTGTGTATAACAACCCCCCCCCCCAACAGGGAAACTTTTTTAGTTTCATCTTTAAGTGCTACACCCTTGGTTTTCCTATCCCATATGTTTTTAAAATTTTATCACTTTAATCTGTAGGTATGCACATAAAATTCCTCCCAGGTAAATCAAACTCCAAATCTGGGCCTGCAAAACAGCATTATTCCATTATAAAATAAATCACCCAGTTTATGAATCCCTTTATAGCACTGACACAAGTTATTTACTGAATTATCATGATATACAGATGGTATTTCACTGGTAGTCATAGCTACCTGAACAGGTGAAATATTTCAATACGCAAATACAGCACCAAACCAGAGCATTTATTTGAGTTCACAATCTAACTGTTCTAAGCTCTTTTGCATAATAGAGCTTTTTTTATATTCACTAGAAAATTAATAGTTCTTGGTACCGAGATGCTTCATAAAATAATATAGCTGTCTAATATATTGCATTTTCATTTTTAAAGATCCCAAAGCATTTTTATAAAGTGTGGGCCCAATCCTGCATATACAACTAAGCATGGTACTTAGTTTTAAGAACAATACTGTTACTCTCAGTGGCTTTGTTTACATAGGTAAACACCATGCTAAATAGTAACTGTTTGATCAAGCCTACTTACTTCTGATTTAAAAAAAAAAAATGTTTCTTCCAACACAAGTTTAATTGCTGCTGAGCTGAAGCATGACTAAAAATCAGTACAGAAGTCAAGGACATCTTTTTTTTCAGTTGACACTGAAACTAGGGGCAAATTACACCAAAGCTGACTGTTGAAGTACAATGGATTTTTAATTGCACAAGTGGGTAGGGTTCCAGTTTCACATCCCATTCAACTGAATACTGCTCCAGTAGCCCAGTGTTTCTCATAAAGTTCTGTTGCAGAAGAAAGAGTGCCACAAAATAATATTACTTCTAGACTTCAGGGTGTCTTTAAGTACCTACTAGTAATGACAAATTGTTTTGGGTAAACATGATATCTTTTATTAGATCAACTAAAATAGTTGAAAAAAATATTTGTAATTTTGAGTACAAGCACCCTTCTTGACACAGATGGAAAGTATTGATCGTGACAATACTTAGCTTATGAGAGGTGGCATGTTTGTATTTTGGTCCTTTTGCCATTTTCCCTTTGGAATCAATTTTCTTTCTATTCTGATCTGTTTTCAGATTGTAAACTCTTTGGAGAAGGCATCATCTTTAGTTTTGTGCCAGGGCTTTATTGTTATAGATGCTGTCTAGCTTCAGTATTTTAATAACAATAATACATTGCATGTGTTTTAGTCATGAATAACACCAATAGTTTTGAAGTCCTGTGCACAAAGTGTGGAAGCCTTAGACGTCCTTAAATAATATAGTGTTTTTGAAGCTAGGGTAGCCTGAGGAAGGGAAAATCTTGAAGAGCACGGTCAGTGGTGACTATGCCTGATATGCTTGTCAGTTATGGCATGAGAGAAAATGTAGACTGTAATTTTTGTAGGTTGGATCAAGCATTTTATTACCTGATTGGGTTCTATCACTAATTGTATCTTGCAAAGTATAGGAAGATGTGAAGTACTATGACATGATAAAGAAAGGATATTAAACATGGGGCTCTGCTTCCACATTTTTTTGTACTGGCTCATATCTGGCTTCAGTTACCCTTTACTATTGCTCCTTTTTTTTTTCAAGGACTCAGACTAGTATATGTGTATATTTATTTTGTAAATAACATTAGCTGTGCAGGCTCCCCTAACACTGACAGTAAGGCATGATTGGGTCTAATGCATGATCCATTTAATCACACCTTCTGCCATGCTGCCAGTGTATAGGAGGAGGTGCGATTGGGTGCACATGAGATCCAAATGTGCCTTTCCCTGAACATATCAAGGCACCCAAGTTAATACTACTCATGCCAGGAGAGTTAATGGATAAAAGCATTTTTAATAAATCCC
>NW_017728998.1:26750986-26758376 GCF_001723915.1 Gavialis gangeticus | reverse complement strand
CAGACTAGTATATGTGTATATTTATTTTGTAAATAACATTAGCTGTGCAGGCTCCCCTAACACTGACAGTAAGGCATGATTGGGTCTAATGCATGATCCATTTAATCACACCTTCTGCCATGCTGCCAGTGTATAGGAGGAGGTGCGATTGGGTGCACATGAGATCCAAATGTGCCTTTCCCTGAACATATCAAGGCACCCAAGTTAATACTACTCATGCCAGGAGAGTTAATGGATAAAAGCATTTTTAATAAATCCGCTCTGACAGTGTGTCATGGTCATTACAATGGAACTTGTTCTTTAAGTCATTTCCAGTATAGGCTGTCCATAATTTGTTGAGTCAACAGTATTTGAAAAAACTAGGACCTTATGATTTGTCATCTTGCCAGGAGACATTTATCATGATACTTTTAAGTGTACCGAGTATTTGTCTGTCAAATGACAGTATTTCCTTCTTAGAAATGAGAACAATGAATTAACATACAATTCTGTAATGGAAGTATAAGTGAAGTGAGTCTTGGTGAGTGTAAGTGGCTGCTTTCATTTTAAGTTGAGCCTAATATTTATGGAATGGAAAAAAAATCAGGAAGCAAATAGTGCATTTTAAGAAATACTTGTTTTAAAGCCATGTGTTGCTGCTTCAACTATTAATGTCTGTGCTGAACTGAGGGGGGAGGGGGGCGGTGTCTTGGTCCTATTGAAATTAATAGCAACACTTGTGCTGATTTCAGTAGGTCAAGATTTCAGCCTAAATGAGTTATATTGGAGGACATGGTGACAGTCTGGTGCCACTGATTGTTAGATGTGATTCTTAATTATGCTGGCTGGCTGGGCTGTGAGGCTAGGGCGAATCTTTGACTTCTTTTGATGATGCATTGTAACTTAGGTAATCTAACCAATGTAGCTTAAGTGATGAGCAATTTGGAGACACCTGCAGATACTGTACCAATTTTTTACATGTAGGCAAACCCATTACATTATGTCAGAAACTACTGCCAATCATCAACATGTTTGAATTAAATAGTTCTCCCTTTAAAGTATTTTAAAAAAAGCTTTTACTGAGAGATCCCTTGAGGCAACCGGCCTGTTAATCAATTGAAGAAATTCTAGCCATGTCCTATGTCTTATTTTAAGTTGACAATGAGTCCTGCTCTGAAAGAAGGATTATATAATGCATTGCTGGTACTTTGTTAACAGTAGGTTATGTCACGTTTTGCGACAGCACCTCATGTCACAGTGAGTTGTTATTTAAAGTAGCGTGAAATACCCGGTGTATTTCCATTTCTCACAATGCATCAGAAAGAGTAAAACAGACTCAGAATCAAAGATACCTTGGATTAGAACTGCTGACTGGAGATTAGTTCTGCATTGATTTAATGATTATAATCTGTGTTTTGAGTTCTGTGCCTTGAACCAAATCAATGCACTTTAATATGTCGTGCAGTGAACTAGTAACAATTTCTGAGAGGGAAGAATAGGTCATCTTTTCCAATTGCTAGAAACTGTATAACTCAGAATTATTGATACCATGCAAAGGTTTCTTTGTTAAGTCTTTGCTGTTGTTGGGTCTGAATCTCCCACCATCAAAGCTAAATGTATTTTGTGCAACTGTATTAAGGACAGTTATGACTTCTGAAATCCAAGTGTGGATAGGAATACTCTATGTCCCTAGCAGTTAATAAGGTGCATGGAATATGTCATACGGAAGGAGAAAATTCACTTCTGAACCTTTGCCAGTCATTCTGGAGAAACTTTGTGTTACAGAGCTGATCATGAATAATGTTGGGTCACATATTTTATGTGACATTTTTCATGAAATACATAGGTTCACCACAACAGGAATGCTTAAAGAATATATATTATAATTGCTGCCTGAAAAACAACTGACATGTACTTCCCAATATTATTTTAAAATGAAACACTTCGCTTTCAAATTTTTGAATGAACTTTTCAATATGTCCTGTTACTTTAAACTATTTAAAAATGTTTTAAAATAGTAAAAATGAAGAATTTCAGTTTGATAAAAATAGTTTGTTGTCCTAATATGCACGTATGTATCTCTTTTTGGGGGAGGAGGCTGACTTGTCAAAACTGCCAGATTCATTATTCATAATATTTGGCTGGTGGCAACATCTGACTGCTTGCTATTTAGGCATCACTGTCCGACCCACCATGGCTTTTTTTCTTACTAATAGACCCCTGAACCTGTAGTTTAGGTCAGCGATGAAGGGATTTAACGCTTTGAGAGTTCATGCCATAATCTAGAGCTTTAAACAGCTAGTTTTTCCTCCATGTTCCATACCTATCTATTCCTGAAACATTTTCCCCAATATACATTTTTTTAAATTTGTACTGGGAAAAATCCTGAATGTTGCACATATGGATGTTTGCATGTTTGTGTGATTAAACTGGCAGTAATAATCCATTAATTGCTAGTCAGTAGAAACGAAATGCAAACATACCCCTTTCTTGACTGACGATATGCAAGGAAGGTGACACCTCATACTCAGCTGGAAGCACTGTAACTTTTAAAGGAATAACACACATTGCCACTGAGCCTGAATATTTAGAAATGCAGAATTTGGGATGCAATGGAAGACTGCTCTTGTCAGCACTCTAAAAGTTGATTGCGGTCACTTAGGCTGAATGCTGGCAGTTAAAAAGCCCAAGGCTGAATCAATTTAATCTTTGCAGGTTAGTCTAAGATGGGTAGATTAAATCAATAAGCAAATGAACAGACATTCACTTTTGATTCCAGAAATGCAGCCACATGTCTGCACTGGCCCAGGCCAGAGGCAGGGTGGGGAGGGCACTAGGCCACACCTCCCTGCTCAGCTGGAGCAGGCAGCTTGAGCCAAGTCTAGCCCACCTATAACTCCCACAGGTGTGAGGAGGGGCTTTTGGAGGAGGTGCTAAGCATCCTGGGATACTAGGGGATTGAGAGTTAATTGGAATCTGGAGGGGATCTGGAACAGAAGTTCAATAAACTGATTAAACCTAAATCAGTTAAGTTTGATACTGCATCCATCCAGGTTTACCTTAAACAAGTTTTGGCCATTTTGAAAACAGTTTGTGTGCTGAGCTTCTCTTGTGTTACTTGAACTGGTTTCTGATCACTAATACTGGTTTATGTGTAATTTTTGTCACTAGCCTAAGAGAGTGTGTTAAAGCTTGGTCTTTTTCAATACCAATACATAAAATATATGACTACTTACAGCAATAGCTACAAAGCTCAAGCAATAGCAGTTTATACTTCTAGCTTCCCAGAACCCCAGTTGAGTCTCTGGTGTGCCAGCCAAGACAGTGAATGGCACCCAGTGGGTGCATCTACATGTTCATTAGTGCACTGTAGTTGTTGTGCATTAAGTTCAGTACTCTGAATAACCAAATACTAAATCAATATGCAGTAAGTGGCACTACTGCGCAGTAGCACTGACACGTGGGTTTTTACAGATGCTAACTGCACAGTAGTGTAATAGCATTGGTTTTGCCTGGCATACTGCTGTGTAGTGTTAGGTTACTGCACAGTTAGTGTCTTGTGTAGATTCACCCCGTGTGTACTTTCCAAGCTGTTGTGTGCACAGTATCTGATTCTTTACTTCCTTGTCTTTATTCACACCTGTGCAGAGGCTTTTGCTGTTTGAGTGAATTTAAAACAACCATTTTACTGTGGCAGTGTTTCACCAGAGGAGAATAATTGGGTATGGACAGATGAGTGGCCAAGTAAGCAGTTCAGCTGAATCCCATATAAGCCCTTCTTCCCCTTTAAAAAGAAATACAGCTCTGTTATCTGGCATCTCCCAGGAATGAGGAATGCTGGTTAACCAAATATGCTGGTTAATCAAATATGCCACGTCCAGTGTACCAGGGCTTTCGCTCCCTGGCATCAG
Organism: Gavialis gangeticus; assembly: GCF_001723915.1. Classification (NCBI taxonomy): domain Eukaryota; kingdom Metazoa; phylum Chordata; order Crocodylia; family Gavialidae; genus Gavialis; species Gavialis gangeticus. The sequence continues at coordinate 26,754,486 of NW_017728998.1, read as the reverse complement.
TGTGCTGGGGGACTGGGAGGCGGGCCCCACACAGGCTGCTTTGCCCTGGGCCATGGTCGGCAAGGAAGAAGTGAGACTCGGCTCGCGGAGGTGAAACCAGAAGTGGGACTTTTGGTTTTGCTTTTACCACATCCCTCGGAAGGAAGATTTGTATTGACAGACGCTAGTTAAAGGAGCTTTCCAGTTGGTGACGTGCTGGATAACATGGCTTTTTGCTGTAACTGTGTTCCATCAGCAGTTGTTGGCACAGCTGGTAATAAGTGCACATGCAGGGAAAATGATGGAAGGTTCCAGAAGTACACATAATCTCCCCTGGTGTGCTCCAAATGGTTTAAAAAGTGTGTATTGTGTTTGCAAATGGGCATTGCAGTTAACACTCTCACTGATGTACTCGATATACTAAAACCCATTTTTGGTTTTCTAGCAGTATTTGATGTGAAAAATGTCAAGTAGTCTTGGCAACTAAAAATTATGGTAAAAATAAATTGTCTGAAGGTATTTAACCTATATGTTAGGAAAGCTCAAAAGTTCATTTCAGAAGAATATACATAGCAGATAGCCCAAAGGGATGTCTGAGCTGTGTGGATTTTTTTATTAAGCTACTCCAACATGAGATTTGCTTTATTGAACTACCATATACCTAGAAAAATGTCACATGAGCCAAGCTTGAAATGATTCCCTGTGGGATAAAAACATACTAGATAGACATGCAACAGAAATGGTGTTTAAAAGACAGCAGCTTTTATAAATAACTCTTGGAGTTTGAACACAGGTTAAAAAAAAAGAGAGAATTGCCTAAAGATCAGCATCCAATAGAAATTCTGAAAATGAGTTGGGTAACGACACCAATTCAGGTCGAGTATCTGGAGCTTTGAAACACTATTGTACCAGCCGTGCATAATCTTCATTAAGGCTGAACAACAACAATGCAAAATCATCATCAGGAAAAGAACAGATGTGAAATATTGTATGTGATGGAACCAGATATGACAGCAAAATTGGAACTGAAAATTAATTATGAGAAGGGGTTGTATGGGTAGTGGGAGGGGAAGGGCCAGGAGGAGGGGAATGGGAGTAATAGATATTTAATGTTTGGCACATGAAAGAAAGAAAGAAAGAATATCAAAATGAGTTCATGTCAGAAATGTGAAGGAACATGGATGTTTAAATTATACTTGCCCATCTATTCAAACAGTAAGAGAAGAACATCATGTTGAAATAGATCAAATAAGTAAATTCCTTCGGAATCCAAGAACAGCCATTCCAAAATCAAAGATAAATTAAAAGAAACAAGCCTTAGCACTGTACAAATTGAAATTCAGGAAGAACATGACACCTCCTGACACTTGTGTAAAAGCTTTGAAAAAAAAATCTGGAAAACCCTTCCTTTTTTAAGGGGAAAAGCTGTGTCCTTAAAATCCCAGGCAAAATCTTATTCTGTAATGGAACAGATGCATTTGACAAAGTGTGTGCGTGTGTGTGTGAATATATATATATTGCAATAGCAGCAGTAGTATGAACCCATATTCTGATTCTAAATAACCCAACCAAAAGCCTGCGTCCCGTACACTCTCACTTGCTGAAGCAAGAGTATGTTGTAAAAGCTGAAGTTCATCTTTGGAGACCCCTGCTTATCTAAGCTAGGTTTTCTACTTCCATATTCACTCAGATGAAGCCCTGGCTTCAACCTATAACTTTTTTTTTTTTTTTTTTAATAGTCTATGGAAAAGGTGCTCTGATTTATGTTAGACGTCTGGGATTAGGCTGAATATCTGAGGGGTTATATTTTTTTCTAGAGTGCGCATTCAGTAGCATGTGAGAATATAGACCATAGAAATTGGACAGGGAGGGGAGAAAAACATACATCTGAAGGTCTTGTCTGTCTCCCTGTCATTGTATGGTGGTTCCCTTAGTACTTTTTCTAAGGGAGCCCATCCGCCAATCAAGAGGGAGCAGAAGAAATAAAGTCATGTCCCTTTCCTGAGGGGAGGGGGAGAAGAGCTTGCCCAGACCTGATTGAAGACTGTAAACTGTCAGGTCTGGAAGACTTCAGGGGTGGAGCCCTGGAGTGTATAAAAGGAGCTGCGTGCCCAACACAAGGGGCAGATGCAGTGAGGGACTCAAGAAGAGTGAAGCCAAGAACAGCTAGGGAGCTTTCCTTCAGCAGGCAATAAGCCCAAGGTTCCTGAAGCTGCCACTGAAGGAGCAGCTTTGGGAGTGGTGTGAGACTGCTCTAGCTGTTGATGGTGCATGGGGACGGTGCGTGGAGATCTGGCCCTGGGAGCAGTGTGAAACTGCTCGGGTCCATCATGGTGTGCAGTTTGGTGCACGGAGCCCAGACTTTGGGAGCTGCAAGCAGCAGCTTGAGCCTGCAACCCCAGCAGGGCCAGTGGGCCGCATGGGGCAGTGCATGGGGCAAAGGCCTTGGGGAAGCAGTGAGGTGGCTCAGGTCCCATCTTCCGGCAAGCGGCTAGGTCCCATGATATGTAGGGTGGTGCATAGGCCTGAACCTTGAGAGCCAGGGAGCAGTGGAGGCTGCTTGGGTTAGCCACTCGGCATGAGGATGGATGGCTGGAGCCTGAAAGGCCTGGCCTGTGCTGAAAGAGCCGTCGGTGCTGAAGCCAGGGCACAGGAAAATAACAGAGCTGTGGCATGAGGCCCAGCATCCAGAAGCCAGCAGCTAAGAGGAGCTGAGCCCTTGGTGCTCAGAGCAGGGCACAGGGAGGAGAGGAGTCCAGTGGCACAGGAGAGGCCAGGAGAGGCGCTCCTGCAGAGGAGACCCCATTGAGCTGTGCCCTGACCTCCACCACCTGAGGGAGTGAGAGTCATTGGGCCCTTGGGTCCCACAGGAGAAAGATGTTTGGAGTGGGCAAACCCAGAGAAGGGGCTGGGGGAGCAGCACCCTGCCTCATCAAGCCTCTAAGGGGAGGGGCCCTAGTGCTTTCTGGTCAACTCCTAAGGGACCCCATTGGAAGGAGGACTGTCTCTTGCCATGGGTCAGGGACTATATTAAGGGATAGATTTCATAGACATTAAGGCTGGAAGGGATCTCAGAAGATTATCGAGTTTAGCCTCCTGCCCGAAGGGCAGGAAGTCAGCTGGGGTCATAGGATCCCAGCAAGATAAGCATCCAAATTATTCTTGAAGGTGTTCAATGTAGGTGCTTGAACCACCTCCAGTGGCAGGCTATTCCAGACTTTGGGGGCTTGGGCAGTAAAGAAATTCTTCCTTATGTCCAGCCTGAAATGGTCTTGTAGTAGTTATTAACTGTTCGCCTTTGTCATCCCTTGGGGCACTCTGGTGAACAAACGTTCCCCCAGATACTGGTGGTCACCCCTGATAAACTTATAGGTGGCCATCAGGTCACCCCTGAGCCTGCGCTTTTTCCAGGCTGAAGAGCCCCATGGCTCTCAGCTTGTAGTTGTAAGGTCTGTTTTCCTGACCTCTGATTATGGACGTAGCTCTTCTCTGGACTCTCTCAAGCTTTTCTACATCCTTTT
>NW_017728998.1:26750741-26750975 GCF_001723915.1 Gavialis gangeticus | reverse complement strand
TTTTTAGCCTTAGGAGGTCTGCTAGATCCCTGGAGAGCCGGGGGGGAGGGGGGAGCTGCTGTGCCTTCCTGCTGCCTTTCCTCCGAGATGGAATCGAATTAGCTCGTGCATTGAGGATCGCTGCCTTGAGGAGCAACCACTCTTCCTGGACTCCCCTCCCCCGGGGTCGTGGTTCTTTAGGGCCTCACTGACAAGCCTCCTGAGCTTGTCAGAGTCGGCTTTCCTGAAGTCAAG
>NW_017728998.1:26744869-26745741 GCF_001723915.1 Gavialis gangeticus | reverse complement strand
CTGAGCTTGTCAGAGTCGGCTTTCCTGAAGTCAAGGACTTTCGTGTTGTTGACTGACTTGCCAGCTTTATGGCGGATGGTGAAGGTGATTAGCTCATGGTCACTGTCACCCAGCTTCCCATCGATCACTAGGTCGCTGATTAGGTCATCCCCAGTAGCCAGTACCAGGTCGAGCAGTGCTTTTACCTCTCGTTGGCTTGTAGACTTCTCGAGTCAGGTAGAGGTCATCCATGCATGATAGGAAACTTTGCGACCACTCGGATTTTGCTGAGTGATCCTCCCACAAGATGTCTGGATAATTGAAGTTACCCATGACAACCATGGTCCTGAAGCATGTGGCCTCAGCCAGTTCCTGGGCAAACTCCTGGTCAAGCTTAGGACTTTGGGTGGGAGGTCTGTAGTAGACTCCCACTGTTGTGTCCCCTGTGCCATGTTCCCCATTGATTTTAATAATATGTTATTAAGCTTGTTCATATTTGCACCTTATATTTTGCAATTGAAATGTTGTATTGTGATGTTGTAAATAGCGTTATTTAGGGTTTGACCTTGGTTATTGTTCACTGTCTAAATATATGTATATGATATTTAGTGTTATGTTTATGTATATTATAACTTAATAAATTGTATATAGTTAAGAACTTTGGGCTTGGGCTAACTCTATAGAGGAAAGAGGGATCTGCTTGAAATTCTGGCATCCCTCTCTCAGCACTCCCTCCTGCCTACCCATCCCATTTAATTGAGAATAGGGCACACCCTTGGGTGTACCCTGGTTCCATCATTTTTATACTGCTAAGTATATTACAGGTCTATTTCAGTTTCATAGTTTCATAGATTTAGGGTCGGAAGAGACCTAATAGATCTTCTAGCCCGACC
>NW_017728998.1:26740798-26744536 GCF_001723915.1 Gavialis gangeticus | reverse complement strand
CCCATGTTCATCTTGGAGTCAATAATGACTCCAAGATCTCTTTCTGCCTCCGTGCTCTCAAGTAGGGAGTTCCCCATTGTGTAAGTGTGCTGCTGGTTCCTACTGCCCAAGTGCAGCACCCTGCACTTGTCCGTATTGAAACGCATCCTGTTCCTGTTAGCCCACCCCTGTAACCTATCCAGGTCCCTCTGCAATCTCTCCCTCCCTGCTAGCGTGCTCACCTCCCCCTAAATTTTGGTGTCATCAGCGAATTTAAACAGGTTACTTTCCACCCCATCATCCAGATCGCTGATGAAGAAATGGAACAGCGCAGGCCCTTACAGTTTTAATAAGAGCTATTTATATTAGCAAAACATGGGATATGAGAGAGGATAGTGCAAAAATATGCTTATTAAAACAAAGATTGTACAGTCAGATTCCATTTCACAACATTCCTTGAATCTTTGTGTATGAGCATTTATCAGTAAGAGCAGGATTTTCAAAAACATTAGGCATTGACCTGATTCCTCTAACTGATGGTAATTTCCTGATGTATTGAATAGAAATAGTTTGAAATGCTTTCAAAATCCCACAGTATATGCCTGTGGCAGCTGGGGAGAGAGAGGACATTTCTTTTTTCTTTTTTCCTTTTGTGAACAACTTTTCCTGAATGCCTAACGTACTCAGACTCGAAACAGGTTTTTGTCTCTTGTGGGATTGAAGAAAGTTACAAACAGAAAATTCTCTTCAGAAAATTTCTGACAGGGCTGCAACCACATGTTTGCATAATTCAAAATTAAATTATTTCTTGTTTCTGTTTATAGAAGGCCATCTCTCCAGTTTTGGGAGTGAATGCAAGGCCTTTTCCAGCTCAAGTGAGAAGGCAGAGGTTATTTTTTAAATGCATTTCCTTGTTAAACTACTAGAGTGGAGGTTTTTTAGTTTCTTATGTTCTTGACTTCTTCTTTAACCTTGAGTCAGGGTGTCATCTCTCCTGTAGTTAACCTTAGTTGCTGAAGAGCAGTCAAATGCATTCACAGGACACCAAGACAAGAGGCTCTTATTATCCTGACTCCTTGCAAGAGAATAGAGAACCATAATAAAGGATATAGGAATTGTTCCATAAAGCTGAATGATGATTGGTGTGCTGTTCTATATAGTTTATTATTCATTGCTAAGAAATAATCCACTAATAGGACTTTTACACTATTTCTGAACCTCTGGAAATCTGTGTTAAATTGATCACGACAACAGAATCAGGGAAATAGAGCTGAGCTTGAGGAAGAAACAGAGAAAACAAAGAGAATATGGTTTCTGATTTCTGTCATGAGTTGTTTTCCCCCCCTTTCTCCCCCCAATGCCCTCCCCCGATGTGTGATACTAAAATGAATGACACACAGCAACTGGTTATCAAAGTTTGGGTGAGAAAGCCATTAATTGAAGGCTCTGTAATACAAACATGTTGCTTAGTTCTGCATTGCTTTACCGCATCCTATGTGTTTGTTCTTTTTCATTTCTGCTCTGGCAGATCTCCAGATCTCCTATGAATCTATGAGCTGCAGTGACAGAATCATTAAGCAATTGTTAGTGTCCTATGGGGGTGTGGACTCTAGCAGGCACCGTTATGTAAAATATCCTGAGTTGGTCTCCCCCAAAATAATGAAGTTGGTTTTAAAATCATGACCCCAAAAATATTTTGGGGAAAAGTTGGGTATTATTTGCTTTGCAGGTTTTTTTGCAATATCAGGGTTTATAGTCTTCAGTGTTCATCACTGTTTCAATCTTTTCAACTACTAGGGAACCCCAATGGGTAGATTTAAAAGCAACTTGAATAAGGTGACATAAACATAAATCTAAGCTTGTTACTAACTTCAGTTGTTCCTAGGGTTTTTAGTGAAAGTAAACCAGCACCCAGTTGCTGCAGGGCCCTGGAACCTGCTTATACTATTACCTTATTAAAAGAACTTGACAATGAAATGACAGATGGTTATGGCTTATTTGGTAGGTTTGTGGATTTGTGTGTGTTTGTTTGTTTTTGCATGTATAAAGCTTAGGGGTAACAGATGAGCATGCAAGTCTGATGGGAGCTATCATGTTTCATTAAGCAGCCATTTGTTATGGTCCCAAAATATAGAATTCTATGCTGATTGCTAAAAAATTTCACTCTGCCTTTAATGTGGCTGCTTTTCCTCATATCCTGTCCGTCACATGCTTCTTCATCCTAAGAACCTAGCATCTATTTACATTTTGTTTACTATATTTAGGGCTATGTTTTCAAACAGTTGATCCAAACTCCAGTTCTTGTGTGCAGTGTCTTTTTGCATGCAGGATTTCTGTCTGCTATTACTTGCGAGTAAGAAAGTTATTTAACCAAAGCAAGAGCCACTTGTATTCAGTTTACACTTAGGAATTAGGATTTGTGTGTGAAATGCTGGTTCATGCTGCTGTGTCTTTTAGAACTGGTATTATGTTAATAAGTACAAGAGAATTGCACAAAAAGGAAGTGCGGCTGAGTAAGTGAAGTGTGGTTTTCAAAGCCACTGAGCCAATATATTATGCACATTCAGTGGTGTGTATATTTATCTGCATCTCATAAGCACATGCAACAGGCCATTTCTTACTGAGACTAAGAGTGTTCTTCTTCTACTTTTTTCTTCAATGTCTTCTGAGTATGCTGAGAAAAGTACCACATTTCAAGGTTGGATTTTTGCATTTCTAGTTTCCTCTGCGACACTAGAAATGTTTGGGGTTTTTTTAAGTGAATAAACCTGAAACAAAATTGTAACTTGGAGCTGCAGATTGAAGCCTTTTGTAATAGACCAGCCTAGCAAGTGTGGTGTGTAGTTTTTTGTTTTCTTAATATAGTAGACAAGGTGTCCTGTGTAAAGTATAGACATTTCATATCTTGTGTAGGCTTAATATCTTGTTTAGTGCACATCTTTACATCTCTAAGACAATCAAATGCAACACTTTGTATTTCATGAAAGATATATGCATAAATAATAGATAAATAATACATAACTATAAGATAGATGATTATTACAGCAGTTTATTCTTTTAAGCCAAATGTTGCAAGAGATGGATTACTTCTCTCATGCTGAGGTTGCTGGGAACTGACCTTGAAAGCTTAATTTAATAAAATATATTTTGGAGCTTTTATTGTATCTGTTCTGAAACTGAACAGGCATTCATGGCTCATAAAGCACTTTTGAAAAATGGTGGATCCTGCCGTAAGTTAACCCTGCATGGATGTGTACTAACGTACAGCGCTATCTGAACATCTGTGCCAGATCCCATCGAGGGTTAACTTGCAGCGTGATCCCCAGCATCCCAGGCAGTCAGTGGCAGCCTCTGATCCCAGCCCCACGTGCAGCCTGGTTGGGGGAGGGATAGAGGAAGAGGGGTTTCTATCCTTGCAGTTGTCCAGGCCCTGTGGTGCACCACAGCCCAGCCAGGAGGAGGAGAGGTTCAGGAGAAGGAGTCTGAGGTCTTTCTTCCTGCAGCCACCCCAGCTGGAGTGCGGCGTGGTTCTTCCTGGCCACAACTGCTGCGAAGGAAGGGCTCTGGGATCTGTGCACCACTACTTGGCTGGGACTTCTGCCAGAGAAGGGCTCTGGGGTTTGTGTTCCTGCAGCAGCCCTGGTCAGATCACACCATGCTGCAGTTGCTGGCTGCAAATCTCAAGAGGCTGGAGCAGGGGGAAAGGTGCAGGGAGTGACCCCCTTCTTCCAGACCTGCCCCCCCCCCCCCAAGACCCCA
>NW_017728998.1:26738650-26739294 GCF_001723915.1 Gavialis gangeticus | reverse complement strand
CCCCCCCCCCAAGAACCCAGCCAGCAAGTTGTGGAGGGCCCCTTGTGGTGGAGGTGCTCTTCCCCACCCAGCCACTGCTGACATTTGCCAGCTGGCAGGGGGTGGGGATGGGGCTGGGGAGAGGGGCTGCTCTGGCAGCCTCCTAGGGGGCATGTAGGGGTGCCTCCAGTGGCCAGTACAGGTGGGCTGTGAGCCCCTATCCCCCCCCCACCAAACAATGAACCTCTGTTCATTTGGCTCCCACTCTAACTTACAGTGCTTTGAGTGCTGTAAGTCAGCGCACTTCTGCCAGGGCCTTTTTGAATGTCTGTACTAAGCCAACAACAGTACCCTGGCCACTGCCATTTAGGGTGCAGGCACTGGTTGTTACTTCTCTATTCTAACTGGAAAGCTTCTATGGGCAGGTAGGATGATTTGATGGTGTTCAATGAGAAATCTTCCTGGTTCCTTAGCAGCCTGGGTTTCAAATGGCTTCCAGGGTTTGTTTGTAAATCCTGAGGCACTCCTCCTAGAGGGTTACTAGAAATTAGGGAAACTTGGGGAGTCTCAAACATGTACAAAAGGTTGTGTGTGTATGTGTGTGTGTGTAAGGTAGAAGACAGCATGCGCGCGCGCACACACACAATGTGTGTGTGTGTGTGTGT
>NW_017728998.1:26737554-26738446 GCF_001723915.1 Gavialis gangeticus | reverse complement strand
TATATATATATATATATATGTATATGTGTATGTATATATATACACTCTGTGTGTGTGTGTGTGTGTGTGTGTGTGTTCCCTTCTGCAGCTTAAACATTGGTGAAGTTCACCTGGTTAGGTGTAGTCTGGTTACTGTGCTGTTTGAACAGTAGCAAACTTCAACTTTTGCAAGCGGTTTAACATGAATAAAAATGAAAAACTAGCTAGTTGTAATTCTTTTTCTTCTTTATCATGTGGTTAGAGAGACCACACAGAAACCCATATCAGCATAAAAAAATTGCAAAAACAGTTTGAGCAAGTCCCTGGGAAAACCAGATCAATTTCTGCTGTGAGCTTCAGGTTTCTCAGATTTCAGCACTAATCTTCTTCCTAAAGTCTTTCTATTAAATAGCAGAACCCAAGATATGCCTCAAGAATAAAATAAAAAAGTAGTGTTACAATGTTCTATTAAGCATACATTTTTATTTTATAAAACAGCACTATTTTTTAGAGGTAAAAAAGTGAATTTTGCTTCTATATTAGAGAAAAAAAAAGAGCCCCTAAGGTTATGCTGGTAAAGCACTGTCTAGCATTTAGGAAAGTTGCTATTATCCATTCACTGTGTGCTCTGCATACTCATTATATAAGGGAATGGAATGCCAGTCTTTGGCTTTGATATAGGTTTTATGTGTAGATTTTCTTCATTATTTTAATGTATTATTAGTAGTCTTACTAGGCCGTCTTGTTATGTTAATATATCTTAATTGTTTTTGCTCTTGCAATATAAAATATGTATTTATTTATATATTTATTTATACTGCTGCTTATCACAGCAGGATCTGACCACCTTTATTCTAAAATTGATAGGAGTAGTGAATTCCCTAGTAGACTTTGTGAGTTTTCTGGTATTTCT
>NW_017728998.1:26723850-26732554 GCF_001723915.1 Gavialis gangeticus | reverse complement strand
GGTTATGCTGGTAAAGCACTGTCTAGCATTTAGGAAAGTTGCTATTATCCATTCACTGTGTGCTCTGCATACTCATTATATAAGGGAATGGAATGCCAGTCTTTGGCTTTGATATAGGTTTTATGTGTAGATTTTCTTCATTATTTTAATGTATTATTAGTAGTCTTACTAGGCCGTCTTGTTATGTTAATATATCTTAATTGTTTTTGCTCTTGCAATATAAAATATGTATTTATTTATATATTTATTTATACTGCTGCTTATCACAGCAGGATCTGACCACCTTTATTCTAAAATTGATAGGAGTAGTGAATTCCCTAGTAGACTTTGTGAGTTTTCTGGTATTTCTCACTTTCCAATGCAAAACTCCAGTTTGAGATTTTAGTTTTCAAATTATTTAGATTTTATTAGTATGTTGTTTAGGGATGGAGGGGGAAGGAAGTATTAAAATTATGAGTGCCAATCACAAGGTAAAAAGGCTTTTTAGAAGAGAGGTTTTGCAGTGTTTGCTAAAGATGATTAAAATTAGTCTTTATTTTAAAGAAACTGCTGGTGTTAATTTTGTTGCCTGCTCCTTCCATAATACAAATGTACATAGTACTTGATCTTTTCACTAGCTGTTCTCAGGCCACCAGAAGCAAATTTTTTGTAGCAAGTCACCTCCCTGACCTAAACATTTGTTCAGCGGGATGGTAGAAATGATTGTTCTCACTTTATAATATTCATTATGTGTTGTTATTTGTGATTGAGAAGCTAAACTTGCATTTAATTTAGCTATTGGTACATATAACTGTTAGTAACGATGTTAGATGGGAATTTATTTCTTTTTTGTTCTGAGCAATGAAGCCAGAAGAGCTAAATTTCACTGAGGACGTGACTTTGTACTTAAGGTAATGGTGTAAGCATTGCAATCTGGGTTCTGTTCCTTTCTCCTTCTGATTTACATGACCTCAGTGAAGTCTCTAGGCTTTCAAAGACAGGGATCTAAGCTGTTGAAGAGCATTTAATGGGATTTTTGAAAGTGGTAGGTGCCTTGTCTCTACTAAAGTCAGTGGGATTTGGGTGCCTGGACAGAACTGCTCAATACTCAGATTTTCCATCCCATGAAAAGTAGTGAACTGTAACAAATTCCAGATGTGAGTGCGCAAGGATTATGCTGACCACTGAAGAGAGGGGTGGGGGGAGTAGTCTTACTGCAGACCTGCACGCAGGACTTGGAACAATGATGCTGATAATTATTTAATTGATTTTGTATATATATTGTATACGTGTGTGTGTGTGCGTGTGTGTGTATGTTTCATTCATATTGTGGTGGTGTTGTTGTTGTGATGTTGAATAGTGTTGCTAACATATAGATAGCAATTAAATATATATAAATAACATTCAACAGCCCAGTAACAACAACAATACAATATCAATTAAACCCAAAACAGTATGTATATAACAATGAGAACAATCCAATCTCAATAACAGAGGGTGCCAGAGACACATGGCACTCTCATACACTTCCAGCTCTCATTCACAGATGTTTCCCTGTCACTACTCACATACTGTTACTTGGCTGCTCTTCCAGCCACACACACCCAGAGAAAACCAAGGGAACACAGCAGAGGCACAAAGGGGATATTCACTCACAAACAGCTGTGGATCCTCTGTTCACTGCAGTTATGCACCCTAAGCTGGGATGAGCTTTGGCCTGCCGGGCCCTCCTGTCGTACACAACTGAGCACACTGCAGATGCACACACAGGGATACACACCCATCGCAGAGAGCACAGAGGACTCCTGGCCTTGCTGTACAAGGATGTTGGTCCCCCGGACCCTCACCTTGCACACAGTCTGGACCGCATGGCTCACAGACTGGATAGGTCCTTTGGACCTTCACTTGGCCTGTGTCCATGCTCCCAACTCCCACAACTCTCTGTTCTGGAACCAACTTCCAAGGGAAGTGGTGATGGCTCCTACCCTGGGGGTCTTTAAGAGGAGGCTTGACGTCTACCTGGCTGGGGTCATTTGAGCCTGGTTTTTCTCTTCTGCCCAGGGCAGGGGGTCGGACCTGATTATCTACAAGGTCCCTTCCGACTCTACTTCTGTGAATCTATGAAACTCTGTCAATCTTTCACCATCAAGACTCATGCTGGTCCAAACACCCAGGGATCAGAGAACAGATTGACCTCTCAGGTCCACCCTTATTTGCCTGTCTTCATCTGTCAGTCCCTGCGCACACAGAAAGCACAGATCCAAATGATCTGGGCCCTTTTATACCCAACAGGTGACTGGCATATGTCAATCAAATTTTCTCCCAATCACAAAGCTGTCCACCTAGCACTTCACAGGTTGCGCTCAGTGCTAAAGTTTTTACTCGACACTTCAATTTAGCAGGCAACTTTTACCTCCAGGTAAGCTCCTGCTCACAATATGTTACATAACTAGGCATGCTGCACATGCTCTGCTGATCAAAGTAGGTCAGTGACATTGTTGAGGTGGCAAGTTCACATCTTCTGGAATATTCACACCCCTTGTCAATCGGCACATGTCTCAATGGGATGCAAGGCCAAGGAACCAGGGCTAATGTTACCTGCCAGGTTTCACCTCACTAGGGTGGCAGCTGCTGCTGTAGCAGCACAGATAGCAACACAGGCTCCCCAGGGGCTGGTCCTGGTGCCCCTGTACCATATCAAGGGAGGTAGTGGGTAAGCGGGGTGACTGCCCCAGGTCCTGAAGTGAAGGGGCACCAACTGGTGCAGCCCACAAGGGCAGGGCACGGGGTGGAGCTTTGAGCAGCTCATTTGAGATGGGGAGCAGCTCGTGCTGCTGCGTATACCTCCAGGCAAGCATGGGGGGGAGCATGTGCCCCTTGGATCTGTGTGTGGGGGGGGCAAGGGTGGGGTGCTGCTGCAAGCTTGCCCTGGGCACCAAACTTCCTTGCTATGATACTGTGGTGGCTTGCTCACTCCCTGCCTTGCCCCAGTACATTACTAATCATGGGGCTGTGCTTGCCTGGCTCCTGCAGCCAGGCAGTGTGAGGCTGCGCTTGCCATGGCAGACAGCTGGGGGGAGGGTACCATGCTGGTGCCCCCCCATGTCAGTGTCCAGGGCTGATGCCTGCCTCACTCTTACAGTTACATTACTGAAAACTTCTGTCTTGAGCAAAAATTAGGGAATGGGGCTTCTGGGAAAGGAAAAAGATGAGAAATAAGACAAAAACTTCAAAGTATAAAAAATTTAGTGCTTGGAAATTTGTTTTTTTTCCCCAAATTTATTTTGTGATTTTTATATATTTTTAATTTTTAGTATTTTTGTTTAATTAAAAACAGCTGCTGCTGGGCTGAGTACTGGATTTTTTAGGATTCCTCAGAGTTTTAATTAAAGGCAGGGATTGTCATGGTGTGTTCTGATTCTGAATTTTCTAACCCAAAAAATCATCCATCAGAAAGCTCCTCATCCAGCCCTTGTGCCTGGGGGCACTTTAAAATCCAACTAGATGCTTACAGTAGGTGCTTAAATACCTTGTGAAAATCTCTTTTGTAAGCACTCCTAAGCAGAGTTTTTTTTAATGTGTAAATTAGAATGCTACTTTTTCTTCTGCCTCTGTCTTTCTTGTCCTTTTAAACATCAGGACAGGGGATATTGTCTGCTCTGAGTTTGTACAGGTTGGATGCATCACTATGTACTGCTATTATACAAATAATGAATAGCATTAACTTGGTTTGGTCTACCCACATTATTTTTGAGCTTTGTTGTCAGAAATTATTTTCAGTTTGTATCTATCCAGGAACTTTATCATCATTTTACTCTTCATTTCAGTTTTAACCCAGTAATATCAAGACATGATTGGGAACGAATGGTAATACAAGTGTGAGATGCTTATCTGATACCTATTTGTTTGGCTGAGAAAACCATGTTAAATACTAGGGGAACAGCATAAAGAAACTTGATTATTTTTCCTATAGTTAATTATGGTACATAACATCTCCCTTATTCTTGCTCATAAGGGATGTATGAATTTAAAACCAGAATGTGCTGGAGATAGGCACAGCATGCTTGGGGCTATGCATTTGATCCTGGCATTTTAAATTAAACTTTGTACAACAACCAAGTCATATTTAGATGTGTATTTGTTTACATTCAAATGCAATTATTTTAACTTATGTAGGTATAGGCTAAGTGTAAACATTCAAACAGCTTGAGGCAGTGTCATATAAGTTGTGCAGTTTTCTGTAAGTGGCATAGGGTAGATTGGTAGCAAACAGAATGCGTGTTTGCCCAGGGAGGGCACAGGCTACCTGCATTGGCCTAGGCCAGCAGGTTGGGATCACTCCTGCATGCCTCCCAGGCTCCTGGGGCTGCTGGAAACTGCCAACAAAGCTGAGCACCTGAGCTATCCCTGACTGGCTGCTCAGTATGGGTGAGCATGCGCTGCTCCCCATGCTGCATCATCTGTCACAGACATCTGCAAGCTGCAGGCAGGCAGCATGGTGAGGGGGGGAGGGAGGCATCTGTGTCCCTGTTTGAACCCTATCATGAAGCACCCACAATGTACATACAGACCTAACACTGAACCCAGGAGAACCCCCGCAAACAGGTGCAACCACACAGAGCCCGACTGGGTTGCTGGACACAGGCAAGCATTTCCTCCCCTTCTCCCAGGAATCGGGTGCTTTATGATGGAGTTCATGTGGGGACACATACCTCCCTTCCTCCCCCCCCACAGTTCCTGCCTGCTGTTGATAGCTGGCCAAAGGGAGGAGGTGGGGCTACAGAAAGGGTCTATGTCGGCTTGGTTCTGGGACAGCTCATGGGTGGGGTCCATTGTGTGCTCTGCCAGAGCAGCCAAATGTGGGGCAAGTGCTATTGCACCTCCCTGCAAGGGGGCAATAGCAAGGGGCTTCAAAGGTGCCTCGGATGCCGGTGGACAGTGACCTAACTTTGAATTGATGGGAGAACTGGTACTGATGTCCGATGCACCTATCTAACCTTAAACTGATATGAATACTATTGAACCAGGTCTATCGTTGGTTAGATTCCAATATTTTTAGACCAGTCTGTGTGCACCAAACTTCTGTTCTGCTACAGGTTTAGACCCATTTCTGATCACTTAGGTAAAAGCACAATTTCTGTACTTGGCCATAGTTTGCGGTGTAATGGAGGAAGATAATGAGGGAAATTTTAATTAAATTTATAAACTAAAGAAACTTGTATATGGAAATAAGCTGGTTTTTTTAATAGCTTGAAAACACAGGGCATCTATAGATGTGCAGTGAGGCTGCTCCAACATACCGTAATTACAGCATATTGGAGCAGTATCCATTAATTGAGTCTGCAGAAGCGTGGTAATTACTGCACTCAAGCAGAATCCTGGTGGGCCCTCCTCGACTGTCTGTTACCGCAGGATGTCTGTTGCCTTAACGACTGTTTGTGTCCTCCGACCTCCCCTGTAGCCACACTCATGTCTCGCAGATGTTACCAGTGAATCATTTGCCCTAAAGACAAAGAGGTAGGGAAGGCTAAGGCCAGCCTTCCCACCATTAGGGCCCTGGCCTTCTCTGTCTCTGTCCTTTCCTCTAGCTGGGCCTTTTAGCCTAGGCCCACCATGCCAGACGTGGCTTCTGGGCCCTGGCCCCGGCTTCACCCCTCTCAGGGTGCTGGGCCCCCAGCCCTATCTGGCTTCCACCTGGGCTGGGCTGGGCTTCAGCCACTCTCTAGGCTTCAACCCCTGTTGGCTTAAGCCTACTCTGTCTTGAACTCTGGCAGGGCTCAAAACACTGGTGTGCCCATGGCATTCCACCGTGGCCTCCTCAATCACCCCTTCTAGCCACTCCAGGTCCACTGGGCTGAAGCTTGTACAAAAACATAAGCCCATTGGCTGTAAATAAAATGCCCCCCACACTGGGTCCTACTCCCTGCAAGCTATGAGCCTGCTACTTGCAGTCTACAAGGCAGCTCTAATGCCAGGGAGTCCCTCTGCTGTAGCCATCCTGCTCAGGAGCTCCTCTCCCTGCCACCTGCAGGGTCAGATTATAAACCCAGGGCAGGCATACCTCCTACACCCTGCCCCTTCCAGTCAGGTGACTTGGCCACCCACAGGTAGGTCTGACACCTAGCTTCCAGAGCAGCTTACAACTGCCACTTCTGCTTTATCAGGGCTCTGTCCTACTGTCCTATTGTTGGGCTGCTAGCCCTGCAATAGGCACTCTTAGTTTGTGGCTCCCTGACTGCCCACACCTCTGCAGCCAGCCCCTAATGAGCAGTTTTCCCCCTGACCTGGGGAATCTCCCTGCTGCTGCTCATCTCTTAAAATAACAGGGAGCCAGAGCCTCCTGTTATAACACAACAAATAAAGTCAATATGAGATGTTGCACAGGTGTTGACAGCAAAAGGCTGTACCCAAAACATTCATGTAAGGGTTAGAGTACTGGGGAACAAGCTGTTTATACAACTTACATGGTTGAACTGCCTGAACACGATTTTCAAAGTTAGTTCTGTTTCGTTATTCTTTTCAGTGGGAGACTTTTCAAATTGGCTAGAGCAAACGGTGAACACATCAACTTGCACTCATTTTATGCCAGCCAGGTTGTGTTAACTGGCTGGCTTTGCATTTTAGGTTTGCTCTGATTACAATTGACGGGTCCCTTGTTTGTTTGTTTGCTATATTACTCTCCTCTCTCTAGGCTTCTCCACCTCTCTTTCTGTAAAATTAAAATTTCAAGATAGAAATAGATTATAAGTATTTTCACTATCAGAATCTTATTGTAGAATTAAGTAGCATTATGCATGATTGTGGCAGCTTCATGCAGGAGATTCCATTAGTAGTGTATAAATATCGAATGATAATCAAGGTCAGGTATAAACTGTCAGGACTGTGGTTGTAATAAATGCAGAGGATCAGAAAATTGCTTCATAAAAAAATATATGGCTTTGTTCCAAGACCAAATCTAAACCACAGAAGCAAATTAGAAGAGGGTATTTCAAGAACACTTGAAATAAGCTACTGTTTTAGGACACAAAGGGCACATCTACACGAGACGCCACGACATCATAGCAGTGAGCTACAATGACATAGCTCATCGCTACAGTGATGTAGCATTGGTGGACACTAACCGTGATGCCACTGCTACTGTGGCTACTTGTGCTGTAGGGTCGAAAGTGACTCGTGCTGCCAGGACTGCACGCACAGTACCAGCAGGTACAGTGCAGTCAGGGGCACGTGTAGACAACCCCAGTGTGATGTGTCTGAAATGTATCATGCTAATAGATTTTTTTTTTTTTTTTTTTTAATATAGCAGTATTAATAGGTTCACTTTGCGGTAAAGCAGTCATTGTAATATTTTTTTTAATTATGTTTCTCTAACCTGTAGTATTCTTGTATCTCTCCATATTGGAGGATTCAAATTTTGGCTCCAGGAGGCATCGATTCATAGATGTAGGGTTGGAAGGGACCTAGCAGATCTTCTAGTCTGACCCCCTGCCCTGGGAAGGAGAAAAAACTGGGCTCAAATGACCCCAGCTAGGTAATTGTCAAGCCTCCTCTTAAAGACCCCCAAGGTAGGAGCCAGCAGTACTTCTCTTGGAAGTTGGTTCCAGATCCTAACCGCCCTAACTGTGAAGTAGGGCCTTCTAATGTCTAGTTTGAACCTACTCTCTAACAACTTATGGCCGTTACTCTTTGTTACTCTGGGAGGTGCTTGGGGGGAACGAGGTCTATCCCATTCCCTGCTGGTCTCCCCTAGTAAGTTTATAGTTGGCCACCAGGACCCCTCTCAGCCTTCTCTTGTGAAGGCTGAACAGGTTCAGGTCCCGTAGCTTCTCCTCATAGAGTCTGCCCTGCTGTCCCTGGATCATGTGAGTAGCCCTCCTTTGGACCCTCTCAATGCTGTCCACATCCCTCCTGAAGTGCAGTGCCCAGAACTGGATGCAGTACTCCAACTGCAGCCTGACCAGTGTTGCATAGAGGGGGAGGATCACCTCCTTGGCCCTGCTTGTGATATATCTGTGGATGCATGACAAGGTGTGGTTAGCCCTACTGACCATATCCTCACATTGGCAGCCCATGTTCATCTTGGAATCAATAATGACTCCAGGATCTCTTTCTGCCACTGTGCTTTCAAGAAGAGAGTTCCCCAGCCTATAGGTATGCTGCTGGTTCTTACTGCCCAAGTGCAGCACCTGTATTTGTCAGTATTGAATCCCATCCTATTTTCTTTTGCCCACCCTGGTAACCTGTCCAGGTCCAGCTGTATTCTGTCCCTCCCTTCTAGCATGCCCACCTCACCCCAAATCTTGGTGTCATCCACGAATTTAAACAGGGTGCTTTTTACCCCCTCGTCCAAGTCACTAATAAAAAAAATTGAACAGTGCAGGCCCAAGGACCGAGCCCTGGGGAACTCCACTGCTCTCATCCCTCCAGGTCGAATATGACCCATCCACCACCACTTTTTGAGTGCGGCCCCTCAGCCAATTTACTATCCATCTGACTGTGTAGGCATCAATGCCACAGTTGCCTAGCTTTTTAATGAGAATGGGGTGGGAGATGGTGTCAAAGGCCTTCCTGAAGTCCAGAAAGACTACATCCACCACAACACCCTCATCCAATGATTTTGTGACCTGATCATAGAAGGCAATCAGGTTGGTCTGACAGGACCTGCCCATAATGAACCCATGCTGGTTGCCCCTGAGCATCATTCCCCTTGCTGGTCCTTCACAGA
>NW_017728998.1:26710762-26718850 GCF_001723915.1 Gavialis gangeticus | reverse complement strand
CTAACAGTCCTATAGTTGCCCGGGTCCTCCCTCCTCACTTTTCTGAAGATGGGGACCATGTTTGCCATCTTCTAGTCATCTGGCACCTGGTCAGAGCACCATGAGTGCTCATAAAGCCGTGCCACGGGCTCTGTGATAACCCCTGCCAATTCCCTCAACACCCTGGGGTGGAGAGCACCTGGACCAGCTGATTTGAACAAATCCAGCCCCTGCAGAAGTTCTCTAACTTGGTCCTCCCTGACCCTAGGCCTGGCAGAGTCTCTCCTGAGTCTGTCCTGAATATCGGTGGGGGAGTCCCGGGCCCTGCACAAAAAAATGGAGGCAAAGAAATTGTTAAAAAGGCCTGCTTTTTCTTCTGGTGTAACCACCGTATTGCCTAGAGTATCCTGCAGGGGCCCCACATTACCCGCATCTTTAGCCTCCAATGTATGGGTAATGGAAATAGAGAGTAAAGGTCATGCTGCAGACCTCAGTAAAACCTCTTTATAAAATAATTTGTATCTGCCCCCTCTCTCAATCTAAGCAAACTTCCAAGTAGTGGAGGTAATGTCTCATATTTTAGCTATTGGGGAAATAGAATAATTCTGAAAGCAGAACCAAAGTCTGGAAACATGTCTTGTTTTCTTAGATCAAAGGAAATCTGTTTGAATCATGGATACTTTGAAGTAAGTAAACAATTCAAAATTCAACCCAGAAATACTGAAATCTATTCTCTGTTGTCTCCTGGGATGACTTCCTGATTTTTGACTGACCTTGGAGAA
Source organism: Gavialis gangeticus (assembly GCF_001723915.1). Taxonomy (NCBI): domain Eukaryota; kingdom Metazoa; phylum Chordata; order Crocodylia; family Gavialidae; genus Gavialis; species Gavialis gangeticus. The sequence continues at coordinate 26,718,089 of NW_017728998.1, read as the reverse complement.
AAGTCTTAGTTATACAATCTGATCCACAGTTCCTATGGAAAATTAATTGATACTAGTACATAAGAATCTAAGCTCTCAGGTAAGATCAGGATACAGATCCTTTCTAAATGACTTTCTGATAAGCGCCCTCAGGGAAGCCAGCTGTTCAGCATGCCAGATCATAGTAATGATAATCCTATTTTTCCAACAATATGGCTTTCTAGTGAGCTGCCAGAAGAATTATCTCATCTTTAAATAGGTTATCCAACACTGTAGGTCAGTAATTAACATGACTTTCTACCATGTCCTGAAAGCCCCTTTGGCTAATATCTCAATCCAGTTCCATCACTTGCACTTTAGAGACTAACATTTTCTTGACCTTGGCAAACTTCCATGTATAGCCTCTTGAAGGATTCCTTCTGATTGTCCGGTAAAGTATCCATTTGAATCTGCATTATGTAACTTGGATTTCAGATTACATCGTGTATGTACATTTTCTTCCTTGAAATAGGTTGATATAATGCCAGATTGTTTTCATTTGTTCATTTGCAATCTCATCACGCTTATCATGGAAATGTCAGCCTGAGGTCAGAAACAGCAAAACTTTTTTGTCACTGTATATGTGCATGTGTGTGTGATGGTGTATTTTCTGTACAACTTTTAAGTTAGTAAATGCCACATTTACTTGAAGGGAGATCTTTATCCTTGATACTAAGGAATTGTTGCCCACAATTGAATATTTGGGGTCTGTTTAAACACGACAATGTTACAGTGTAGTTCTTTGTATTCACCCCTTGATGTCTGGGCTGGCATGCTGCAATCAGAAAACTCAAGCTACCATATTGCTGTTAGGGAGATGAAGCTTGTGTGCCTTTGGGGAAATCATTTCACCAGGCACAGTGAAACTAAAGCTAATTCAATGGTGTTAGCCTGAAGTGAGAAAATAGGACAGCTATATACTGTAAATACACGCAGGCTTAGATGATGCAATGAACAGAATATGTCATGAATAGTGAAAAAGGTGAAGGACCGAGAGGAAAGGATTATTTTGTGTGTGGTGTTTTGTATATCACCTCTCCCTTTCCCCCCTGTTGTTTGAAAATTGAACTCACAGATGTTATGGTGTATCTGTTGGATCAAATTTTAAAGGCCCAATTTTCAGAAGTAAAAGTCTACATTCTCATTTTTTTGGAAGAACCAATTATAAAAGCAAATAGGCAGAGTAAACACCCACAGTGAAAACCTGTCCTAATTGTAAATAGCAAAATGTCTATAACCATGTTTAGCCATACTTCCAAAGTTGTAGAGATTAAATTGGATGTTGTTTAGAGAGAATTGGAGTTTTTTAAAAAAAAATCTATAACACTTTTGTTCATTTTTGGACAGTGAAATGCAAACAAAGTTATTGAAAGCTCACTTTAAAGTGGTTGGATTTTCTTTTTTACTGTAGTTCCCCTCCTATCCTCACTCTCCCCTCCCCCGCCCTTGAAAGCCTTCAAAAAGGGATAAATACTCTAATAGTACACATTGATAGTACATTGTGACATTTTTTTTTCTTTCAATCACATTTGAGGAAGGGATACTACACCTTGGTAGAGATATACAAGTGGAGCAACCTACATCACTTCAGTGGTACTATTCAGGGTGGTTCAGGTGAGACATATACTTTTGTTCCTTCTAGTTTTAGGCCCTAAAACTGGAGATTTGAAGCAAAGGTGGTATGTTTTTAAGTAAAACATATAATTACAGTTGGCATCGATTATTTGAGTATTCTTGCCGTATTTACTCATCATCACATACAGACTCTCGTAGTGTCTCCTGGAGATAGTGAGATTAAACATCATTTAAATACCACATCAATTAAATATCTTGTGTCATAAATAAAACATTTGCTTAGCAAAGTCAAACATGACAATTTACTTTAAGGTTAAGGTCCCTTTGAGTCTCTGCTTTGACAGAATTTTTATTTTGCTGTATTTGTTACTGTATAAAGTATATGTACATATTGATTTGCATGTGTGATGAGAGTAGCTATCTGGTGTGTGTTTTATATACCATGCTTTACATTTCTCTTGTAACTAATGTACTGCAGAACCAAAATGATAGTAAATTTATACACTGACTTTGCAGTATGAAGTAAGCCTTTGTCTGAAGAATCATGAGCCAGCATTCAAGTCATGCTCAAGGTCAATTCATTTACATTCAGTAATTAAAAAAAAAGGCATATTGAAAAGTGGTGAATCCTGAGTAGTATGCATGAAAGATCATTTATCAGACTATTATGACAAACATTTTATGCTATTAATGACTTTCCTTCAGACATGCTTATGCATTTCAGGTTGTAAAATGACAGGCTTGTTGGCTTCTTGAAGAGCTTATTGAACTGAACAAGCTAGTATGAAATTTTGCATTTCACTGTGGATTGAAAGGTTTGCTATGGAGAAGTTCTGGACATTTCAGAGAATTTTAATCTTTATTTTGTTTTAAATATGCCGTTCTGATATTAGGAGGGTACAAGTAAAGAAACAGTTATCTGTGGAAACCTGACAGGGTGGGGAGAGTCTTGACAATTTAAAAAAAAAATCTTTATTATGTTCTCAAACTCTCTTCCTGCATTAACTGTGGTTCACCCCAAGTTTCACATTAAATACTTTTTGCTTTATTCTGAGAGGTTTCTATGTTAAAAAGGCTGCTGTACTACTTTATAACTTACTTTAAGGTAAAGGGTCAAACTCAACTTAGTTCTAAAATACTTTTCCTTTTGTATAGAAAATTCCACAATGAGCATTTTATGAAAACTTAATTCAATCTCCTGGCCCAGACTAGAACACCCCACTCAGTTTTAAAATAATTATTGTAATCAATTGATAATTGGTTCTTTCAGATTTACCTACAACAGAGGGATCATACTTACCTCCTACCCTTGGCTGGATCTGCACTATGGGGCTCCTTATATCGGGGCACAGGATAGCTCCAGTGGCAGCAGGAGGTCTGGCCCCTGCCCAGTACGCATGGTAACAGTAGCTAGAGCACTTGCCAGATTTCCCATGCCAGAGCTCTTTCTCCTGCGGTGGAGCACCTTGCATTTCTCTATGTTGAATGTCATCAGGTTTTCATCTGCCCACCTTGCAAGCCTGTCCAGGTTGACCTGAATCCCCAGCCTATCCTCTAGTGTGACTGAGCTTCCCCATAATTTGGTGTCATGTGCAAACTTAGCCAGTCTGCTTCTGACACCCAAATCCAGATAATTTATGAATATATTAAAGAGTGCTGGTCTGAGTACTGAACGCTAGGGGAAACCACTGGTCACCATGCACCATGTTGACTCTGTTCCATCAACTATCACTCTCTGGGTCCAACCATGGAGTCGGTTCCCCAGCCATCGGACCATAAGATTGTCAAGGCCACAATTCCCCAATTTTACCATGAGGACATCATGGGAGACCAAGTCAAAGTCTTCTTTGAAATCCAAATATATGACATCAACCTCTCCTCTCTTATCCAGGTGACACATCACCTGGTCAATAGAAGGAAATGAGGATGGTCAAGCAAGACCTACCCACACCGAAACCATGTTGGCTATCTCTCAGAATGTTGCCTTCCATTAGCCTGTTGATGGATTCTTTGATAATTTTTTCCAAGATCTTTCCAGGGACTGAAGTCAAACTGATTGGCCTGTAGTTCCCTTGATCTTCCTTCCTTCCTTTCTTGAAAATAGGCACCACATTGGTCCTCTTCCAATCTTCTGGAACCTCTCCTGAGCACCACGAGTTCTCAAATATCCTCCCCATTGGTTATGCTATGATGAAAGCCAACTCTTTTAGCACTCTTGGGTGAATTCCGTCTGGGTCAGCTGACTTGTGGATGTCCAGCCTCTCAGGGTGTTCCCACACAAGGTCTTCACTAATTGTAGGTATATGATCACCCTTACCCTGGTAATCCTACATCTTGTCAGGTAGAGTGGTCCCCATGGGCTGGTAGACAATCAATGCAAAGTAATCATTGAGGAGATTAGCTTTTTCCTGGGTGTCAGTTGTCAGCTGGTCCATTTGGTTCAGCAGGGGTCCACTGTTGCCCTTGTTTATTTTTTTCCCAACTTCCCAAGTGTCCCAAGGGAATGGATCCGGGCAGATCTGGACTGGTTGGAAAAATGGGCAGAACCAAATAGGATGCAGTTCAACAAAGACCAGTACAAAGTGCTGCACCTGGGCAAAAAGAACCACCACCACACTTCTCAGCAGCATGGCAACAGAAAGGGATCATGGAGTCACAGCTGATTCCAAGATGAACATGAGTCATCAATGTGATGAAGTGATCAACAAGGTTAACGGCACTTTATCATGCATTAGCAGATGCATGACGAACAGGTCCAGGGAGGTGATGCTTCCCCTCTATGCAGCACTGGTCAGGCTGCAGTTGGAGCACCATGTCCAGTTTTGGGTGCCACACTTCAAGAGGGATATGGACAACCTCAAGAAGAGGGCCACTTGTATGGTAAGAGGCCTGCAGGCAAGGCCCCATGAGGAGAGACTGAGGGACCTAGATCTCTTCGCAAGAGAAAGCTGAGAGGTGGTCTTGTGGCTGCCTATAAATTCATCCAGGGAGAGCAGCAGGGAATAGGAGATACTCTATTTACTAGGGCACCCCCTGGAGTAACTAGGAACAATGGCCACAAATTGACAGAGACCAGATTTAGGTTGGGCATTAGAGAGAACTTCACAGTAAGGGTTGCCAAAATCTGGAATGGGCTTCCGAGAGAGGTGATGCGGTCCCCTACCTTGGGGGTCTTCAGGAGGAGACTGGACAAGCACCTAGTTGGGGTCATCTAACCCTAGTGCTCTTTCCTGCCCAGGGCAGGGGGTCAGACTCAATGACCTACTGAGGTCCCTTCTGACCCTAACATCTATAAATGGGGTCTATGTTACTAATGTGAAATGGCCTGTTCCTGATGGTTATGTCCATTGCCCCTGACAGTCTGAACCACTTCAGTGTCAATCTCAGCTGCAAGGATAGGAGGGCTCTAAGAAATATCTCTATAGATTTCATGCCTGTTCTAGAAAATAACATGGCCATTGAGCCTGTTTAGTAGTGCAGTTCCAGAGAACCTTCCACCATTTTATCCTTTGAACAAATGCACACAGCCACAGGTGGTCAGATTCTAAAAATCAGACATGTAACTGCCTATTGCATGTGCAAACTTTTATGTAAGGACTCAACTTGTGTATGCAAGTCGAGCAGTTTTATAGGTGTAAGTAATCACTTAGCCGGCAAGTACATGCATGTGTACATTAGTGAATGGAGCTGAGTGCCCTTTGTAGTATATAGGCTTAAAATAAACATGGAAAGGGTATGTTTTATTTTTATTTATTCTGAGACTTTTTCCCCACATGTTAAATAATATCTACCTGAGCTCCATTTGTTTTTCTTCATTTCCTTTGTTCTCCCTCTTTTTTTCCATACTGTCTGTCGGTCTGTTGGTCTGTCCCTTCCCTGCCCCATCCTTCTTTCTCTATTAGTGATGCCTTCCCTTCTATTCTATTCCACCCTATTAACTCATTCAAATTGCTTTTAGTGGCTAGGTACAGACATTAAAAAGCCTAAGACGGAATTGATCTAAGTTGCATGGTTTTCTGTAAGAAGAATAGTTAAGATTGGTAGCTAACAGAACAGACATTTACCCTTTGGTGGGACACTCAAGTCTTAGACTGGGTTTTGCCATTTGTAATCCAGCCTGTGCGCGCCAAATTTCTTTTCTGTTATGCATATAGACTGGTTTCATATCATTTATACCAGTAAAAGTCTAATGTCTGTGCCTGGCTTGAGTTAGATGAGGTAAAGGGAGGAGAGCAAAAAAGGAGCTAGGTTTCCTGCTCAGTTTGGATTTGTCTTAGCTGTTTGTACCAAGTCATGTTACATTTACTGCAACCGTAGAATCTCAATAATCCAAGTAAGTCCTGAATATAGCAATTTTTACCCTTTTTATATTTTAGACTGAAAGGATGGCCATGTGGCTATTCATATCCATATAGCAGAATAGGCCTGGAATAAACTTTATAAAGGAGAAAATCATGTTTTGTCATTGATAATGATGGCTTAATCATGTCTGACTGCTGTTGGTGTCTACGGCGTAGTGAGTTCTCGGAACAATACACTGCAGAGCTTCCTGTAAACCTTTGGCAACAGTCAAACTCTACAAGAAATCTATGTGCAATCTTGCATCTATTATAATTAAGATGAGCTTTTTCATGATTTTACTTAACATGAATCCAGCATAGATTTGTCACTGCAGCATGGATTAATAGTTCCGTGACTTGAAATATACATTTATATATTCAAAGTTTAGTTGAAATACTCACCATAGAGGAGCTAAAAAGAGCAGCTGTGTTTGAAATCAATACCAATTTCAGCAAGTTTATTTGGAGCTATTTTATTTGGTATTAGGCTTACTTGGAACATTACTGCTTCCTCAGGAGGTTGTGTTTTGATGATCTGTGTACTGTCATTAATTACACTCTTGATATTCAAAGGTATTCAGTAAATTTTCATTTATTGAGATAAAGAATGAAAATTTTCCTTCCCTCAGAAATTATCCCAGAGTATTTGCAGCTTTCGGTACAGTTGTACCAAATGGCTCAATAAGTCCACTTAGTGACAGGTGTTGAGGCATCTTTGAATATATACATATTATTCAGTATTTTGGTCCTATGTGGTTTTGAGAGCATAGATAAGCAATTTCTGTATTATCTGGAACCCTAAACATAGGCCTGAACTACTGGCTTTTTGCTTGGCTTTGCAAACCTAATACATGTCTGTTTTTGTTTATCTCTATATGTGAATGAATCATCCCAATATGCAATGGCAGGAAATGTTCCTGAATCTATCTGTTACTTCATGGTATTTTTGCTTCAAGACTCTTCTTCTTTTCAGGACATTTTGTTTTTATCAGAGGTTATAATGCTCCCCCCCACCCCAATTCTTTGTATAAGATGGGGCTAGTGAAATGGTTTGTACAAGAAAGTGACTGCAAGAATGTGTTCTGAAAGTGGTTAATCTGCCAGCTTCTCCATCTTCTGCAATGAATTTCACAAATTAATTATGTGCTCTCTGTACCTCTGATCATCCTCGTTGTCTATCTCTTTACTTTTTTTCTAGTTCTGCTATCTCCTCGTGGAAGTGTGCTGGGGGACCAGAGCTTTATGAAGGGTTGGAGGTGTGGATACCATTAAGAATGGTATAATGATGGTTTCTATATTGTTTTCAATTCTCTTCTTAATAATTCCTAATGTTCTATTTGCTTTTGAAGTACTTATGGTCCACTTCTGGGTCCAATGTTGAGTGCACAGGGGAC
>NW_017728998.1:26703552-26705762 GCF_001723915.1 Gavialis gangeticus | reverse complement strand
TCTGATCATCCTCGTTGTCTATCTCTTTACTTTTTTTCTAGTTCTGCTATCTCCTCGTGGAAGTGTGCTGGGGGACCAGAGCTTTATGAAGGGTTGGAGGTGTGGATACCATTAAGAATGGTATAATGATGGTTTCTATATTGTTTTCAATTCTCTTCTTAATAATTCCTAATGTTCTATTTGCTTTTGATTGCTGCTGAGCACTTGGCTGATGTTTTCTATCCACAGTAATTCCAAGATCTATCTTAACTAGTAACAGCTAATGTAGAGTTCATCATTAGGCATGTCCATCTTGAGTTATTCTTTCTCATGGGCATCACTTTGCGCTTAACAACATTAATCTCCATTTACCAGTTTGTTTCCCGTTCACTCAATTTTATGCAATCTTTCTGCAGTTCTTCAGTCACCTTGTCTTTTAACCACCTGGAATAATTTTGTGTCAAAATCAAACTTGGCCAACTCACTATTTACACTCACTTCTTTTCAAATCATTTGAGTGATGAAAATTCATGTTTAAAACATGCCCCATACAGATGCTTTTGTGGGTGTCATTGCTTACCTTCCTTCAGGATGACAACTGACCACTTATTTATTAGTCTCTGTTTCCTGTTATTTAGGCAGTTACTGGTTCACAAATGGACCTTACCTCTAACTTCATGAAAACCTAATTTCATTAAGAGCCTTTTGCAGCATTTCCAATAAAAACTTTTTGAAATCCCTGTGTAGTATATCCACTCAATCATCCTGATGCATGTGCTTGTTGACACCCTTAAAGAAATCTTAGTAGTTTTGTGAGGCATAGCTTCCCTTTGCAAAAGCCTTGTTAACTGTTCCTTAGCAAATCTTATTCAGTCATGCAATGGAAATCCCCCCCGTGACTTTTTTTAAATTTTATTACGGTTTCTACCAATTTGCCAGGAATGGAAGTTAGGGTTACTGGTCTGTAGTTCCCTGTAGCCCCACTGCAGCCCTTCTCAAAGATTTGCATTACTTTGGCTACCCTCCAGTCCTCTCATACAGAAGCTATTGTTAGTAATAGGTTACATACTAAAGTCGGTAGATCTGTAGTTTTGAGCTTGAGCTCCTTCAGGCCTCTTGCTGAATACCACACAGTAACGGTAATTTGCCACTGTTTAGATTATCAGTTTTCTCTCTAACCATCTCTCTCAGATCTCAGTCAGTTCTATTGATTTGTCCACCAGAAGGAGTAACTTCAGTATGGGAATCTCCATTGTCAGGACAGGTGAAAACTCATTGACATTATCCGGACTGGTTTTATCCTTTTTATTTGCCCTTCCTCCCTGCTTGCCCAACAGCCTTACTTCTTGCTTCTAATGTACTTAATTTTTTAATTATGTTTTCTCTAGCAAATTTCTCTTTGAATCCTTGCTTGCTTGCTTTTTTAATAGCGTTCTTCATTTAGATTGGTAGGGTTTATGGTCTTTTCTAATTTCCTCACTTGGACATGCTTTCCGTTTCTTGAATGACATCTTTTTGCCATTAATATCCTCCTTTATGATACTATTTAACTATGCTGACTCTTTTCTTTGGTTCACTTACTCTTATGAGCTGCAATAGGTATTTAGTGTGTGCCTCCAATATGGTATTTTTGAACAGTTCCTGTGCTGCCTAAACATTCTTAAACCCTCTGCTGACCCTTTTAATTTCTGTTTCAACCAACATGCTAATTTTTGTGTGGGTCCCCCTTTTTTTTAAAGGTACATGCTACCACAATAGACTACTTTTTTTTTTTTCCTTTCATACATGGATACCAAACCTCCTCAACATTGTTGCAGAGCATCCCCACATGTATTACCCCATGGACCAATTCCTGGACACTGCTTAGGAGTAAATCTATAATAGCCCCTTATAGACGGGCTGTTCTAAACTACTAATTGTTCCAAAAAACAGTCATTCATGGTGCCTAGAGATTCAGTTTCTGCATTTCACGTTGAATTAAGGTTTACTAATCTGTTTGGGGATAACTGAAGTCACACCCTGTTATAGCTTTCTCTTCTTTTGCAGCCTTCCTGATCTCCCTTAAGATTTCTTGTTCACTGCTACCATCATGATCAGGTGGTCAATAGAATAACACCAAAAGCAACCTCTTCCTAACCCTAACCCTAACCCTAACCCTAACCCTAACCCTAACCCTAACCCTAACCCTAACCCTAACCCTAACCCTAACCCTAACCCTAACCCTAACCCTA
>NW_017728998.1:26697060-26698552 GCF_001723915.1 Gavialis gangeticus | reverse complement strand
TTCAACATTGCCTTTAACATAAAATGTCACTCTCCCACTGTTATGACTGACTCTGTCACTCCCATATTATTTATATTTGGAAATCAGCATCCTATTGATTTTTGTCTTTGCACCAGGCTTATTGCATCAACAGTTACAGGCTCTGACAGTAGTACAGAATGAGGCCGCAGGAAGACGAGGAGACACCACCCAAGCAAGACGGGTAACAAATGCAAGGAGTGCCCAAGTAAGAAACGGGGCCCAGACAGTCTCCCAAATCGGGGAGTGGCACACGCAGCTATGCAAGGCCTTAAATGCCTATATACCAATGCTCGTAGTATGGGGAATAAACAGGAGGAACTCGCCCTCAGAATAGCCAGTTCAGAACCAGACATAATAGGGCTTACAGAAACGTGGTGGGATTCATCCCATGACTGGGCAGTTAGCATTAGGGGTTATAGGCTTTACAGGCAGGATAAAGAAGGAAGGAAAAAGGTGTGGGGGTGTGTTGCTTCATGTCAAGGAGCAATACACATCCTCTGCCAGCAGAATGGGGTCAGAGGAGGGGAAGCTAAAGTGCTCTGGGTCAAGATGCAAGGGGGCCATGGGGAGAGGGATTTAACGGTGGGGGTCTACTACAGACCCCCCAACCAAGTGGAGGAGCTGGTCTAGGAATTTTTGGGCCAGCTTGCAGAGGCACTTAAGGCAAGTGATGTAGTTGTCATGGGAGATTTAAATTACCCAGACATCTGCTGGGAGAAACAGTCAGCCAGGTCGGACCATTCCAGGAGGTTCCTGGCCAAGATACAAGACCTCCACTTAATTCAGGAGGTGCACAGTCCCACCAGAGGAAATGCCCTGTTGGACCTGGTCCTGGCCACAGGCGATGACCTGGTAAGGGGCCTCCAGGTTCTTGACCACCTGGGTGATAGTAATCATTGCTGGCTAGAATTCACTATCCAGCGCAGGGTGTCAAGGGCCTGCAGCAAGGCAATAGCCCTAGACTTCAAGAGGGCCAACTTCAGCGAGTTGAGATTAGTGGGAGAGGCACTGGGGTTCTTGATAGCAGGGGAACTCAGTGCCAAAGATGAGTGGTCGTTCCTTAAGGAGACGATACTCAGGGTCCAAGGGGTGACCATCCCAACTGGAAGCAAGTGGGGTAAGAGTGCCCAAAAGCCCCCCTGGCTCACCAAGGTAGTCTGGGAATGCCTGATTGCCAAAAAGGTGGCATATACACGGTAAAAGGGGGGTGCTATCACCAAAGACAAGTATACCTCCTCTTCTCGGGCCTGTAGGGGGGCTGTCAGGAAAGCTAAGGTGGACATAGAGCTAGGACTAGTGTCCAAGAGCAAAGATAACAAAAAGTCCTTTTTCAAATATATAGGGAGGATGAAGAAGGCACCGGGAAACATGGGGCCCCTGCAAGATACTCTGGGCAATCTGGTGGTTGCGCCAGAGGAGAAAACAGACCTCTTTAACCAATTCTTCACCTCCATTTTCTTGTGCAGGGACC
>NW_017728998.1:26688291-26692060 GCF_001723915.1 Gavialis gangeticus | reverse complement strand
GGGGCAGGTCATGTCAGACCAAACTGATTGCCTTTTATGATCAGGTCATAAAAGCATTGGATGCAGGTGTCGCCATGGATGTAGTCTTTCTGGACATCAGCAAGGTCTTTGACACTATCTCCCACCCCATCCTCATTAAAAAACTAAGTGACTATGGCACTGATGCCTACACAGTCAGATGGATTGCAGATTTGCTGAAGGGTTGTACTGAGAGGGTGGTGGTGGATGGGTCATATTCAACCTGGGGGGAAGTGGGCAGTGGAGTCCCACAGGGCTCGGTCCTTGGGTCCGTGCTGTTCAATTTCTTTATCATCGATTTGGACCGTGGGATGAAAAGCAACCTGTTTAAATTTGCTGATGGTACCAAAATTTGGGGTGAGATGAGCATGCTAGAAGGGAGGGAAAGACTGCAGCAAGACCTGGATAGGCTACAGGGGTGGGCTAACAAAAACAGGATGCATTTTAATACTGACAAGTGCAGGGTGCTGCACTTGGGTAGTAGTAACCAGCAGCACACTTAGAAGATGGGAAACTCCCTTCTTGAAAGCATGGAGGCAGAAAGGGAATTTGGAGTCATTATTGACTCCAAGATGAACATGGGTCAACAATGCGAGGTTATGGTTGGCACGGCTAACCGGACCTTGTCGTGCATCTCAAGTAGGGCCAAGGAGGTGATCCTCCCACTCTACATGACTCTGTTCAAGCCACAGCTGGAGTACTGTGTCCAGTTCTGTGCGCCCCACTTCAGGAGGGATGTGGACAACATTGAGAGGGTCCAGAGGAGGGCCACTCGCATGATCCAGGGACAGCAGGGCAGACCCTACAATGAGAGACTGCAGGACCTGAACCTGTTCAGCCTTCACAAGAGAAGGCTGAGGGGGGACCTCGTGGCAGTCTATAAACTCACAAGAGGGGACCAGAAGGGTTTGGGAGAGACGTTGTTTCCCCTGGTGCCCCCTGGCATAACAAGGAATAATGGCCACAAGTTGTTGGAGAGGAGGTTTAGATTAGACATCCTTAAGAACTACTTCACAGTTAGGGCAGCTAGGATCTGGAACCAACTTCCAAGGGAAGTGGTGCTGGCTCCTACCCTGGAAGTCTTTAAGAGGAGGCTTGATGCCTACCTAGCTGGGATCATTTGAGCCAAGTTTTTCTTCTGCCCGGGCACGGGGTCAAACTTGAAGATCTACAAGGACCCTTCTGACCCTACTTCTATGATTCTATGAATGTGAGTGACAGTGCCAAAGATGATATAGTGAAAAATCAAGGGAAATTCATTGTTCCACAGAGTCACTCTAGTACTGAACTTCCAATGCTGTCATGGCCTCCATTTGTCAGTTGTCACATTTCTTATATTTCTTTTTAGTAACAGAACCAGTTTCTGCAGTGGTTCCGTGCAGGATCCCTGGGCTGTTTGCCATCTTGTATGATAGTCGCAGCCTGAGACGCATGCACAATTTCCAAGAGCTATTATTTCAAGAAATATGTTTTGTACTTTTAACTATGAGGTTGAATGTAGTGTTTTAGCAAGAAATACTTTGTTCTGTGCAATTATTTATTTATTTATTTATTTATTTATTTTATTATTTAAAACTGGAGTTGAAGTGAGGAAAGTAGATTGGTACTACAACATTCTTCATGGGAGAGAAAAATGACTGAATGGCTGAGGATGGAATAAGAATATTTACTGATGTTGTGGAATGCGTATTAATTATTTAGTTGTTCTTGACCATCTAGCTCCAAAGCTAACATGAAAAGCATCATACAGGGCAAGCGTGGGCAATTATTTGGACCCGGAAGCTGTAGTATAGGGAATTTTGATGAGCTGTTATGGGCAGGGTCAGCACTTGCTGTCCCCGCCCCCAACAACAACTCACCAAAACTTCCTATGGGGCTGTGGGCAGACGGGGAGCAGTGGTTTGGAGTGGGAGGGGTGGAGCAGGCTGGGATCACATGCTCCTGCCCTTTGAGGGGTGTGTGTGTGGGGTGGGGTGGGGTGGGGTGTGGAGGGAGCTGCCTGGGTGCTAGGTCCTGGAAGCTGGCTGTGGGTGATGTGAAGGAGGGTAAGGGGGTGGGAGGAGTGTGCAGCAGAGCTCAGCTGGGTGGTGTGGTCCATACAGTCCCTGCAGTGCTCCACCTGGGGCCAAGTCCTGCCCACTTACGACAGGGCAGCCTGCACTGTGCTCCCACTGGTGCCTGCACCCAGTCAGGTGCTGCTTTGCACCCCCCACACCTCCAGTGGCAGCTTCTGCTCCTGATCTTGCCCCTGATGCAGTGTGTCACACCGCACCATTCTGCACTGCTCTGGGCAAGCAGCTTCAGTCAGGCTCCTGCCCCAGTGTGCGGGACTTTGGCTCCAGGTCCTGAGAAGGCAGGTTAGGCACTAGGGCAGGAGCTGCCCAGCTGAAGCTGCTTGCCCACCTGCCCAGAATGGCACAGCAGAGGCAGGAGCAGCCTCTGGTAGGCTGTTCCCAGTGCAACTGCAGCCAGCTGAGTGCTGCTCTGTGCCCCCACCACCAGCAGTTCCTCCTCCTCCTGCATCATGTCATACTGCTTCTGGCAGGTGCCAGGCTTCAGCTCCAGATCCTGGCCACCTTCCCCGTGTGCTGGGGTAGGAGGTGCCTGGATGAAACTGCCTGGAGTGGCACAGCATAGTGCAGCAGGGGCAAGATCAGAAGCAGAAGCTGCCACTGGAAGCAGGGGGTGCAGAGTACCTGCACTGCAACAGCCCCACCAGAAGCTACACACTGGCTAGGGCCTGGGCTGGTGGGCACTGGCTTGAGCCCAGGGCAAGCTTCTCTGATGTGAGCAGGCAGGGCATGGCCCCATGTGGAGCACTGTGGGGGCAGTTGCAGAACCAGTCACCTGGCAGGCCAGTTCCAGCCTGCAGGCTGTATTTTTCCCACCCTGATATAGGCCTTGCTTTTGACCTTACTGATACAGGCCTTGCTTTTGGCAGGTAGTCATGAAAGCCTGCTGAGTATATATAACAGGCAGCTAACTCTATTAGAAAGTTAGTAGTACTCATGCTGTTTTATTTGAGAGAGCTATAATTTAAAGCAATCTGTAAAACATGTATTTCATACTAATATTTAATGCAATTTTTCTACACAAGCCATAGTATGTTTGCTTTTTCCATTTTATGGGTTTCATAAGACTTTTGAAATATATTTTCTCTCAATCTTGAATATTTATTCAAAAAGCCTGCAAGCTGCCAAATAACTTTTAGGGTTGGTGGGAGGAGATGTGTTTGTGTAATATTAAATCAGCATTTTTCCCAAAGATTTCATGCTGTGGCAACTCATGCTGTACTGCTTAAGCATTGCTTATTACAGTGATTATCTCTTGATTTAAGCATAGATTTTTTTTCCAATTCAGAAGGGCGAAGTTGATACAATCCCATTGGCTGCTAATGGGAGCAGGGCACCTAATGGTGCACTGTGCGTTTTGAAATGCCGATGGTCCCAGGGGAGGCACAGCCAGGCCCAGGGTCAGAGAGGACCTAGTCAGGGAACTTCTGGTGGGACTGGATGTGTTCAAATCAGCAGGTCCTGAGGAACTCCACCCCAGAGTGCTGAGGGAATTAGCAGAGGTCATTGTGGGACCCCTGGCACAGCTTTACAAGCACTCATGGTGCTCTGGCGAGGTGCCAGAGGACTGGAAAAGGGCCAATGTGGTCCCCATTTTCAAAAAAGGGAGGAAGGAGGATGCAGGAAATTATAGGCCTTTTAGTCTTACCTCAGTCCTGGGGAAGCTCTTTGAGAAAGTT
>NW_017728998.1:26684224-26688107 GCF_001723915.1 Gavialis gangeticus | reverse complement strand
CACCAGGGCAGGCCCTACGAGGAGAGGCTACGAGACCTGAACCTGTTCAGCCTCCACAAGGGAAGGCTGAGAGGGGATCTGGTGGCTGTCTATAAACTGGCCAAGGGAGACCAGCAGGCAATGGGAGAGTCCATGTTCCCCTGAGCACTACTGGCAGTAAGAAGGAATAATGGCCATAAGTTGATGGAGAGTAGATTCAGGCTAGATATCAGGATGCACTACTTCACAGTCAGGGCAGCTAGGATCTGGAATCAACTTCCAAGGGGTGTGGTGCTCGGTCTTATCCTGGGGGGTTTTAAAATGAGGCTAGATGGACACTTTGCTGGGGTCGTTTGACCCCAGCATTCTTTTCTGCCCGTGGCAAGGGGTTGGACTTGATGATCTGCTCGGATCCCTTTTGACCCTACCAACTATGAAATCATGGGGGAAGATTTCATATTATCCCAGTGCTGTCCAAATCTGGTTTTAGTTAATTTGTACTTCTAAAGATTAGTAAAAGCCTTTGACCTATGTTGGGAGTGCTGGTTTTGACATTTGAAAAATGCAAAGAGTAGTTTTCCTACTGTGCTGTACTGCTTCTTATCATAGTGATATTAATGAAGGAATGCAACATACTTGTGAATTAGCTGCTTTTACTGGTTTTGTCAGTCCTCCAACAGCCATTTGAAATTAAGTGAATTGGACAGAAGTGAATTGGACAGAAGTTTTATTTTCATCTAAGAATGAATTTTACTGTTTATTGTAACAACGTTTCTGCGGCTTTAAAATTCCATCTTCTATGAAGGTTGAATTCCATTGACGTCTACAGAAGATCCTTCCTTCCTGAATGGCAGATGGATTACGTGGCTCAAGGGAATATATTTGTAGGGAATCATAAAATGAAGAGAACCTCTTCAGTTTGTATTCTGTGAAAGAGACATTGGGTATGTACAGACATTACACTTGGATCGACTGAACTAGGGTTAGGCCAATCTAAGTGCCGAACTGTACATACACTAGGGGAGTAAGATCGGGCAAAAAATGGCTGGCTTAGTTAACCTGAAGAGGCACACTAAATAGATCAGACTAATCCATGCCCAATCTAACTGAACATGTACACATTCTGAGTGCAGCCACTTATTCAGAGTTGCTTTTTTCCTACACCCTCCTCTTCCCCCAACCCCAACCAGGCAATTTTTTTATCCCTCTGACCCCCACATCCCTACATCCAGATAGATAGCATCTTGGGGATCCACAAGGCCGTCCATGTGCCTGGCCCTCTCTGTACCCTAAATTACTTGGATCATGTTCCTGGTGAACATGTGCACAAGTGTGACCCAATCTGTGATCACATGGCTTAAAGTACCTGGTTGTAGGTCAGGTCCTTGGAATACCTGCATGTGCTCTGTGATGGATTTTTATTTAGGTAGTTTTACAATCAGTATTTTCAAAATTATCCAGTCATTTTTACATTACATATTTCAGACTTTGGGTTGTTACCAGCCACTTCATTTTTTTATAGCATCATGTAACTTTTTTCTGATCCTAGAATGGACTATTCTAACTTTTATAAGCAGAAATATGGAAATAAGATTTCCAGGTGGCATATATATGAATCTTAGGAACACTTTCATGAATATTCATGAGAATCACTTCCATAAACATTGTTGCTAACAAACAAAGAATCATGCAAATATTCACAGAAAGTGAATGAAAAAGGTCATGAATATCACCAAAGTAAACTTAAAGATTGGATTTGAATGCATATTTATGAATACATTCTCATCATATTTTCGTGGCACTATGAATTATCTATGACAGTTGCATGTTCATATCTTCTGACAGAATTGGGAGGCAGATTTACAAAGTTACATTGGTGTCTAATGTTTTTAAAGACCTGTGTAGATTTCAGTGGAAGTTACCTAACTTTTTAAACACTTCCTATAAGTTGCATTTGGCTCATATTTTAATTTTAAGCACTGCATTTTAGATTGGCCCTGGATTTTTTTTTCATTAGGTCAGAAATATAGAAGATATGACCAATATATGTCAGTATGACTGCTAAGAATTTGTTTTCTGTTCTTCATGGGAAAATATGAGCACACAATGAAACAAGCTTGCGTGTCAACTGCTTTTACCTGGACATAAATTGAAGCAATTCAGATATGCAAAGATGAGGTGTGAATAGAAAATCAAATATGATACAGGGAAATTTACTCAAAATGAAAACTACTTTTTCTAGACTAGCTGAGGGAGGGGAATGGTAAGAGGCTTGCAACAGTCATGTTACTGAAGGATGAAGTAAGTTAAAAACACCCAGTTTGACTACCATGTTACCAAACCCAAGACAACCTCAGAATTAAGGTGGCTCCTGAAGCTGTGCAAAATTTTGCCGGCAGTTTCATTTTGGGACTGTTTCGACTAGTTTCAAGCTCAAAACAGCAAAATTGAAATGAAACAGAGAGCTTTGAAACAGCCTTGAAATGAAACAAGGCAAGCTGAGTTTCGAAGCTCAAGCTGGGCTTGCCTGCCGGGAAACAAAAACTAAAGTAAGGAGAGGAGGGGGGTAGGAGTGCTCTCATTATCGACTGTGTAGCTGGCCAGTGATTGTGATCCTTTCCTGAGGTCCCTTCCAATCCCAGTGCTCTGGGAGAGGGATGGAAAAACTGCTTAAGAGGCAGTATTGTTTGCACTGCCCTGCTTTCTGCCTTGGTGTCAGCTGAGTGAGGGCGCACCCTAATGCACACAGCGTCACCCACCCATGTCGCAAGTTTTGCCTGTCAGCAGCCAGCGATGCAGGGCCCCAGAACCCAGAAGCCCCTGCACCTATCTCCTTGACAGCTGACAGGCTTCATCGCCTTGGCAGGGGCAAGCAGGTCTGCAGCTTTCACCTTGCTGCACCTTAACACACACAATGTCACACATGTCACAAGTTTTGCTTGTTTGCTGCTTGAGGTGCAGTTTCCCCCAAACCCCTGCACCTATCTCCTTGAAACTTGGCAGGCTTCATTGCCTCAGCAGCAGCTAGCAGGCCTGCAGTGTTGACCCTGCTGTGGCTTAACACATACACGTGACATGAGTTATTTTGCTTTCAAAATTTTGAGGTGCAGTTTCCCTGAAACCCCTATACCTATCTCCCTGAAACTTGGAAGGCTTTATGCCCTGAGAAGGGGCTACCAGTCCTGCAGGTTTCATCCAAATCAGGCCAGAAATGACAAAGTTATAGGCTATTTTGGGCTTCCCTATTATATCCGTGGGTGAAATGTCAAAACAGCAAAACTGTTTTGATGAAATGAAATGGAACAGCAGTTTCAAATTGAAACAAAATTCAAAATGAAATGCTGTTCCATCAAAATGTCAAAATGCAAGACGAAATGGAATGGTGTTGTTTCGCATAGCCCTAGTGACCCCCACAAATTTGTTATTTGTTCATGTATATGTCCAAGTAAAAAAATTTTGAAAGGTGCTGGCAACACGAGTTAAGTTGTGATAATGTGCAGAGAACCCAGGCTCATGGAAAATTCCACCGTGTGCCCAGCATGTGCCCCCTGGGCGACCCCAGGAGCTGTCAATCACCGGTGACCTACTTTTCTGCCCTGTGCATGCCTGGTTTACACCCAGAGCTTGATCAGATGCATGTTCAGTTAACAAGTGCATGACGTAATTGTACCAGAAAATTCTGATTGCCAAGCACCCTGATTGGCCAAGGGGCTGCTTTAAAAAGCTAGTGAGCCCCCAACCTGGTGTGGGCGTTTGGAGTCGGTGGGCGTTGGAGGTGTAGGTTGTTGTGGGCGCTGTTGGTGTGGAGAGAGAGAGAGAGTTTGGGAGTCAAACCCCCTGGTTCTCCTCATAGTTTCACACAGCGATTAACCTCATCGATTTCGTTTCTCTCATATTGATTCCT
>NW_017728998.1:26678571-26679224 GCF_001723915.1 Gavialis gangeticus | reverse complement strand
CACCCTTCTAGTAAGAGATTTTCCTGATATCCAACCTAATCCTCCCTTGCTGCAACTTGAGACCACTGTTTCTTGTTCTGTCATCTACCACCACTGAGAACGGTTTAGCTCTTTGAAAAAACCTTCAGGTAGTTAAAGGCTGCTATCAAATCGCCCCCCCCACCCTCAGTCTTTTCTTCTCCAAACTAAAGAAGCCCATTTCCCTCAGCCTCTCCTCATAGGTCATGTACCCCAGCCCCAAACCATTTTTGTTGCTCTCTCCTGCATTCTCTCCTCTCTGACTTATCCGCATCCTTTCTATAGTTGGGGGCCCAAAACTGGACACAGGGCTCTAGATGTGGCCTCACCAGTGCAAAATAGAGGGGAATAATTACTTCCTTTGATCTGCTGGCAACGCTCCTACTAAAGCAGCCCAGTAATTTTTAGCCTTCTTTGCAACAAGGGCATGCTGCTGACTCATATCTATCTTATTGACCACTGTAACCTCCAGATCCTTTTCTGAAGAGGTGCTTCTTAGCCAGTCAGTCCCCAGGCAGTAGTGACACATGGGGTTATTCATCCTAATGCAGGACTTCATACTTGTCCTTGTTGAACCTCATGAGATTTCTTTTGGCCCAATCTTCCAATTTGTCTAAGTCACTCTGAATCCTAGC
>NW_017728998.1:26672794-26673571 GCF_001723915.1 Gavialis gangeticus | reverse complement strand
CATCTGTTGTTGTTGTTTATTCGTTCTACCTACTGTAACTGAAGACAGCATCAGTACCTACACCTCAAAAGCGTAAGTTAAATAAATCCAGCTTGTATTTTGAAACCATACGCTTTCGTGCCTCAGATCTCCACGCCAGTAATCCCGCCTGTATCGTATCCGATCTGCCACCCTGACCAACCGTGACACCGGGGCCTGGCTCATCCCCGCTCCGGGACAGTATAGAATATAATTATTGTAGGGTCATCTTAAGTTCATCCCCCCTCCCTATGGCTAGGGTGGGGAAGGCAGTAGCAGGGGGGCAAGCAGGAGGGATGCAAGTGGTAGGGAGGGCACTTGCTTACCCCTACCCCCTGCTGCCATATGCCTTGCTGCCAGGTGCCTCCACACAGGGTCTATCATAGTATCATAGAAAGTTAGAGTTGGAAGGGACCTCAAGGTCATCTATTCCAACCCCCTGCTGAAAGTAGGACCATCCCCAACTAGATCATCCAAGCCAAAGCTTTGTCAAGATGGGCCTTAAAAACCTCCAAGGATGGAGATTCCACCACCTCTCTAGGTAACTTGTTCCAGTGCTTCACCACCCTCCTAGTTTGAAAGTTTTTCCTAATATCCAATCTAAATTTCCTTTGCTTCAAATTGAGACCATTGCTCCTTGTCCTGTCATCTCTTACCACCGAGAATAGTTTAGCTCCAATGTGGGCACAGATTGAGGGGGTCCATTGCAAGGTCTGGTGCCGTGGTCAGAATAGAAGTTAGGTAAACTGAGCCTGAGCT
>NW_017728998.1:26667078-26672256 GCF_001723915.1 Gavialis gangeticus | reverse complement strand
CTAAGTCACTCTGAATCCTAGCCCTATCCTCCACTGCATCGCCATCCTAGGTCTATTGCCATCCTGGGTCTTGTACCTCTACATGTTTCTGTGCCTCCAGACCAGGTCCCCCACCACCCCTAGTCCTTCACTGTCCTGTGCCTCCACTTATGCTGGGCCCTGTACTTCCATGCTGTTCCTTGCTGTGTGGATTCCTGCTGTCTCTGCTGGCTGCAGGTACTGTATTTTGAGTTAATACTTAGTTCAAAGATGAGGCTGGGTTTTACCCATGTTGATTCCAAAGCCTTGTCTTAGAATCAAGTAAATACAGTATCTTGACTTAGAGAGGTAAATTAGCTGTTGTATGGTCAGACCCAGGAATGGATCCAGAAGGGGTGCAATGGTATGGTCACATCCCTTTTCTAGCCATGCTGTGGGCAGTAGCTGAAGACTTTAAGACCCTGAAGCAGGTAAGTATCTATCCTCTTCTCTCACCTAAGTCCTTGAAGCAGGTAAGAATTTCTTACCTGCTTCAAGGCAACTCCCCTCCCATTTCCTCCTCCTTGCTCACTCAGGGCTGCCACTCTTTCCTGGATGATATGAGTTTGAGGGGGAGCTCCAAAGCTACTTCTGCCCCAGGCAGGCTTTGCAGGGAGCCAGACTTGCTCAGCTTGGGACAGTAGCCAGTCCCTCTCTGCCAGTCCCCACCAGTCTGGGAGCAGGTTCAGGGAGAAGGAGCTCATCCAATGTACCCAATTGAGCCTAAATCCCCACAGACATGCCATTGATAACAGCACAGAAGAGAGGGGGTGTTGAAAATGATGCAGAAGATTATTACTTGATTTGGGGAATTAAAGAACATGGCTGCTCCTGCTGCTTGGACTTCCTGCTTTATTGGGGGAAGGTTGGGAGAGGGGGTGCAGCCACTGCTGTGGTACCACTTGCTGCTCTTATACCCTCCTTCACAAAATATTGGATCTGCTTATGGTCAGACCATGTATTCCTTTTTCCGTTTTATGATATGAAGTCATGAAATGGTAGACTATGGAAAGACTTAGAAACATTGTGTTTCAATAATAAAAATAACACTTTCATAAGTGTTCTGGTGCCTTCCTATCTATTCTTCACCCTGTATTTTCTATTAAGTATTAAAAAGTGGACCAGTAGTGTACCTTGGGCAGGGAAGAGTTGGGGTGTAATGAAGGGGACACCAGCTCCAGGTGCTGATTCTTAGGGGGTGTTAGAATGACAGCCCCCAGGGAGCCTGCATTGTTGCTGCCACAGAAGCCCATGTTTAGGGAGCTTGTGCTGAGGCAGCAGTGGCCAATATTGCTATGACATCTGCCAAAGTCCCTGTTTAGGGAGTTATGTCTTCCCTTCATACAGATTGCCTGGAGCACCAAAACTTTAAGTTACACCTCAGAAGTGGGCACCCTGAAAACAGTGTTTGTATTGTAATGCATCGCCTTTTGTAAGTGTTAATGGGACATCTGGTAAAATCTCCATTAAAATTACATGATTCATTCTCACCATCTACAGATTGACTCGGCTAAAACCCCTCCAAGTCTGTTGTCTTCCTCTTAGATCCTAACAGAGTGGCTTTTCCTTTATAATCTTTTTGACCAGCTTTTGAGCCTCAACGGCTTTGATGAAGCTACTAATTAGTTTTGTTTTTCTTCTGTGTTTAGGAAAAAAGATTTATTTTGGTAGCACCCGCTTGTGCCACTGCTAATTAAGAATCTGTCAGATTTTTCATTACCAACCTCCTAGTTTTTGTGGGAGTTGAATGCTCTCTGCTCAACTCTCAGGAATGCTTATGAATGATTAGGGCATTCTGAGGCACTTGCAAGCTACCCACAGAAAATCAATGGAAAACAACATTTCTACAAACCATCCCATGAGTCATGGTACTTGTACATCTTTGAGGAAATCAAGGGCCATCCTTCTCTTTCCTTCATTAGGAAGGAAGAAATTAAGCACAGACATGAGGTATGATGATGGTTCTGATAGAAGGTGAGCTGCAGTGCAAATAAAACATCCTAACAAAGTAGGACAATGAGTTGTCACATTCAGATGCACACTTGAAAGTCTACTTAATATCATTATAATGCTGACCTGAACATACTGCAAATAATATCTCTTCTCAACTGGTGAACAGACTTTATTCTTGCACAGTTTGTCTACCTTCATGCTCCACACTTTCACATTTTGTGATTATAATAGCACCTGTTAATAGGTCTGTTCTTAATACGATTCTGAAAAGTACTGTCATGCAATTTACCCATTCTAAAAAGCAAGGGCCATTGTTATTTCATACTCTAATTATGTGAGTGACACTAGCATATATAAAACACTTTATTTACCCATAAAGTAGTGGCACTTCTACATATAAATCAGACCCTGTGTATTGACCAAAATGACAATCCAGTAAAGGAATTTAGAAGCTTTTTACAATGATCTGCAGTTCTGATTTTCGAAGAGAGCATCTCCACCCTGGTTCAACCATCTTGGTTTTTTAATCTACCACTTAGAATTGAGTATAGTGTTCTTTAAGAAAACCTATGAGTACTGTTTGCTATTAAAAACTAGCTGTGATCTGCCCCAGAGGTGGATGTGCATAATGGTGGGTGAAGTACTTCCTTCATGTACAGCTTCTAATATTCATTAAGGACTTTGCTATATGGCTAGAAGATAGTATTATGAATATCACTGCTTAATGATAATTCAGATACTGTTCCTTTAATGCTTTGCAAGTAAGTAATATCTGTTTTTCCTTTGGCTGTCAGCATATTTTATACTTGCAAAAGAGAGATGGCAGAGAAAATGAAACAAAATTAAACCTTTTCTTGCATTTTATATACATGTGAAAGGCTCACATTCAAGTTGTATAAATTCTGTTAAATCAAATACTTGCCTCATCACAGTCTAAATTTCATTATTTTTCCTTTCAATCTAGTCTCTTTGAGTTGTTTAAATAGACTTCTTCCTCCTCTTCATTCATTTATTTTATCATTTTCTATGTTGATATATCTACTGTCAGAAAGAGTAGCTCCTCATCATCTCCTTCCAGCCTGTACAGTTTTTTAATATATACACAGCTTGTAATTGGTATCTTTAAGGAAAGCCAGGTAACAATGTATTATAACTGTGTGTTCTGACACATTGCTACATTCTGTAGTTTTTGTCTTTTGGAGGGCAGAGATGGAGCTAATGCTCTAAATTCTAGAAAAATCAACACTTCTACATCAATGATTGTAAAAAAGAGACTTAAGAGAGGTTAATTATATAATCATAGAAAATTAGGGTTGGAAGGGACCTCAGGAGAGCACCTAGTTCAACCCCCTGCTCAAAGTAGGACTTCCCCAACTAGATCATCCCAGCCAAGGTTTTGTCTAGCTGGGTCTTAAAAACCTCCAAGAGTGGGGAGTCCACAACCTGTCTGGGTAACCTGTTCCACTGTTTTACAACCCTCCTAATGAGAAAGTACTTCCTAATATTTAACCTAAACTTCCCTTGCTGTAACTTCAGATCATTGCTCCTTGTTCTGTCATCTTTCACTACTGAGAACTGTGTAGCTCGATCCTCTTCTGAACCACCCTTCAGGTAATTGAAGGCTGTTATTAAAACCCCCTTCAGTCTTCTCTAAACTAAATAAACCCAGTTCCCTCAGCCTCGTCTCCTAAGTCATGCCCCCCAACTCCCTAACCATTTTTGTTCCCATCTGCTGGATTCTCTCCAGCGTGTTCGCATCCTTTCTGTAGTGGGGCTCCCAAAACTGAACACAGTACTCCAGATGTGGCCTCAACAGTACTGAATAGAGGGGAATAATCACTTCCCTTGACATGCCCTCAGGCACGTAAACTGAAGTTGTGAACTATGGAAACTCCTGTAGCCTCTATAGCCAGCTTTGTCCTATCAGGCAGCACAATTATGTTATCTGCTTAACACATTCAGTTCATTGGTAAGCTTTCAGATTCCCAGCATAAGTCCGTAAGTCATTTAAAAGACCCCTAGCAAGCATGTTGGCTGCTAATGGATTATTAACCACACTTTGACCCAAATGGACTTCTATATCAAAGAATGAAAGTTTTGTGTGTTCTGAAAAATAGAGATAATAATCCAGAAGCACTGGTGTCACGTGCTGTAGGATGGTGTAAAAAGTAATTGGTGTGTTCATTGGAAGATAGATAAATACAAAGTTCTTTTTATGCTGATGAAGGAAATAGAATTTACTACACATCCAGTCCAGTTGTCATTGTATGCCTCCTAATGCCATGATTAAGACAAAGAAGAAAATATGCATACACTCAAATTTGTTTCAAGATAAGGAAAAACCCAGGGAAATTTAATTTGTTACTTACTTTGTCAAAATCCCACATTACTAGTTTGTTTGGGATTAATAACTGGTTTTGAATTTCACTGAACTTCAAAGACTGGGGGATTGTTTTCAAATCTGATATGTAAAAATGAGAAATGATGATAGAAGTTATTCTCAGCCAGATAGAACAGAGTTACTGTCTTATTATTGCAGTGTAATATATCATCAATGAACAGATAAACAAACTCTTCTGATTAGTTTCCACCTCATTTATCTACTTTGCACAAATTAACTATTGTCCTTGACATCTAGAGGTGAAACGGTCAAAATTTCTAGTGCTTGAAGACAAGTAATAATAATGTTTTCACATATGTAAAGCTTTTAATCATTTATAACCTTCTGATTTTATTTTGGATTTTGCGTGTGTCCATTTTCTCATTCACCCAGAGATTCCAGTTGTACACGGAGCAATACATGCACACATCTTAAAGGAAGGATATCTCCTTTTTTGTTGCAATTGTTTCCATCACCTCTGGCTGAAATCTATTATTCAGGGAGAGCAACACTACACTGCAGTTTAGGCTGGAATGAAGAAGGACATCTTATCCAATTTTAAACTACAAATAGGAATTTTCAAGAGAAAAGATGTAATTATCCTAAATGGTGCTGTATTTAGCTAAACCTCATGCCACAATTTTATAATACATATGAAGGAATTGCATACTGGTGGTCAGAATTAGGCTTGTGCGAAGAGGCTAGTATTCGCTTCAGATTCAGCAGATTCAGGGGACAGTGATTCGATTCGGTGATTAAAGAGCCAGAATGCTGGGGCTGGGCGAAGCAGCCATTGACGGGGCTGGGAGAGCGGGTGCAGGTTGGGG
>NW_017728998.1:26646737-26666916 GCF_001723915.1 Gavialis gangeticus | reverse complement strand
GCCCCACTTGGTCTCCTCCCCCCTCCTCCAACCTCCCCCCACCTCCTACTTACTGGCACAGAACCCAGGTTCCCTGCAGGGAACTGCTCGAATCTCCAAATCTTTTCTGAATTGATTGAACAAGGTCAATTTGACCCTCTGAGAAGACGCTGTAAGCAGAATTATGCAATGCGATATAGATGTATAGCAGCATCATAAAAACCACAAGGGTAGAGTATTTTGTGTTCTACAGTATTCCTAAGAAAAATATGCCACAGAATGCATTTCTGAATTCCATGTGCAAACACTATACAGAGGAATAAAGCTGTCACTTTTGCCCTAAAGGGGAAATGGCAAGTGTGGATTTCAATTAAATGTTGCCTTCACTGATCCAGAACAGTTGAAACTGATCCTTACAATGAGGTGGCCTGTAGTGCTTGTGCTACAGTTGAGAAATTGGATTTCAATGAGATCAGATACCATGACTAGTACGCTACTAGCAAGGACGGTCACTTTAACCAGTATGTGAATCACAAGATTTTAAAAATTTATGATCTGCTCTTTCGGTTAAAACGTCAAGGCTATTGCAACAATCATTCTGCTAATAAAATTTAATGAACAGATAAAAGTTTAACGCATGTTATGTATCTCTTGTGAAATTTTTGAAATACTACTTGAAGATCCAATTTCATTTTAAGAGTGTAATATTGTATTTAATTTTAGTGTGGAGTATCGTTTACTTGTGTATGTAAAAAAATATATATATGTTGCATATCTGCACATAAGTTGTATTAAGTGAACTATAGTTATTTTGTTAGAGGTCCAGAATGGTTATTTAGAGGTACAGAATGGTTAGAGGTACAGAATAATTATATCCTGAAAATAAATACTGAAGTGTTGATTCTCATCCATACTTCTTAAACCCCATTGAAGTATCTGTATGTAGATTACAATGAAAGCACCATTCCTCATAACCTCATGGGCTTCACAGCAGAAGTACCATCAAACTTTACATAAGAGAACAGGAGCCATGTGGTGGTTCTTTGTTATCCAGACAGTACAGTTGTGCTTTATTTTTAAGGGTTCACTGTACCCTTTGAAAACACGAGAGATCGGAAATGACAATACAAATGTCTGTGTAAGAATATGCTCAGATTATCCCATAATTTTGAACGTTATTTATCATCACTCTGCCTGCAAGGTTAGTAGGAAGCAGATATTGATCTCTTTTTGAAGTGAATATCAGGATGTGATAACTGTGGGGAAGCCAAGGTCAGCTTTTTCTTCAAGGGATAATAAATCTTGATATTCAGGGTTTAGCTTTGCGTGATTTTGGTCAAACATGACAATCGCCTTCTCAGGCGAGGTTCAGGAACGGAATGGTATTTTAGAGGCCAGGATCTGTATGTTTCCAGACTAGAGAACTTCAGTTTGCAAGAGCACTGAGCCACTCTTCACAGGTGTAGGGCACAAAGCAACAATACTGTAATGGTCCCCCTTCCCCCATTAGTTAGCCTGTATTTGTGAGGTGGAGACAGTTTGAAGTGAAACAAACTTTTCTGTTATTTCTAGGCTAATAATTTCAAAATGAAAGCATTTAAATGGGCAGCCTGTTCACCCTCCTTGCTCCCACCTCCCAGGTACTGCCAAACTGCCCACCTGCTCCACTACCTAAATAGGTGAGCTTTAGAATAGGGACTTTAAAAAGTCAGTTATACACAACAGTCCCACACCAGCATCCATAAATGATCCTTTATCAATACAAATGAGGTAGTCCTCACAGTAAGACATTATTTTGCTGCAAATTGTGGCAGTCACGTAATTCACAGATTCAATTCAGGAAGCTCATTGTAATACCATTAATAGTGGGCTTATTTTGGCCTCAAACGTCTTCTAATTGACAATATTTCTATAAATAACTTCATTTTCTACTCTCCCATTCACTACAGTGGAATTATTACATTTACTTGATGATTGGCTGGTGGGATTTTACCAGTAGGAACTCTTTTCCAATATTGTTTTTATGGTCTATTGTACAACAAGATCCTGATCTTGACTGGACTTAAGTGACTGATGTTGGGCTTGCACCACTGACAACTTTGACCACAGTGTTTCCTAAAGATTAAAATGAGATTCTCTTTTCAGAGTTTTACATTTGACCCATACCCCAGATCCACAGTTTTAAATATTTAGGTCCAATGCAAGTTTTCATTTAATTCCAGATAACAAATTAACCCTAATAAATCAATTTATTTAGAGTAGCTGACTTTAATTTAAAAAAAATATATATCTAAGTCCTAAATATTTAAAACCATTGACTTGGGGTACAGGTCAAATGCAAAATTTTGAAAATAGAATCTCGGTTTAATCTTTAGGAAACACTGGTCAAAGTTGTCATTTACGCAAGCACAACATAGACAGCTCTGTACATGGTCAGCATTTCATACTCACTCTACAGCAGTTAATTTGGACTAGTCACAAAAGCTATTTGCCTAGTTCCAGTAGCTAAACTATGTCATCAATTTTCAAAAAAAAACATTTTGTGGATTTTCCCCGGATATAAGTACATACATGTACACAGCCAAAATCCCCCAAATACTTCTTTTCTCCAGGCCTTGGGAAATGTGACTAGAATGGGAAGTGATCAGTGCATAGTGCGTCACTGGAAACCCTGGGATCACATTCTAGGCTTAATTCATTTGAGCCTTGTTCCTAGAACAAGCTTCATTTGGACAAAGACCCAGCAACTTACGTATTGCATGAATGGACGTGTGGATTTGTCTGCTTGCTGACTGTGGGATCAGGATCATAGCACATAAGACTGTCAGTTCAGTGAGAGGCTTATCTGAGAGAGAAAAATGAAGTCTTTCCATTGCCAAAGGGAAAATTAACAACCCATAGCTACAGATCAATGTATACAACATACAGTAAAAATCAATCAGCCTGTTGTAATGAATAATGTCCCTGCATACATTTAAAAAATATACATTGAAATATTCAAATAAGAATAAGAAGCTGGATGTACAGTTAGGAGAATCCCATTGTCCATTTTCTTGGTTGCATCAGTTTCCACACCCTGACCTACAAGGTTTCTCTGTGTACTTTTCTTGGCAATGAGATTAATCATAAATTCAGGCATGATTTTTTTTTTTTTTTTTTGCATTTATATTCCCATTTAAACTTTATAAGGGGCAGAGGGGAACAATGAGCCAGAATCCAAACCACAGATTCTCTCTCGTCCAGAACAGGTTGAAATTGAAGAGATGCATTAAAGATTTTTTCATTATGAATGAAATCAAGCATAATTCCTTGGTTTTCTATTTCTGTGTTTCATTGCTGCCTTTGAAGTTAATTGGAGTTTACCAGTGACTGCAACAGAAGGACCGTGCCTTTTGAAATGTACATATGTTGAAAAGTGTGCATATAAGAAAATGATAGCGTTAGAGTGGTGTTATAGCAATGATGGTCCAGGAATTATATGAGAGGCAAAGATTACTTTGAATGATAACTTTTATAGTTAGAATAGGGTTAGATGAGATTTTGAAGAATATCTTGTTCTAGAAAGCTTGTCTAACATTATCCCAGCTATGCAGTTGATCCAATAAAGGATATTGCAAAAGAAACCGTTGCTTCATAGAAGAAAAGAAATTATGCACTCTGGCTTCCTTGAATTACTAAATGGTAGGCATAGAACACATTGACTTTCTATTTCTACCTCTAAAAATGCAATTGCCCTTTTATCTTTGACTAAGAGGATGCCAAAAAATACCAGTACCAAGTTTAATGCAGTTTTAATATGTTTATTTTGAGAGTTTGTTGGGTTGATTCTTCTGTGTATGACCTCTGTTAATGGGAATAACTGGTGTTTTGTACATTAATTGGGCTGTTTCTGTAGAAAGAAAATCCATTTTTAAAGCCAGACTTCTTTCCAGCTAATTGAACAAAATAAAAATAACTGATCAGTTCTTCTGTGAGAATTTAAGCCACCACTGGTAGATCCCAAAGCTGTTGCTTTCTTTAATAGTCTCCACTTCTGTATTGGCATTAGATGTAGTGTAATTCTTCAAGCCCCCCTGGTATTTCACATTTTATTCTGCAGCAGAAGTGAAAAGACAACTGCCATAAAGTCCTATGGTCCAGAGGATGCCTTTAATCAGTCAAATTTAATGGGCACCAGGATTACCAAGGTTATTAGTTTGTAAACTCCCAACGGCAAAGTTTTTTGCTTGCAGAAAAACAAATGCTTTGTTTTTGAAGATTTTAAAGACTTTTTCTGGATAAATAAGATGATTTTTTTGGTCTTAAATTGTCTTATTTTCTAGGAAAACTGCAAGGCTCAAAAACTGGATGAGGCACTCAAAACTATTATAAGTAATGTGTTCATTACTGTACCTTATGAAGAAACTGCAGGGGTATAACCGCTCATTGCCTAAGAAAGATGTTGGACTCCAAGATAAAAACCTGACTTCCATTAATATTTAGTCGCTTCTGACAAACCCATAAATCCACCATAAAAAAATCAATACTTTCATTAGATTTTTGGAAAAGCAGCATGTACAGGGAAGCCCATTCTGATTGCCTGTTTTTCCATATTAGGCTACATCTTACCCCGTTACTTAGCGAAAAGCAATGTCCTCTAAATGGATGAGTTCAGGTCTGCCCCCCCCTCCTCCCCCCCTTTTCTTCTTCGAATCCCCAAAAAGACTGAACTCTGAAAAAGACCCTGAGTGCATGGCTTGGATGAGATGAATTAGCGCTCTTAGTATTCAGTCTTCTGCAATGTAGCAGTGATATTATCCTGTTTTAACTGTCATGCTCTGGTGTCAATCCTTACCAGACCCAGAGCAATACAGGAGCAAGAACACAAGGTCATATTGTTTTAGCTGGTTTAGCATAGACTTTTCTGTCTTCTGATAATGCTCCCTCTGTTTATTCTAGAATCTCTTTTGCACAGGGCACAGCTTCTCATCGCTCATGCCAGCCTGTTAGAGCTAACATTTTCATAGAACCTGTTCTCTTTGAGTAATAGCTCCAATCAGTGGCTAAGATGGATTGAAACTCTACAGGTCTAGGAAGATGGGAAACCAGAGGGACTATTTTTCCTCATGCCAGGGAGAGGAAGAGTGAGCCTTTCTCTACTTTTAAAAAAGGGGAGGAAGTGCTATGATCCTACTACCCTTTCTTTTAACCCCTGGCTCCTGTGTGCTTTCTTGACAGATGAGCACCAAGTTTTTGCTCCATCACAGACATCCTGTCTGAACCTTGGCACATCTCTTGTTCTGTCTCCAAATCAGTTTCCCAGTAGCATAATTAAGGGTGCAGACAGAAGTGCGGCTCCTCACTGTAACTGATAATGCTTTGTAGGAAGTGTTCTGAGTCTACTGTGGCACACCTACCGTGGAGATCTTCAAAACGAGACTGGACGCACACCTTGCTAGGGTTATTTGACCCCCAGCAATCTTTCCTGCCCAGAGAAGGGGGGCTAGACCTGATGATCCCATGAGGTCCCTTCTAGCCCTAAACTTCTGTGAATCTATGAGTAGCAATGATCTCCTGAAACAAGCAGAAGTTCACTGTTGGTTCTAGGGTGGAGGGGAAGCTAGCTGCTGGCTGTGAGCCTGCAGCTGGCTTTCCCTAGCAATGGCCCCTCCTCTCTCCCAGCCTGTCTCTGTTTCGGAATGGGAGGGGGGAAAGGGAGCAGAGAGAGTTTGTTCTTGGGGGTCCCCAGCCAGCTTTGGAGGGTGGGATGGACAAATTGGAGCCCCGTTACCTCAGGGGGGTCCAATACACCTGCCTTACCATCCAGCAGGGGCTGAAACCCCCCCAGACCAAACTGCCTCTGCTCCCTTTCCCCCGTCCCATTCTGAAAACAGCTCAAGGTTGGCAGGCAGCACAGACAGAGAAGTCACAGAAAATGCTGTTTTGAAACATCTCTGTCTGACCCCCATGCATTGAGGGGGTCAGCTTTTCACCAGATCGGGTATTTTTAAAGCTTTCTGCAGCTGTGCACTTGTGCCTGGTCATAGCTATAAATTGCTTTCTGTAGCTAGATCAGGTGAAAATTGCCATTTCTGTTTGCGTCTTAAGGAGGAGCCAGAGAGCACTAGTCTTGGGCAATATGAGGAGGTGCCAAAACCCTCCCCCCTACTGCCCCCAGAGTCTTTGGCAGAGCAGGGGCAGCTCTGCACTGCCTGGTTTCTATGGCCAGGCAGAGCAGCCCTGTATACTCGGGTATGTATCTGGGAGAGGAGGGGGAGGGGCAAGTTGGGCAGGTGAAGTGGTGCTCCTTTCCCTATGCCCCTGAGGAAGTCTGCCGCAGCAGACTGTGCCCAACAGCATATCTGGGGTGTGAGGTGGAGGAGTGAATGCGGCACCAGGTATGGCTGCTAAGGAGCCTCCACACCACTGGGCTGCTGCCACTGGAGCGGATGTTGCTGCTGCAGCAGAAGCAGCAGCACTGGCAGCAACTGCCTTCAGTGAGCCTAGGCAGGTAAGACTTCTCTCCCACCTCATTTATCCCCATCTGTCATACTTTTGCTTTCATGAGTAGCCCCACTGCTATCAGTCTTCTCACCTATATAGAAATTGTTCAAGTGAGGTTGATAGGACTGGGTGTCAGCATCCTAATGGCTGTGGGAGATGCTCTTGGACAAGATGCTTGTAAGATGACTAGAATTTAGTGACTGTCTTTTCTAAATCTCAAAGAATTTTTTTTGCTATCACAAAGAAATCCTTCTCACTTGTAACAAACTTTTGTGCTGACTCACTGTACTTCTAGCACACTGCAGGGTTTGAAAAGTTCTATTCTATTGTTCCTTGGTTTTGGTGGACTGCTTCAGTGCCATGCACAACAGGAGTTGAGTGTTGGAGGACCTTTCATATTTACATTTCCTTCTCCTGTGCCATGTAATTAGGCTTCATTTTCCTTGATAATGATTTTTCAGCTATCAGCTTGCTCTCAGATACAGAGGGACAAGCCGGGAAAGAATAGGTAATGGTTATCCCTAGAGAATATCAGTAAGCATAATTTACAGAACAGTCAAAGATTAAGGGAAGTTATCTCTTAATGTTTCTTTCTTGTGGCCCATTTGGGTGAGCTCACAATGAAATTGCTTAGTGTTAACTACAATTTATATGCTGTTAAACATTTTATCATATGTGCCCATTCTCAAGAGAATGTTTTAATTTCTACAGAGATTATGAATCCCAGGAAGAAGTCCAGCAATGAAGGAATCATTGGAGAGAATCTCACAGGAAGGAGAAGCAGATCTTGCACCAAAGAAGGAGAATCTCCAACTGGTGAGTAAGGTTAAATGGATGCTGAGGTACCTGGGGGAACAAGTTTCCCCATACACATTCATTGATGTGGCAAATGGAAGCAGAATAAGAGATACCTAAAAATAGGGTAGGGAAGTGGAGGAGCTTGCTGCAATGTACATCTGTTTTACACCCAGGTTTCTTGAGGGACACAAGTAGCACATTTTTTCACTCACTGATAATCCTATGAATGTTCAATTCCAAGGCGAGTCTTGCACTTCACTTACCATAATGATACTCTGTGATTTTAACAGCAGGACATTTCCAAGAAAGGACAACAGATTTCTTATAAAAACATATTAGGTAGTCCCTCATTCCTCCCTTTCTCCAGTTACAGAATAAGATACAGAAGCATGGGGAGGAGCAGTGCTTGCTACAGCTAAAAAGTTGATGACCTTCAGCTGGGGTGGTGAGACCTGATGCTGTCCTGGAGTGGCCAGTTTTTCTACAGTGCATTTTTTACAGAGCTCTTTTGGAGCATAAAGGAGCCAGCTGAGATTCCGGGGCTTCCTCCCTCCCTCTGTGTATGAAGCCACTTTTCTCAGCACATTTATATTTTCCCAGATTGCTGCTATTAGTGTTGCCTCTATTAGGAAAGCAAGCATAATGGCTAATGTGTAAATGGGAGATTAGTTTTAAACTGCTGCATTTCTAACCAATTGTAGTGAGAAATATTTCTCTAGAAAGCCCTTCTTCAGCTCACCATGGGATGAGCAAATGTTTGTGTGATGCTAATGAGCACAGTTTCATGATGGCAGGTGCACATGCAAGTATCTAGCTTATGCTTCTCATTCCACACTCGCAATGTGTTGGGGTGAAGAGTGGGAGGGTGTGGGGAGATCTGACCTTTATTTTAAAATGTGTTTGGTTTTGGCAGCCATGCATTAGGCACTTGTGAGAATATACCATGCACTAGGCACTTGTGAGAAATTACTTGTCCCAGGAATTACTTGTTTCCAGCTTGAACATAGTCTTCATTTTCATCTCTAGCTCTTTGGTGCTGTTGGAGACAGTCTCCTCCTATCCTATGCACCCCCACACCCAGCTGTATTGCTGCAGATGTTGTTAGTAGTAGTGCTTGAGAAGGAGCTGCCTTCTCTTTGCAGAAAAATGACTTGCTGTCAGGCCGTTCTCCATGATGACTCCATGGTTTGGAACTTGCTC
Source organism: Gavialis gangeticus (assembly GCF_001723915.1). NCBI lineage: Eukaryota > Metazoa > Chordata > Crocodylia > Gavialidae > Gavialis > Gavialis gangeticus. The sequence goes on along the minus strand of NW_017728998.1, from coordinate 26,658,456 downwards.
CCTGTTATGGTCCTGGAAAGCCTGAATGTGCTGACCTTTAGAGTTGTGTTTTAAGAGACGGTTGACAGCATGGTGTGAGGTGGAGAGCAAGGGATATAGTTTGCTACTTGGAGTTATGGCTGATTAAATTAATATTTGCTTTTGTTTGGTCTATAAGACTTTGTGTTTCTGAGGCCAGCTGTATAGATATGTATTGTGACTAATTTCTCCGGCATTGTGGAATCACATATGTCATGTTTTTTAGGGAGATTCTCTCTGTCTCTCAGGCACCAGTGTGAATGATCAAAACAGCCATTCTTCTCAGCTGGGAAGTAGATGTTTGTGCTGGCACTAATTGGGCACACAATGGCACCACCTGCTGAAAATTTATTCATTCTTGTTAACTACAAACTGCTCTGTTCTTTTATCCCTGTGGAAGAATTGGAGGAGGCACAGATGAGCAAGTGGAGGATGACGAGAGAAAACAAGGTCTTTGATGCTTGTTGTGACTGCTTTCCCACAGAACACCAATAAAATAGATTGTCACAGATGGCAATGGCTCGGCTTGTTGATATCACTTGAGCAATAGGTGTTGTATCAGAAAGCTACGCATAATGTTCTGTTTGTAAGCCATATAGATTTCATAGACATTAGGGCTGGAAGGGACCTTGGAAGATCATCAAATGCAGCCCCCCGCCCAAAGGGCAGGAAGTCAGCTGGGGTCACAGGATCCCAGCAAGATAAGCATCCAGTTTGCTCTTGAAGGTGTTCAATGTAGGCGCTTGAACCACCTCCAATGGCAGGCTGTTCCAGACCTTGGGGGCTTGGACAGTAAAGAAATTCTTCCTTATGTCCAGCCTGAAACGGTCTTGCAGTAGTTTATGACCGTTCAACCTCGTCATCCCTTGAGGCGCTCTGGTGAACAAACGTTCCCCTAGATCCTGGTGGATATCACTCGTTTATCACCCCTGATAAACTTATAGGTGGCCATCAGATCACCCCTGAGCCTGCGCTTTTTCAGGCTAAAGAGCCCCACGGCTCTCATTCTGTCGGACAGTGATTTGATTCACTGATTCAGATCGATATCCCAATTTTGATTCAGCCAAATCCAAATCTGAAAATTTGGTGCTGACATGGAGAATCAGAGATTTGGCCATAGACACAGCTTTAAATGTTTTTTCTACATACCTCAAGGTACCAGGCATGGCTTGTGAATGCTGATATGGCAGGCAGATGGAGCATCCCACAGGAGCACGGGGGGCCCCCTGCATGCTTGGTGGCAGACCCAGAAGTGGACCAGAAGTACTTCTGGTCCACTTCCGGGTCTGCTGCCAAATGTGCAGGGGAACCCTCCGGCTTGGCAATCAGCTGTGAGGGGAACCTGGGTACCCCCCCAGACCAGGAGGCACCAGTTGCTGAGCAGGGGGGCAGGGAGAGGGTCCCCCAAACGCCATGACAGACCCAGAAGTGGATTGGAAGTGCTTCTGATCCACTTCCAGGTCTACCGCTGAGTGCACTGGGGACTCAGATAAATCAACCAGTAGCTGCAAAATAAGTGGGTATAAACAATTGGATATGAAAGATGTTGAGGAAAGGAAGCAGCCCTACTCTCCAGGGGCAAGAGATATGGAATAAATTAGGCCTCTTCACCAAGGCTCTGTCTCTAGACCCTGCTCAGGTTTAAGTACCTTATCATCCTCCAGCTAATAAGTGTCTCAGTTTAAAGACCAGTCAAAAATCTTGTCTTGCTGCTGGATAGAAGAAGGAACCACTCCCCATGTTGCACTCTGGTTCTTTACAGCCTATTCATGCATGTCATTTTATTCAGCTCCGAAGAGCTTTTGCAAAAGGTCATGCATGTATGCGAGTGTCTTTTGCTCCTTTTTAACTTTCCTTGTTTTTTTGGAACCACCCTCTCCAGTAAATAGCTCGAAATCCTTATTCTAGTATAGCTGAGAAATGTTATATTTGCAGGAAAGTAACATTGACTTGGTGAACCTTGTAGAAGGATTGGAGTGTTGCTGTAGTCATGATGGCTTAGAGTATATGATAGAAACAAGGGCATTTTTGGTGATTCTTTTTTGTTGGACTAACTGTGCAATCTAACATCTCTCCTAACAAGCTTTTGGACACAGTATGCCCTTCTTCAGGTCCTGTTGAGGGAGCACCTAAAAAGGGCACAGATTTTGTCTCATATCTTTCAGCTCTAAAGTAGCTCTAATAAAAGATACCATCAACCCTCTTCCCCCTTGTTTCTCCGTTAAATATTGTCCTTTTTCCTGCTCCCAGTGGCAGTGAAGAGTAACAAGACTGCTGAGTTCTCAACTTGGCCATGTGCAGTGGGGACTTAGGGTGGCCTGGCAAATAATTTAGTCTTAAAGAGCAGTCTTTGATGATACTACATTAACATTTTAAAAAGGTTTTCTACATTACTTTAAAAACTAGAAACATATATTTAAAAAAAAAACAGACTGGGCAGAGATAGATGCCAGTAACATGGATCTTATCCTGATCCTATTTCTAGTACTGGAACTGACTGAAAGAATGAAACAGCTGGGCTTAATATTTTCTCCCAAGGCTGTGATTTGGGAGTGGCCTTGCTGATTTCTGAACAAATTGATATGGTCTCCTCCTGCTCCCAAGTCCCACCCTGACTCTGTTTGTAATGCGATAAGCATAAACTGTAGACAACTGTAAACCTAACTGCCAGTTACAGATATTCAGACATTTTTGGTTTAGTATTTTATGAATAAAAGGTGCTTTTGTACTTTCGTTTATGAAAACCTGGTCTTAATTCAACTAACCATGTTCTTTTTCTGTATTCTTTCTTATTTGGCTGCATTATGTGTAGGAGGGTCAAAATATGTGCCTTTGATTTATGTGGCAATGTTGAGAGCAGCTACAAATGCCATGAGGCAGACAGTTTGAGTCTGTCCAATTGTTAAGTGTTTCACTGTGAAAAATGACTCCTTGTTCTTTGGATCACAGAGATTGTACAATTACAATTTTAATCAATCCAGCACAAGATTCATTGGCTCTTGCTGTGCAGAGCACATAGACACAGTCCAATAAATCTGTTTCTGATGTGCAGATCCAGACTGTGGGAGCCTCTAGAGATTATATACAAATGATAGCCATGTCTGTATTGTCTGTGTATTTGCATGGTGTCAGACATACAGTAGAGGATGTTGATAGTGTTCAGACTTCTAATGCAGCATTTTATGGCTTGCATTTGAAGTGAAACGAATAATGTACTTGAGGTGCCTGATGCATTAGATGAAGCTTAACACTTTCTTAGTTTGAAGGAACAAAGCAGCTGCAAAAAGACCTTGCTTTTATTGAACAGCGCTAACAGCGCAATCATTACACTTAGTAAAAATTGCCTTACTGATGTTGACTTTTGATTTTGCTTGTGATTTTGAACCTGTTTGAGTTTTCAAAAAGTTCAGTTTCATTTCGATGCAAAGCCAAACAAGGAAGGCATCATAAATGGTCTTATAGAATGAGGTGCTGGGAAGGAGGAGAAAAAAAAGAAAGAGGCAAGAACTTCTCCCTACAACAGAGCAACTACTGGCCAGGGATATGGGAGCCTGGACGGTCAAGTGTCTATTCCATGGCAGGCAGGGCTCTCATTGGATTTATGCCTACTTCTATGCTGAGCTAAATTTATTGTGCGTGGGTGCAGCCACTATGATTTTCAGAATAAATGTGATTGATTTTTCATTTCTATGGCAAAATAACCATTTTTTGGCAAAGAAAAAAATGAAAGCGAAAGTTGCTCATTAACCTTTTTTAAAAAAAACCAGACTGTCCTTTTTTGACAATTACTGCTTGATATCTATTTACTGGAGAAAAAGGAAACTTCCCCCTTTCCAGCTGTGTTAGCAGAGTGCCTATCTCTGTGATACCCAAACAACTAAGAGCAAGAGAGCTCTGCAGGATCCAGCACCTGCCAGAGGCTGGTACTGGCAGGCTGACATCCTCCTGCTGAGCTGCTTTCTTGTCAGCAGCCCCTTGGGTATTAGTGATCTTTATTCTCTTGCTTGGCTCTCTAGATGAAACCCAGCAGCACAGCAGTGATTATTATGAAGTCCAAGACCAACTATCTCTTTCTAGGGATCTGTTGTTGTATTTTCCTTTCTTTTGACTTTCCTCCCTCTGCCTAGATATTTTCTATTTGGTGTATGGTACATAAGTTTTTTCTTGATTGTGGATGGTATTCACATGTATCCTTGGTGGTGGTGGGGGAGCAGGGCCACACTTTATTTATTCCAGCTAGCTCTACACTGTTTTTGTGGAAAGGTGTTCAAATGCACCCAGGTTTTATGAACCTTTGAAAAATCCCAGCTCACATTTTGCTCAGCAGGGATTTGTTAGATTTTGGCAGCTCAACTCTCTGGCAACTTCATCCTTGTTGCGCATGTTCAAGCCCTAACACTTGGACGGTGTCACGGGCACAAAAGGATTTTTGTGACGAGGGGATTGGGAGAAGGGAGACAGGAACAGGAACCTGAAGTGTGGGTGGGGAATGAATGGCATAGGAGCAGTGAATGGAAAGGGCAGGTTCCACAAATGAAGGGGAGCATGAGCTGGAGAAAAAGCAGGAATATGGGTAAGGAGGAGAAGAGGTGGTAGAAGAAGCTGGATAGAGGCTGTGTTTGTGGGGGAACCAAGTGCAAGAATTTGCAAGAGGAGGACAGGGAGAGGCTGTCATTTATGGATTATACTATTTCCAATAATCTCCCTTCCTTATTCCCCAGTAGTACTTTCACCTGGTGTTTCTGCTTAGCCTCGAGTCTTTTTGCTGTCCCCCCTCCCCCCCGTCTCTTGGTTCTGGCCAAATACTCTCTATTGTATCTTTGAGCTTTCCTTTTATTGTTTTTCCTCATCTTCCTCACCACTTTCCTTTTCCTTCTTATCTCCCTTCAATCTATTTGCTCCCTGTCTCCTTCATGATGTCTCCCAAATGCTGCTCCCCTCCTTCTGGATGCTGCTTTCTGTGACTTTTGTGGGTTGCCAGATTGCTTCCAGGCACTGCACTTGCTGAGAAGCATAATTCTGGGAACAACTTTAGCATCAAGTGCTATCCACTCGGTAATACTTTCCTGAAGGTACTAATCTCAAGGGCGTGAGGATAAATATCCGTGTGATTTCATTCAGAATGGTACCAGAAGTTCAGAGAAGGAAAGTCAAAACACTCTGCCAACTCAGAAACTCCATTTTGTTTAGCATTAAGCATTTTTCCAAGCATTTACTTTCTCTTTCTCTTATGTGCTTAAAATATTTAAGTGGTAGTTATAATAATGAATGTATAAATGCACAAATAAAAGAAATAGTGACTTTTTTCAGTTAGGTTAACATGCACGATGCAAATTGCCTTATTATAAACTTAGAACCTGCATAAACTAGCAACTGTAGTTATCTTTACTTGTATTGGTTGCTTGTCTTTTGCTTTTAAAATACCTCTAGCTTCTAAAATATCTATTCACTTAAATATTATATTGGATACAATATATAGTGCCATAATAAATTAATGATTGTTGAAATGTGAAGAGAAATAATCACTTTAATACAGTTCTTTGAGAGCTTGAAAGAAGTAATGGCATAATTAACTCTTGGAGAAATGAATTCTGAAAACCTTTTCATGTTCTAGTAGGTCCTTTCCAATTCATATGGAGACCTTCTTTAATGTAGGAGTATACAATGGCATATAATAAATGCTTTGGTATGTGACAAGTGACTTCATGCTAATAAGGAATATAAAATTGTGCCTCTTTAAGTATATATGTTGGCTTCTGTCTCTGATGAATTGGATTCTGCAAAGAGCCCTTTGGGAGTTTGTTGATGCTGCTTGTGTGGCACTGAGTGTGCCACGTATGGAGTGGAAGCAGGTGGCAAACCTATATATAAGGCACTGAAGGTGAGGGTATCCCTACTTTCTCTCTCAAGAACTCCAGAGACAGGTACTCTCAAGGAGGATGCATTGCCATATTTCCAGAGGGGGGTTGTGCTTTTTGTTGGCAGTTTAGAGCAACAGAGGAATGTCACTGATGTAACCTGTATATGGTATTTCAGAAAAGCTATCAAATGGAGGACTTGGACTGTCTGTATAGACCTAACAGATCCTGCAGCATGTTGTTAGAAAAGCAAAATGAACATGTCTTCACATTTCCTCTCTTCCTTCCAACTGCTTGTTTTATGCAGAAACTGCAGAACATCCCCCAGGAGTGCCTCTGTTACGCTGGTGTAACACCATAGGTATAGTGTTTCTGAAGCATTTTGGTTCCTTCTGGATAAAAAATTGGTATGTATGTAAAATATTTTCACAACAGCGCTCTTAATAGCAGTGTCATACTCCGAAGCATGTTGTGCTCCTTGGGACTAGGAAGTGATGTACGGTAGTGCATGTTTATGATGAGGGCAGTGGCCTTCTAGAAAATAAAGAACCATAATACCCTAAAGGAACAGACCCAGTGTTAGTGTCATGTAACATTCTCTTTCACAATTTGCTCTTCCTAGTTATATTTATTGATGTTCCTGTGCAGTACTGATGTTCAGCCTGCTGACTAGTCCCTCTGGAAATAGTTTGGGGAAGCAAAGCTTTCAGCTGAGAAGCCAAAGTCATATCGTAGGGACATTGTTACTTTTGGAACATCTCAGGCACTCAGTCAGAAAAAAGATTTTTGTAGATGCTTTTAGATATGTAGGTTAGATATTAAGTATTTGTATTTACATATTCTGCATAATACTCTGCTGCATGAATAATTCTTTCTTGCTCTCTCTGATTTAAGGTTGGGTTGTTTTTTCAAAGGGAGTATAACCTGTTTGCTGTGGTACCAGGTACATTTTTTAAAAGCTCCTAAATCCCATTGAAAGTCTCCTAAAATAGTCCTGTTTAACCATGAAGGATGCATCCTTTAGTGGTGTGAATGTAAGTCTTGGTTCACAGTAGGCAGAGGTCTGACTCACTTGGAGACAGACATCCTCTGGGGTAGGCGAGTTGCCAAACTTCTCTGAAAAACTGAAATAACATACTTACCTTGCTGTGCTGACATGAGGATTAGTTACTATTCATATGCTATTTTGAAGATGAAAAATACCATGGAAATATTAGTTTCTGAGAAGCCTTGCTTCAGATTTTACATTGAGGCTCCGGTTCAGAAAAATTGTGCTCATGTCTATCCATGTTCAGAAAAGTCTGCAGTGGGGTTTCAGCATGTGCTTCGTTGCTTTTGAATAGGGATACTTTCCCAAATTACGGCCGAACACAGGTCCATTTGCCTCTTGCCAGACGATTGTTAAAATTAATGGACTCTGCTTATCCGTTTAGAACCGTTTTTAACATGACTAGCTTTTGGGGGCTGTAGAACTGCCACATGATTTATTTTATGTTGGAACGTGAAATGGCATGGGAGACTTGCATTGTTTTCTGACAGATTGTCAGGCCTGAGGCTAATATGCATGCCTGGGCTCACCAAGCAGTGGTAAATTTTAGTGGAAGGATGGCTGACTGAACTCCTACTAAATTGGTTTCCTTTTTTGTATTTTTCTGTTTTTCATCTGCTGTTGTTCAGTCTGTGATTTGCTTAATAACAGGCTGTGACAACTTCTTGGGATAGCCTTAATTTGGCATTTCAGGACAGGCACATAGCTAATGCAGCAGACGTAAATATATTCAAGTATGTTTAGCTTTACTCTTCTGCTCTTGTTGCAATGAGTATATCCCCTTAAGTTCAGGATACCAATTTCCCCTTGTAAACCTTTAAGTAGGATGAAGTGGGCTAGGTTAAACAACTGTAATAGAATTTAATTTACAATCTTCATTCATAGGCTAACTAAGATCGGGTATATAAATATTTCTTGTACATTTGACAATGTGCCCAGTGGGAAGAGGCCTGGCAGAAAGGACCTTGAGAATATAAGGAATCTTGTTTGCAAGTGTGTTGTAGGTGGCACTGTCAAAGCCATGGGTTCTCTCAGGTGCGCTTCCTTTAACTTACTGGTTCTGGATAGACCTTGCGACTCATTTTCCTCCTCCCTGTCCTATGCTACCAGCTTCCAAAGTTGGGAAACATAATAGCAATGAGTCAAGAAACAGAATGAGACCAAGACCCAGTGTTTTCTTGTTGCTGTGCATACAGTGTAGCTTAAGCAGTGTTTTATAGTGGGCTATAATTAATAAAATCCCATTTACTCCCATAGTTGAAATTCAGTTTACAGTGAAGTGCTTATTCAATATTGTGCTGACAGCTTTACTGTGTAACCTGGGCTGTACTCCAAGAGGTACCCCCTCTCCAATTGAAGGGATCAAAGCAGGTGCACAAGTGCTGTAGGAGGTGTAGGGACTCTCTTCCCCCTATAGAGCCAGACCACCAATGGGGACTTAACCGTATACCTTTTTAATACTGGGAACATAACAGGCATAAATCAGAGGGTATAGTGGACACTACAATGCCCCAAGGGGGAAGGATTCAACAAAGGTTAGACACTTACAATCATTGACAAAAAACAGGGTTAACAAAATATAAAACACAACCAGCAGAACAAACAATACGGGTTGGTGAAATATAAAAAGGCACAGAATGCAAAATGTCAAATGACAAGGAAATATGGGGCCTCGGTACCTGGAGGGGGGAGAAAGACACAATGGCCCCTTTCCACTGCAAAAAGACTTTTTTCTTGTTATCTCACTCTGAGATAACTGAGGTGACTTGAACCCAGATCTCCCATGTTGTAGGCAGGGACACTGCCCCACAGCCACCACTGGTAGCACTGTTCCTGCCTGCTAGGTGTCTTGACCTTCCCAGGAGCCCCAGCCTCACATCAAGCTGCCTGGCCTCTGATTGGAGGAGCTGGAAGCAGAGCTGGGAACCTCTCAGGTCGCTGCTCACACCCTTGCTGGAGCTGGGGAGCCTCTCCTGCTGGCTGCAGCCTCTCATAGGGGATCCTGGAGCCCAGTGGGGAGCCTCTCCTGCTAGCCGCATGCTGTGCTGCTGAGGGTCCTACTGCTGCCTTCAGGTCCTGCTCTTTCAGGTTCTTCTGGGGCACTGCTCCTGCCCCGCTGGCTCAGCTCTTGCCAGCTCTGTGAAGCTCCTTCCTTGTTGTTCCTCGCTGGTGCCCCCTGAGTCAGCCCACGCTGCCCCTTTTATCCCCCTCCAGGTGACCCAAGGGGCCAGTCGGGACACAGGGGGGCAGAGCTGAGTCTCTGGGGCTTGCTTGGTGCGGAAAGGGAATCCCAAGTCCTCCAGTCATCTTTTGCCCTTTCAAAACCCCTGGGCTAGGTCACTGCCAGCCAGCCCGTCACAACTGTATGGGGGTGGGGTGGAAATTACCTACTGACCTTTTAATATCAGAGTCTCCTTTGGCCTCTTACATCACATAAATTATACAATTGGTGGTGTTTATTTAGCTGAGCTGTATTTAATTTAAAAATTATGAAAAGTTTTTCTGCTTCAGCTTCAGTATTCTTTTTGGTGCCAATGGGGATGTGTTCATTTTAGTGCTATATCTGTGGTTGAATGGAATTTAACAAGTCATTTAATTTTGCTTTGGCTTAATGCCTTGAATGCAATCTGCCTATCTGTGTTGTTTTCCATATCAACTGTCTAGCTCCTATTTTTTACTTCAGTTTTAGAGCAGCGTTCCCAATAAGATCAACATTAACATGGCCAGATTAATGAGTACAGCTATGGAGTAAACTTTTCTATTTAAAAAAAATTGTAACAGGAAGTAATAAGGAAAACCTCACAACTACACAGGATAGGTCATCACCAGGGTTTTCTCTTACAAAAACTACCCAATTTTTGGAGTAAAAAAAATAACCCCAAATCCACATTTTTGCATGATTAAAATGAAATGCCATATAGACAGATAGATATCTATCTATATCTCTATATATCTCTATATATAGATATCGATATCTATATCTATAATATGGATCCCTGGTCATCACAGAGAATCCCACAGCTATTTTCATCATTAGAGAAAATGGCACCTTTTTGAGAGAACACAGCCTTGTAGAGAACAGTTTAACACAGGAAGTAAATTTGTAAGTGTTGATCTGGTATCTTGTTAAGAACATGCACTGGACAGCTGAGACTTTTTTGGTGTAGGTAACTATTTTTATCATTCTTAGTTGATCTATTTTGCATTTTTTCTTACTAATCCCAAATTGTTTTTCCTTTATATTTTGCATTCGAATGGCCTGATCCGAAGTTCATTGAAATTCATAGGACTCTTTTTCTGACTTGAAAAGATTTTTTTTTTTTTAAATCAGATTTCAAAATGTGAGCAAAGCTAGGTAAATAACTGATTTGTTGGTGTGCTGGCTTAACCAGCGTACCAAATAAAATTCAGATAAAACTGAAATTATGCTCCGTTTTTCTTGCTGAAATTAAATGTGTAGGGTTTTTAAAAATAAGATTTGGTGAATTTGGAGTCAAAATATTATTTTGAAATGAAAAACTATTTTTATTTAAAAATGTGAAACACATCATTTTGACTTTTCCCCTGAAAAAAATCCCTGCTCCCTTTTTTTTTTGTTTAAAATATTTTGCTCAAATTGAACAAAATATGAAATTTAGCTAATTATAAAGTAGAGGTGGAAATATTCCATCACAGATTCTGACCTCATAAAAAGTTATTTTAATTGGAAAAAGATCATTCATAATTTTCCACGTAAGGGAACCTCATTTTCCAACCATATCTAGTTTTGTTTTCATCTTTATAGGTTATGTGAATGTGTAGCCATGGGTCAGGTTCTGAAAACAAGTTTTAAGATGCATGTGTGCAATTTGCAAAACTTCTTTGGGGCCTCATTTAAATTGGAAGCACAATGCTGAGTATTTTGGCCTTGTGCTACCCAACTGCCAGATTAGTTTCAACATTTGATCAATGATGCTTAAAATTAAAATTAATAAAATAGGCATGTATTTAGGCATCTTACCAAATTAGACATGGGTATATTGTGTTTGCACCCACAATTCATATTCTGTGGGCACAAAAATGAATCCTTCCAAAAACTTAATCTGAAACTATTCTTTAAATACCGCATAGAATTCAGTGTGCTTTGCTTTTGTGTTTGCTTCATTTTATCTGAAAGCCAATAAAATATTAGTCAATAACCTCACCAACTCATTAGTGAGAACTCAGGATGATGTATTTACTGTTGTCACACCTGAGCAAAAACAGTTTTTGTTACTCTGTCTGCCTCTGTGGCTGGAGCCTGACAGTAAATTCTTGTCAAAGAGATTTCTATGATGTTGAAGCAGAGACAGATTTCTGCCAATTAGAATATGGCTAATATAGTTTCAAAGCAGCGCATTTCAAAGCAGAGCATATTTATTGTACCATGTTTTAGGGTGGTCTTTTCTTTTTTTCTCATTATGAGTTTCCCTTCAGCTGTCAGGGAACTCCTGTAGCAGAGAACACTGCTTTTTCCCCCTTTCCCCTTATTTGTATGTTTTGGAGAAAATTTTCAAGAAGGTCAGTCAGGAGGGCCCAGCTGATCTATTTCCCACCTCTGTCCAAATCCGCAATTCTCCAATAGTTTGCATGGGGTTTTTCATTTAATTCTATGGTCTCTTGTGCCCTGAGTTCTCTATGTGAATGAAACAAACATATAACTTACTTCCCACCCCCACTCCTTTCTTTTAAATTGTGGTATAATGCCATTTTTCCAGCTTGTTCTCAGATCAGTAATGACACCATTACCATGCTCTCCCCCCCCCCCCCCCCCCTT
>NW_017728998.1:26645410-26646581 GCF_001723915.1 Gavialis gangeticus | reverse complement strand
CCCCCCCCCCCACCCCCTTGTATATTTGTCCTAGGAACTTCACTTTGCAACAAAATACAACCCTTTGTGTCCTACCGGATCACTGCAAGGTGGAAGATAAATTGATAATCCCTTAAGGGGCATGGGGGAGGGAGTTTTGAACTCCAGCGACACGGTGCTTTTGGTTGCTGACAAGTGTTTCCTGCTTGGCCCCTGGGAAGGCCATATACCTTTTGCACTTTCACCCTTTATTTTTAATATTTGCATTTTAAAAGTCTGTCTCCTTTCTTCCTCTTCCCTGCCCCTGACCCCACCCTTGTTGAAGGAACTTGTTGAAAACTTGAGTGATACAGTGGGCCTGTGGCTCAGCCAGCACTTGGATGGGAGACTAGTGTTGCCCAGTGAAAGGAAACAAGCATTAGTTTAGATGGGCTTTTTAGCCCCTGAATTCAGATGTTACCTGAGTAATGGAAATAATGTCCTCTCCCAATATGCATCCCAAGACATTCAGCCATCCTTTAGCAACTGGCCCACCAGTTGCCACCTGATCTAGCTCTGTCTGATTTTATCCAATCATAATTCAGCTGATAAAATCAACATGAAGGAGAGCAGCATAGTACTTCTAATGGATAATTACCTGTGATCTCTTCAGCTTTCTGCTAGATTCTAAGGGGTAGGCTAGCTTTCAATCTGCTTTTTAGTGGTGGGAGTCCTGGGTTTTCTGGCTATGTCAGCATTTGGGGGTAAGCTGTAACCCATGTTCTGTTTATTTTCAATTAGTAGAAAAACATTTTGTTTTTATTTTTCTTTCCCTCAGCATGTTCTAAGCCATCTCATAAACAGCTTTCCTTAACAGCGCAGCAGGTGATGTGCTTCCTTATTTCCTTCTATTTATTCTGCATTTGAAAATACTGTACACACAATATGACAATACATGCTTTTGACCTTGTAATTCTGACCTTATAACTAATATGTTTCATAATATCTTCTGCAAAAGAAGATAAGGTTGACTAAACTAGATCTGTTTCGAGCCATTGGGCATTCATCCACAATGCTAAAACCAATTTCAATGAGGTCACTTTTTCACACAGTGAATCTATAATAGTTTTTGTCTCCTGCTGTCTGATTTATACTTCTGGCAAAGACTGCTGGTTTCCCTGAAACTGAAAAAAGATTTTTTTTTTTTTTTTTT
>NW_017728998.1:26642919-26645252 GCF_001723915.1 Gavialis gangeticus | reverse complement strand
TTTTTTTTTTTTTTTTTTTATTACAGGAAATAGCTATTTTTTATTTTTCAAGCACATTAATATTTCACTTTTAGCACTTTTCTATGGAACAATTGTAATATTTTTCAATTTTCTGTTCAACTTACCTATAATCTGCTGTCTTATTTGTTTTGTGAACCACAATTATCTTACTACAGATACTAGACAAAATATTTAAATACTTCCTTAGTTTATGGAGATAATTATAGGCTCTATTTCCTGCGCAATGAAAGCAAGACCAATGCTTGAATTTTCACATCTCACTCATCTAATGAAGCAGATGTAAAATGAGTTCCAAGGGATTAAACACCTTGGATGTACTTTGGATTGTCTCATTAAACACCTCGTCTGTGAGACTACTGTAATTACCACATCTATTTGGTAGTTTCTCATTAATTACGCTGCCACTAATCCTGAGCACTTTTTCATGTTCCTATAGTATTTTGAACAAATTACACAAGTAAAAAGTAAAATATGAGCAATTGTCTTAGTGAGATCAAAATGGATGTAGGTTTAATATAATAGACCTAGTCCATAGGCCTAGATGGGCCCAAGACAACAGCTAAAATAGGATAGACAAATAGGGTAGAGACCTGGGGGGGGAAGGTTCTGCCTTTTCAGACTGTTCAGGTGATGGAGCTGGACTCTGTACCATAGCCCATAAAGGGAGGAAGAATGGTGGTGTGGCAAGGAGCTTGAAATATACTCCTCAAGATATAAAGCAGTGAGAATTCTAAAGAGCCGTGAAGGACCATCTGAAAACAGAGTGTTTTTTGTATGCATATTTCTTATTCATATTTGAAACTTGGGCTGAAGTAATCAGCTGTGGGTCCTCTCTTGTACGGAGGTTTCTAAGCTATATCAAGGTCTAGAGCGACGCATAGTTCACTAGCCTTACTCATTAAAGGCCATATGCTTACCTTTGTATAATTATCCTCAGATTCTTTACTAGAGTTGTTTCTTCAGGGGTAACTATCTCTCTCTTCTTCAGAGCTCCCATGAATAATTTGTATGTGCAAGAGCCTCATCAATTTCATCTCTGTTGTGACACTACTATAGTTTTATACACAGCATAAATTTACGTTAGTTTGCCTCCCTCCCACCCCGTTTAGAGACCTTCTGCTCCAAATCTCTTACCTTAGTTTCTTGAGTCATGTGAATCTAGTGATGGTAGATAAAGGAAAGCACCATAATGACCTAATGAGAAGAAATGATGAAGTTCTAGCTCACAGTCAACCTTTCCTGCAGATACTATCTCAATTTCAGAAAGGGACGATGCCATTAATTTTGATACCAAGGTAGCTTCCTCAGCTGACTTACAGCGTAAATCATCATGACCTGACAATTCATCATTGCTGCATGCAACCTCTTACTTCTCAAATGGAAATAGCAGGAAGTTGGCCTTTTATACACTCCTCCAAAATTAACACCACTTTTAAAATTGCTTTAAACAAGCACTGACACATTTTATTAGACTTATTTCCAAGTCCACACATTTATGCATAAAAATATATGTTATCTGTAATTGCTTGAATTGAATGGGGAAGTAGCAAGGAGCACTCTTCTCCACACTAATAATGGTTGTGGTTAAATTTTTCAGATCTGTTTTAAAAGCAGTAAGATACAATGTTTCTCCATGGGAGGTAATCCCAATTATTGGAGTATTCTATTTCTTCTGTTGAGGCCAGATTCCCACCATTCCCATATTAGTATTTGGTGCCATGGTGCAATCCATCTTTAGGGCATAAATGTTACTAGATTTATAATGTCACAGATCTAGATCCAAGGTAGAATTTTTCTTATGCTAGAGAAATGAATTTCAGTCCTTCATCATTGTATTGTAACTTTCTCTAGGGTAGACTTTCCAGCATTACAGTTTTAGACTGTAACTCTTTCTTGGTAAGAGATACCTCCAGGGAGGGATTCTCATTATTTTAAGCTCAATATTGTGCCTCCAGGGGAGAATTCCTACACTTAAACCATAAATTTCTGTTTTTTTCCGAAACAAAATCTAGCTCCTGGCCTAATATATCTGACAACACACTTGTATAACGAAGCTTCCAGAACAAGATTCCAAACACTTATCTTTAGAGCCATGTTCAGAGGCAATCAAAGCCAAAATGGCCACCAGTATACAATGAATGTGTACAAATATGTAATGCATCTGCCTGGTTTACCACTCCTGTCCATTTAATATCCACTATCATTTTCTCCTTTTCCTTGCTTTATTAAAGCCTCATTACTGTATATCCCTATTACTTTGGCCCACTTGGCATTGTCTTGCCTGGGGAAGGGAAATGAATGGCCAGTCAAGA
>NW_017728998.1:26609211-26637919 GCF_001723915.1 Gavialis gangeticus | reverse complement strand
TTTTTTGCCGAAACAAAATCTAGCTCCTGGCCTAATATATCTGACAACACACTTGTATAACGAAGCTTCCAGAACAAGATTCCAAACACTTATCTTTAGAGCCATGTTCAGAGGCAATCAAAGCCAAAATGGCCACCAGTATACAATGAATGTGTACAAATATGTAATGCATCTGCCTGGTTTACCACTCCTGTCCATTTAATATCCACTATCATTTTCTCCTTTTCCTTGCTTTATTAAAGCCTCATTACTGTATATCCCTATTACTTTGGCCCACTTGGCATTGTCTTGCCTGGGGAAGGGAAATGAATGGCCAGTCAAGATGAGAGTCAATACATTAAATAAACAAATAGCAAAGATTTCTTCATTTATAGCTGGAAGTATTATTTACTGTTTTGTGGTAGTACTTGTTTATCTGTTTTTATAGTGCTGGTATTACAGGACATTGGCAGGCCTGAGTTATGCAACAGTGAGGCAGGATTGATGAAAGGGCTAACAAGAAGTTACAGCATGTCAGTACAATAATGGAAAACATGTTCATTGCTGTAGTACATGAAATTCTGCCTTGGATAATCTGGGACCAGCACTAACAAAGTATGGATGGAAAGCTGGCTCTGGCTGTGGAGGTGATTTGAGGGGAGTTGGGGGGGGGGGCTTTTTTGTTTACTGGTTTTGTCCATTTTAATGGCAATGAGTCAATGTCATTTCTATCTAATGTGGATGCTCTTCTGAATTTTAACAAAAAAATCAGCAAATTGGATTGCTACACTGTGCCCCCTCCCCCAAGTTCATGGGGAGCATATTTCCCAGTCCATTGTACCTTTAGCCACACACTGTCTCTATCTGCATGAACCTAATGCTACCCTAACTTGGAATCTTTATGGATACTTGCCAACCACAGCTATTAAAAAGGAGGAGTCAGAGAAACCTTAGAATACTGGAAAGCTTAAATATAAATGTGGGGTTTGTTCTTATGTGCACTTTGGGTTTTGTGTCTTTTTAGGATGTAGTTTAATTTTAAAATGAAGCTGAGATTTGTCTTCAGGAACTGTTTTGGGGAAAAACCCATAGATAAGAATGTTGCAATGTCAAAAATTTAAGAGTTGGCAGCACTTGGCAATCACTTTTTGCCCCTGGTTGATGAGGAAAATGGAGAATTTTACAAACCAGCATAGATGCTAAAACGTTTGTGAGTATTTAGGATGGACCAACCGTCGTGCAGTTTCCATACTCTTTTGTTTGTAAAATGTAGTAACCTTGCTCAAGTTGGAGATATGACTTCTGGCACTTCTATAATGGAAAAACTGCTTTTTATTCATTGTCAGTACCTGCTTCTGATCACTAAGGAAAATAACTGAAAAGAGCAAGTTGCTAAAACTACTTGAAAAATCTAATCCCATAATCACACCTTTAAAAAAAAAATACAACCAAACAGAGAAACATATGAGACTGTCAAATGCTGTCTGTGATAAGTGTGAGAGAAAGGGGGACAGTGTCCTTACCAATTTAAAACTGGCTTTTAAGCTTTTCGTCACTAAATTAGGACATAGATAGGAAAAATAAGACTTACTGCAAGACGAACCAAACCTTGGGCAGGTTTCAAGGCAGCTCATGAGCTATTACTGAAGATGGTTATATGCATATATTTGAATGCTATGTCCCATGATAATGCAACATGATTAATTGAATGGTTGCACTTAGTTAACTGATACTTAAAATTACACATTTCTGTTTCAAATAGTCTTGAATAGACATTGTAAGTTTTTATTGTTCTCTTCCCTTTATACGATTTTATGGAAAATGTTATAGATAATCTTCCAGTCATATTCTCACAATCTTCTCTAACCCTCTTGAACTCTCATCTGAATTTCACAACTACTTGATTTAGGAAGACTGTAACAATAGCTAAAATGTACAAAGTATATTAATGTTTGGGTCATACAAAAAACTAGAACTCTTGGTTCCAAAATGATACCTTTTATTAGACCAACTGGAAAATGGCAAGAAAATTGTCCTTTTCTGCAAGCTTTTGGGATCAAAGTCCCTTCGTCAGGCTCTGAGAAAACTGTAGATGGTACAAGATGATAAAAAGTCCTCATAGGTAGGAAATAAACTTCATTTTTGCACAGAGGGAGCTGAAGATGGAAGTCTGCCCCTCTGGGTCCACGAGAGAGTCTTTGTGAGCTGTGCTGAGCAGCTCTTTGATGTGTTGATCAGGTAGAATTCCTTCCCTGGAGGTGTCAGATGGCAGGCAGGGAGGCAAAAACACTTCCTTGTTGTTCTGCAATGAAGTTTAAAATCCAAAATCGACATGTTTGGGTGACTTATTTGAAACGATTTGAATTACTGTACTGGGAAAAATCTTTGTTGGTAGCATCCGTCTCTCAAAGTAAAGTCAGTTTGGAAAGGTACTGCTGGTCATTGGCTTAAAAAAAAAAGTACATTTCATATGCTGTTCAGTTCCTCAGCTGCCAGTCTGATGTATATGAATTTGATATCAGATTTATATATCTATAACAATATTCTAGACTGAGGAGACAATTTGTTGTAAATGAATGGGAAGTCATCCATTTATAATCAGTATTTGACTGGCTGTAATAAAATGGTTCAATTGTACCATTTATGCTATATTCATTTTTTTTGTGACTGATATCAATAAAGTGAATCTTCACATCCAATAATAATAATGACATAAAATTTACTGAAAAGAAATAGACACAATAAAAGTTTTTTGTGTTCAGTATATCTGTGTAAACATTTTGTCTCCAGCAGAAATAATCTACCTTCCAGGTGGATTCAGGAAGACCAGCTAAGACAAGTTTGCCATGCATTACAGTCTTGGTATCCACAGGAAGTAGCCTCTATGTTGTGGACTTATCTAGTTTGTGAAGTTATTAGTTTGCAGAAAGGTGCAGAGTGGAGATTGCTGAATTGTATTTCACTTCTCTTTTGCTCTAACCATCTTCAGCCAGAAAGTGAGCAGTTGTGTTAGCTGTAGGAATGCTTGTGCCTCAGACAAAGAAAGGGATGGAGGTTTGGAGCTTCGTTGTTGTTGTTAAAAAAGTGGACGTATTTCTTTCATGCCATTGCTCATTGCTGGACAGAGGGCGGCATGTGGGAGATCAGAGCAGCCTTGTGCCAGTGTTGCAACACAACAATTCTCTTTTTGAACTCCCTTCCATTTTTTCTTAAGAGTATCCCTCAGGTTAGAAGTCGGGCTGCCTTTGGCTCCGTCAAGGGCAGCATTCTGTTGTCCTACCAGTCCCAGAGTCTAGCTGCTTGGCCTGCAGTCTACCTGCATATTAACTGGGCAGGCCTGTCTGAGTGAGTTTCCTGTTAGGGGAGCCTGCTACCAATATGCTAATTGAAGTGGCTTGGAAACAGCTGCTTTGGAAAAAAAAATGGCCTTGCTTGTTCTTTCCCTGGAAACTTCAGACATGCAGAGAAGGTTCAAAGCAAAGAAGTTATGTTCATGATACTCCTTAGTTGAATCTTTATCCCTTTCCTTGCTTACTTTTGTAAGCTCCCATTACATGTCCCCATAACTAGGAGGAGAGTGTCCCTATAGTATATCTGGGAGAATCAGTGTTCTGCATCATTGATCATTGCCATCCTTCTCACTCTCCCAGTGTGTCTCAGCTCACTGACAACCAACTCAGCCCTCACCCCAGTCATGTCTAGACTTTATATTTAGTATGCTTTGGGATCCTAGAATTGCCCTGGGAAGAGTTAGTTTTGCTAACTTAGTAGGTACAGGCTAGGAGTATTTCCTACTTAATAGCTTCCCCGGCTGTTTTCCCATGGATTTGGGGCATTATCATTAAGGCTGCGTGCAATTTTGCCAGCAGTTTTGTTTTGATGCTGTTTTGACTCATTTCGAGCTCAATACAGCAAAATCAAAATGAAACAAGGAGCTTTGAAGCAGCCTCGAAACAAAATGAGACAAGTCGAAACATTTCAAAATTTTCAAAACGTTTCAAGTTTTGAAACTCAAGCTGGGCTTGCCTGTAGGGAAACAGGAACTAAAGTAAGGAGAGGTAGGGAGAAGGGGGGGAGGGGAGGAGTGCTCTAATTATTTATTGTGTAGCTGGCCAGTGACTGCCGTCCTTCCCTGAGGTCCCTTCCAATCCCAGTGCTCTGGGGGAGGGATGGAAAAACTGCATAAAAGGCATCATTGTTTGCACTGCCCTGCTTTCTGCCTTGGTGTCAGTTGAATGAGGGTGCACCTTAACACACACGCATAGTGTCACCCACCCATGTCACGAGTTTTGCCTGTCAGCAGCCAGAGGTGCAGGGCCCCAGAACCCAGAAACCCCTGCACCTATATCCTTGACAGCTGGCAGGCTTTGTGGCCTCAGCAGGTGTTAGCATGCCTGCATTTTTGACCCCGCTGTGGCTTAACACATACATGTGACATGAGTTTTTTGCTTTCAGGATTTTGAGGTGCAGTTTCCCTGAAACCCCTATACCCATTTCCTTGAAACCTGGCAGGCTTCATGCCCCCAGAGGGGGCTACCAGTTCTGCAAGTTTCATCCAAATCAGGCCAGAAATGACAAAGTTTTATAGGCTGTTTTGAGCTTCCCCATTATATCGTATGGGTGAAATGTCAAAACAGCAAAACTGTTTCGATGAAATGAAACAGGACAGCAGTTTCTAATCGAAACAAAATTCAGAATGAAATACTGTTCCTTCAGAATGTCAAAATGCAAGTAGAAATGGAATGGTGCTGTTTCACACAGCCCTAATTATTATATCTGCTGAGGATATGCTTCCTCCTTGTAGTCTCCTTTGATTTAACTCTCCACATCTGGATAGAATAATATTGCACAGGGAAAATTAAGTGCATTTGGTATTCATAAAAAACATATAAAACTCCCTTTTTTCACCTCTTGCCTGGCATCACCAAAAGTTTCATAGTTATTCATGTTGTGGTTTTGTTTTTGTGCAAATATTGTCTGTCTGGAATGGTTGGACATCTCTAACCTCTTCAGGTAGTTCAAATGCCAACTGTGCATCAAAGATCTGAAATCTGGAATTTCATGTTGATACAAAATTAAGCTGAAAGGAAAGTATAATTCTTTGCAATGAAATATTGGAAACCTTGTGGGGTGAGACTGCTCTACTAAGAATATTTTTGGAGGGAGAAAAGGGTGATAAAATGATGGGGTTGGAGCCTTATTTAAACACATCATGCAAGTTGTTTTAATTGTAGGGTACATTTGTGTCCTCTGACCTAACAAAAGGTATAACGGGTTTGTTGCAATACATACAGTACATTCTCTGAAACATCCTCATCTTAAATACCAAATGCTGATGTACAGATAATTACTTTATTGGATATAAGTAGCCATATACTAATAGAAACAGAATAAAATGCTATGTTTGAAAAAAATTAATTTGGTACCACCGTGTAAAATGTTTCTGTCTAAATATTCAACTCTTCTGTCTCTTCAAACCATTCTCCCAGTGTGTAATAGTCCTGTTAGATTTATCAGATGCCCTGGCTTTATAAAGACTAAGCTCAATTGCAAGATGTCTTTTAGTTGCCATGCTACTCCCTTCTTTGTCTAACTGACTGACAGGTGATGGACTCCTCTGTGTCTGCTGTGGCAAAGGAGGGAACGTTTTCGACTTTAGTAGATGTCATTCATGCTGGCTTGGAGAACAGCCTGACACTAGTGTATTCTTCATGGGGAATTTCTTAACTACTAACAAACCCTTCCCAGAGAATTCCTTATTTTCTAGCCTTCTGAAGATGAAATGTGTATCGCCACAAGTTCATTAACCCTGTGTTTTCCCTTTTTACTTGTGAAGTTGATTTGGAAGAAGTAGCCTTTGCAAAGGGCATAGAGTAGATTGGATTAATTTTGTCAGAATAACTCTTTTTATAATATCAGCAATTAAAAATTAAAGATTACAATTTCTTTTTTTCTAAACAAGATGAATAGGAAGGAACCTGATAAAAATATACACAGTAAGGTGTAGAGAAGGAAGTGTGGGTAGATTCTGCTGAGAGTAGGAGACTGTCAATGAAAACTGAAAGATGAGAAGTTAAAAATTGATGGTAAGACATAGCAAATTCCACAGTACAATTCTGAGGACAAGAAGTCATTGAGGACTGGCATTTATACAGATATTAAAATTATTATACTTATTTAAACGTCAGAACCTAAGTCCATTTCTACCTACAAAAGAGGTACATTCTGGAGGATAGATTCCCTATTACTCCACAGCATTGACTACTCTGATAATAGGGTACAGGATCCATATGGCAAATCCTACAGCTACAGGTTCACTATCTGAATATGAAAGTACTGAGAATGGCTGCCACCTGGAAAGGAACTTGTAAAAGAAGTGCAGTGGGTATTTGATGCTTATAAAAAAAGATGGCTTGGTGTGAAGGTTAAGGAGTTAATTAGTACAGGGTGTGTCTACATGTGCATTTGTGGTATTGTCCTTCGTGGGTGAAGACAACCGCATCCAGGTTAGGGGGGTAGAGAAGAAAGTAAAAGTGGACGAGAAAAAGGTAGGGAGAATGGAGGAAAAAGGAGAAAAGAAAAAGAAAAGAAGGGGGAGGGTGGCTAGGTCATATGGGTTTTTCATAGGTGACCTATAAACTCGAACTTTGCCTTGAACAACCTGCTGCATCAGGGGCAGAAAAGCAATGAGGACTAAATATGGGAGGTTTTCATTTTCCTGGCCATGCATTTCTTCATTGCTTCGGCCATGCATTTCTTCATTGCTTCTGCCGTGCATTGCTGTTTGAAGGCCAGTGCTCTGTTCTGGATTGATGACCTCCAGGATGGATGGTCATGAGCGATTTGCTCCCATGATTCTGGGTCAATGCCAAAACACTTTAGGGATACCTTGTACTATAGAAGAAATTCTTTGGGAGGTGAGTGTCGGGCATTCTTGAAAGGTAGCTGTCCCATCTTAGCTATGCCAGTTTCAGTAGAGTGTGAATACTGGGGAGAGATGATCTTCTGAGCACCTCAGTGTCTGGGATTGTGTCCTACCACTTGATCTTTAGTATTTTTCACAGGCAGCACAGGTGGAAGTGTTTTAGTTTCCTGGCATGACGCTGGTAGAAGATCCAGGTTTCGCAGGCATATAGGAGGGTGGGGTGAATGATGGCTTTTTAAGCCTTCAGTTTTGTCAGCATTCCGATGTCTCTGTGGTCCCAGACTCGCTTACAGAGTCTGCCGAAGGCCACACTGGCTTTTGCTAGTCCCACATTGAGTTTGTAGTTGATGTAGACAGCACGGGAAAGTGTGTTGCCTAGATGGAGAAACTTGTCAACCATCGACAGTTGTTGATCTTTAACTGAGACGTGGTTCCTGGGAGGTTGTGCCAGGCACAGGTCACTTCAGTCTTCTTCATGTTGATAGTGAGTTTGAGGTTGTTGCAGGCTGATGAGAGTAGATCCATGAATCATTGCACGTCAGCCTGTAAGTCTGTGCATAACACACAGTCATCAGCAAAGAGAAACTCGCAAAGCATTTAAGTGTGACTAAATTTAATGCCCATTAGCTAATGTGCATTAAGCAATTTTTGGTAGGTGTCTAGACGTGCACCTGTAATGTGCATCTTGTATAGATGCGCTCACAGTCCAGTGATGTATTTGTGCAATGCAAATCCGAAAGTTGATATAGCCAGGAGTTCAGCTGTTTCTGTTGGACATGGATGCCAATATTGTGTTCCAATGCATGCTGAAGATGGGGGCTTTTCAATAACAATAGCCATGAGAATAACAACAGTAATCTCCCATTTAATGGAAAAACAGATTGTCTTGATGGTAAAAAGACATGTGGCTTAAGAAAGAGATCAACAGTGGCATAACAATCAAAATAATCTTTGGATAGAGACGCTTTAGTGGACATTGGGCTTTTCCACTTGATAGTAAATATTGGTCACTTGAAAACAAAAGGTTAATAGAAGCAACACCTTTCCCCTAGGAAAACTTCTTAAAATGTCAATGTTTCCTCAGTAGTTGTCACAGGAATACATGCTCTGAAATAAGGGGTAAAGTGAGGAAAGACATGCAGCCACTGGCTGATTTGTTATCGGAGGAATTAAAGTAGCCAAATAAGCCAGTATTTAGGCTCACAAGCTGGAGAAAGAAACAGAGAAATTCCATGCAGAGGTAGGACACATCTTAACCCTTTCCACGGCACTTGGTAGATGTGGTATTAAGCAGCTGAGGCCTTCCTGGCTCTGGCACCCTAGGATGGAAGAGGGCAAACCCTTGCCTTATGATCCCTCCTTTTGTATTTATTTTCCCTTTCCTCTAATACTTCTGTCTAGATTGTGCTTGTCAAGGCAGGTACTTGGTAACTGTTTTCATACTACTTTTGTACTACCTTTGCATTTATGAAGTATAGAATAGGAGATATAGGGGAATGAGGTATGCCACAAAATAGGCTAAACAAGTAATTACAAGAAAAATGAATACAAAATAGTTTCATACAGTAAGAAAGTTTAAATTTTATTCTCTCCCTAGTTCATTAATGAAAATATTTTGGTCAGGCAAAAAAATTATGGCTCTCAGTAGAGCTTCAAGATGAATTACATGAATCATGGTCAAAGATTACACATTAGAGCTTCAATGATGGGGATATTATTTCTTAATTAAAGTAGTCCAGTATAGAAGGAAAAGGGAGATAGGATGATCTTGTTAATTGGGTCATTTGCTGAACCTTTCAAATCTTTGAACAAGATTAGGAAAAGAACTAATAAATGGATGACTTACCTGCCTCAGGAACCACTTTAATTAAAAAAAATATATATATATTAAAGCTGAACTTTTTCATTCCCTGTTGTTTTGTCATGAAGCAACTTCAGGTGTTTTGAATTGTCTTTCAGATAAACTGTTGCTGTGGAGCATATGCCACTTATAAATTACACTTCCATACCCTGTTTTACATTCACTCCAGTCTTCGTTCACCCTTTCATCAATAAAAACCTATTTTTGAAAATGATTTGACATTGTAGTAATACTTAAAATGTTGCTCCTCTATATTAGTTTGTTGAGGATTAATTTTTTTCTCTCCACAAGACTATTCAAGTAATACTATATAGATGTTCTCAAACAGGGAAAATACCGCCTCTACATGTGCAGATAAAATTAAATAGTCATTGGCCACCTTAGTGAGAGTTAATGGCGTCTTTGACTTAGTCCAAACTGAGGGATCATATTATTAGTAATAGATGTCTGTAATTGCTTGATAACATCACATTCCAATCAGAGGACCTGATTCTATGAAACGCAATGACAATTGCAGAACAACTTTATACTCCATTGAAATAAAAAACTTGATGCTGATCTGAGGGCTCTCAAAAAACTGACGAAAGACACAGGAACTGGCTTAATCTGAGATGAGAGTGCTTTGCTCTTCTCAAGAGGAACTCTGCATCTCTCAAAGACAATACTAAAGACATTAAAAATAATTGTCCCTGGGTTTCAATTAGATGAAAAGTAAAAAGCAAACTCAGTCTGACATCTTATGACTTTGTATGTGAGGCTTAAAGCCTGAAAGGCAGGAGATGAATTGGAAAATCTGAAAAGCCTTCAAAAACTTAATTTTTTATATCAGCATGTATAGCACTTTTCAGGATTTTACTTGTAAACCTTTGAAGTAAGAATTCAAAGGACTGGCCAGTATTTTATCCAATCTTTGTTGCGCAATGTTTCATAGCTTATCTGCTTTAGAGCTTTTATCTTGGCCTATTGTCACCACCTATTCACAAAGAATATTCTTTTCCTTTACAATTCTTTACTTGGACTAGTTGGGTTAAATTATCAGCATCATGTACAGAAAATTAGGCATTCAAATTCAGTTAAACATAATAGGAGCAGCATGCTTAATTTGCAGTGAACATTTACAGCAGCCATCTGTGCTGAAGGAGTTCAGTGATTAAAAACTGAATGTGTAAAAGTGAAGGTCCTAGCAGATGTAGTGTGGATGAGAAAATGGGAATCAGACAGATACTTTTCATCAAAGTTGTCCAGAGTTGTGGTGTTAGTACTGTTTGTCTTGTGACCATATGTTTCAAACAAAGTCATATGAGACCTAGTTCTTTTCTGCTCCAAACTATATATCAGGAAAACTTAAGTTGACATCATTAGGGCTCTACATTTATACTATCAAGAGAAGAGCAAACTTTGACATGTTACTTTCCAAGGTTCTGCTGTAAATTGACATCAGTGTTCAACAGGTCAGAAAACTTGGTGTTCCCCCCACCTCCCCCCCCCAAATTTATTCCTTTTGAAAGTCCTTCATCAGGATATTCTGGGTTTTGGTCACCAAAAAAATGAATAAATAAATAATCATAATAAAAATAATAGAGTTAAAATAGAATATTTTGTTAATATTTGAAATGTAAATTCTATTTGCAATCCTTTGGTATATTCCTGTCAGAAAATAAAAAAAAGGGGTAACATTTTACTGTAGATAAATTTTAATTTTATAAATGTATTCCTTTCTTACAGGGATAAATGTGTCTATGCTTGCTCATTCTTTGATCAATAGCTACATAGCTTTACATAAAGATATCTTTGTAGTTCATAATATATCTTATTAAACTTTAGTAAATGTTTGTTTTGTGAGAAACTTCTCTATACTATAAAACCAGGTGATCAGGGCTTGGCCTGGTTAAAGCTACATTCATGGTACCCCAGTACCTTCCCTGCCCTGACCATTGGTTTCTCAGTCACTTGCCTGCACTCCACATCAGTCCCATTTGTCTGCCACGTCTTGATGTACTTGTGATAATATCAATTGGGAGATGCTAATTTCCACCACTGCTGGACAACAGTAACCCAGTTTGGGGTTTCTTCTGGGGCTCCAACCTCCCCTACACCCCATCCTAGTGCCACCCAGATGTTACATTGTCACTTGCGCATGTAGGTCTTAATGGGTAATCTGTCTTTTTCTTTCTTTTCTTATGTAGGTTCTCGAGCATCTCAGTAGTCATTTCAACAGAACCAAATTAACAGTGACTACTGGACTTCTTCTCAGCCTCAGATAAGTTCTGTGGTTTGTCTTGAGAGGGCTTTCTGCCCTGCTGTCTCCAAGGGTTGCACAACCTCTAATATTGCAAAACAAAACCAAGGAGTCCAAAAGGAAAACCAAACCTGATCCAGGACTTACACACCCTTGCCTAGGTGTTAATTGACTTGACTTGTTAATTTCCCTCTTCTGTCTATAGGGGTGGAGGTTCAGCCAATCTGGCCTCCTTACCCTGTTGGCCTGCTATGGCTATGGCAATCGGCAAGAAAAAAAACAACCCAAAAATGAACTTAAATAGTTAAAATCTTAATTAAGGCCCAGCTGCTTTTCTCCCGGCTGGTCTGTCTCTGGCAGAGCTCTCC
Organism: Gavialis gangeticus; assembly: GCF_001723915.1. NCBI lineage: Eukaryota > Metazoa > Chordata > Crocodylia > Gavialidae > Gavialis > Gavialis gangeticus. Next base: position 26,626,547 of record NW_017728998.1, on the reverse strand, counting down.
TGCCACTTGTGCCACTCCGCTCTGTGGCATCTTTGCTGCTGGCATCTCCTGGCCTAATCGAGTTTTCCTGAGCTCACTTGCCAGCTGCCTGTCGGCTTTCTGCTGCTGGGGAAGTCCTGCCTGACATCACGGGTTCCAGGACACAGCTCCCCCCCCTCCAGCTCTCCACACTCCCCATGCTCTTCTCTCTCATGTGCTGTCCATCCACTGCTCTTGGGCTACTTTAGCTGAATGGAGCAGCTGCTCTAGAACTGTGGCTCTCAGGACATTCTCCTCTCTTTTGGTGCTGTCTTTTCTCCCTTCACTGGCTCATCCTCACCTATGATAAGTGTCATTTTTCTTTCCTGTTCTCCTTTACACAGCTGTTCTTCTCAGAGGTGTAACAGTGCAGCTGGGCACCTGGGGCAGCTGCCACACACAGGTGCAGGAATGATTTCCAGTCCAATGTAACTGTGTGGCTGTGCTGGCAGCCATTTATTTTGCCCCTTCCCCTGTTAAGTTGGTCTGGGGATGGCTGTCCCAATTGCCCCACCTTTGGCTTTTGACATTCTCATCCTGACTAGTTATGAAAACTAAGCTTCAAATGTGTCAATTCAGCAGTTTTTCCTTTAAATGCAAACATGTGTGAAATACACTGTTTCTGGGCCATTTTTATATTGATGAATTCTGGACAGCAATTTTAAACTGCCTTACCAAATGTTAGGGAACTCAGAAAACATGCCTCACAGAAGCCTTAAAGCAAAGATGGGGAATGGGAAAGACAACTTTCTACAGAAAGGAAGAAGTCTAACTATGATACAGTTTTTATTTGAGTGGTAACTAATTAGTTTTATGACTGCATCTAAACACCGTTTGCCTTTGTGTACTGCATAGGAGATACACAAGTGCTAACAGTGCAGGGGGGCACACCTCCATACTGCCACCACTCTCACTGCTGCTGGGCTCTGGCTCTGGCCAGGCTACAACCCCATGCCCTGATGTTGGTGCAGAAATTTGGGGGGGTGGGGGGCATGTACCTCCCTCATACTGCCCCCCCAACATCGCATTGCCTGTGGTGTACTATATCATCTTTCTGGGTTCAGTCCTGAGTCCTTTTGCCCACCCATAAATGGAATGAAAGGGAGGATAACATGCCTTGTCATGGTTGCTTGACCCATGTTGCCAAAGGAGGTGAGAGAGGTAGAATAGCAGTTGCTCTGCTACTTCTTCACAGGAGCAAGGGAGAAGCTTGAATCAGATTGTGGTTCTGAGAGTCCATGTCTGGTTTCCTTCCTGCTCTATGTACTGTATGCACTGTATCTGATGAAGCTTTGTACCCCCACATCAGTCCTGCCCCCCATCAGTCCTGCCCCCATCAGCAAATGTTACATCCATAGGTACTTTTAGTTTATACTTTAGATAGTTGAATATTTAAAGAGTTTGGATAAAGTATGACTGAGATTTTGGAGAAGAATATTTTATTTAATTTGATGAGCATTAATTACCTCACAAGTAGGGCATCCATTGGGAAAGTAATGTGTCTGGAGTTTGAAGAATCTCCATGCTCAATAAAATGTGAACCTTTTTAAATTGGGTATATCTTTTGCATATTATACCTAAGTTCAAGCAGCTAGAAAAGCTAAACAGTCTTCAGAGGGAAAAATTAAATGGGCTATAACATAGAAATTACCCCGAAAATGTGACCAGTATGCACAAATGCCACAGGAATGTGGCAATATGGGGTTAAATAAAATAACGTGGGTATTATCTTAATTAATGTTTCAATTCTTACTTTATCCAGTTATGGATTTCAGGTTTAGATTATGGGTTACTAGAGCCTCCTGTATTTTTTCTATTGCTTCTCTACCACATCAATTTCCTTTTGATTTTTGCTTAATTATCTGCTAGATTACAGTTTATAGACATATTTATAGTGTGTGTTTTTAAAAATTGAGTTTGTCCACTATGGTATGTAGGTTCTTTTTTGGTTTCTACAGGCCTAGCACTTGCTGATGACCAGAAGATGGAAAAGATGTGAACACTCTTCTATGTACAAGACAAATAGGATAAACAGAAATATCCCAGCCCCTAACCCTACCATACTTTATATCAGATCAAATGGTTGCCTGCAGCAGCAGCAATTCGATAATGGTCTTCATGCAGTTACTACAGAACTCATTACTCTGGGCAAATTGCTTTATATACTATAATGTGCTATGTTGGAGTCTAAAGGGACATGGACCCCAAACAGTGCTTAATACGGACCATAAAATATTTAGAGCTTGATACATTACTTTTAAAATGCTTAGGAATGTAAAACTTTATCCAAAAGGAAGAGAGGAGGAAAAATCATTCTGCATCCATTAAGGCAGTGATTTAATAGAGTTTTTCAGTACAACGTATTTACTCTGTGATAATTAATTACCTCCAGCAAATTAAAATATAAATTAGGTTGTCTAGGGAAAAAAGGATGCTCTAAATCAATTGGTTCTAGTTGCACATAAATACAAATTTTACAGTTGTGTTTTCCTAATGTCAAATATAACACATCATGGCAGAACCTTAATAGTAAGAGCTTCTGTGTTTCTTGACCTATCAGCTATGTTAATTTGATTTTTTTTCTCACTCAGCAGAACAAATGTAACCTTTCTTTAAAACTTCCTTATGACTCTTCATTACTTATAATAGATATGCACCTAATTAGCTTATTACTAGTTTACTCCCCAAACAATTCAAAACCTGTTCATGACAAGAAATGCAGATGCAAAACCTCACAGATTTCTCTTTTCTCCTCTTTCTATTTTCACATGAATTGGAAATTTCATTTTAATTAAAAGTATAGATAATTATTTCCAAAAAAGTGTTGTCTGATAAATAGTATGACCAATAGTATAGTAGTCGGACCAATCGGATAGGTTCTCAGTATATCCTAACTAATATGACAACATTCTATGAAATGACTATACAAGGGCAGATAATCCTTTAAAATTCTCTGTAAAAAAAGTCCTAGATTACAATGCATCTGTTGTATTCCTCCTGCACTTGCTCTGCCAATGAGACAGAGAACAGAACAGAAAGCCAGACAGGTGATCAGTTTTCACTCTAACTTACAAGACTGCTTTCAGAGTTTTTCCTAGGCTGACTGTGCTCAATGAAATTAAGAGTTTTAAAGTGTTTTGTAGGGTTTGCTGATGTCAGAAAATATAGCTAAGAATATCTAACCTAGTAGCAGCTATTAGGGGGGGAAAAGCTGCCAATTTTTAAAGCTAAATTTTGATCATTATGCAACTGTTTCACTTGACAGCTACATATAGGATGTAGTTCACATCTGTGCTCAGGTGAATAGTACTGTAGTAGGGACCCAGAGCAGACATGATTGATACCATTAGTTTGTGCCTGTATTCTAGATGGCAGCATTTGTTCTTCTTATGCAGTAAGTAAAAATATCCTATATAGAGACTTGGGGAATTTATCTCTATGTTACTGAAATTCTGTTTGAGGTAATGAACTTTATATCCATCTTTAGCAAGTTGCAAACTTCATTGTAAATATGTAGCTTGTTTAACTTTGCAATTTTTTTATCTCTGTGTTGAGCTGGAATTTCAAGGGAGGGTAGTGGTAAATGGCTAACGATAGAGAGGCATTAAATTGGGATAATCTACTATTTAGTTGAAAGGACACTACACAAAAGTTTGATTTACAATATTTTAATTGTTTTCCCCTTTTGATATGTAGTACCATTTTAAAGTGATAGAAGGGTAGTACTTTTATATTATACATAATTGCATTTCTGTAGACCAGTAGTTACCAACCTGGGGATCCTGGTTGACAGGTAGATCCCAGAGCCTCTTTGGGTCGATCCTGGGCTGAGGTACAGCTGGGCACGTGTGCATGTGCACACCTGCTGCCCCCAGCCCCAGCAGGTCAATCTGTGGGGGAAGAAAGGGTCAGAGGCCAGATTGAGGTGCCTGCAGTGAGCAACTGACCATGTGGCCCAGCCAGGAGCAGAAGAAGGTAAGTGGGGCCAAAGGCCAGCTGGATGGTGGGAAGATTGGAGCCCGGGGGACTCCTCTACGGGCACAGGGGGGCTCCCTCCCCATCTCTACGGAGGCAGAGGTAGCAGAGGTGGCTGCTGCTGTACCTCAAGTCCCCCTGTAGCTGGTCACATGTGGGCATGGCTCAGCTTAGCAGCAGCGACTCACGTGGGGGTGGCCCCAGCCCAGCTGAATCTGGGAAATTCTGGTTGTCCAGAGGCGCATGACAGAGGTCCTGGGGGTGCATTCCCTTCCCCACCACTGGGGCCTCTGTTGGGCTGTGCCTAGAGGTGGGAGCTCCACCCCCGCCATGCCTGCCTGGACCATGGAGACTCCCAGACCCAGCTGGGCCAGGGCCTGATGCCACATTTGTCTGGTTGCTGGGTAGGCATGGCTCAGCACAGCCATGATACAAATGGGATTGGGCACTGGCCTGGCTGGGTTTGGGACACTCCTCGATTCATGGGGGTGGGGAGGCAAGTCGGGAGGTAGGGGGCTGGGGAGTAGGGTGTGCAGCAGGCACTAGGGGGCGGTAGATCTTGGGGTGCCCTTTACTACTAAAAAGTGATCTTTACCATAAAAAGGTTGGAGACCACTGCTGTAGACAGATAAATTCTGGCTATAAATGAAACAAAAGTTTTTGGAAATGCTTTTAGTAAAGTGTGCTTTTGCATCCCAAGAGAATGATAATCAGTTTGTGAAATCTGATCGTGACATTTAAAGTTTCCCTAATGCAAATAGACTACTATACTATTTTAATTCTTCTCACTTGTGATAATCATGAGTGTTTATGCTTTAGGTTTTTATTTTCCCCATAGCATAAATGGAGGTGGGTAGTATGGATCATCAGCTTCCCAGCAGTCAAAGATTTTCTGAAGAAGCTATTTTTAGCCATATAGTACATCAGGGCTGAAAGACTCTTGGGGAGAAATTCAAACATAAATAACCCATCATTAATCAAGGCTGCTACTGTCCTTTGCTTAAAAGGTGAAGTATAAGATGCTAAAAGTTATTTAGAACACAAATATTGTAGCTTTCTCAGAACTTGTGCCTTGCCTTGGTGCTGTGTCAGAAGGCGCTGACAGAAATTGAGGGCTCCGCTCTAACTTGTGAGGCTTTACAAAAAACATCATGAGTTAGAGTGCTCTCCCTACCCAAGAGATGTTTGCTTGTTGGTCCAGGGAGGGTGGGGGAACAGTCTTTCTAGCCAGCAGATGGGGGTGCTCCAGACAGCTCCTCTCCCCAGCCTACCTCCTTCATACAAGGGGGGGCTCCATTCCACCCTCCTTTCCCCTCTTCCAGCTCAGGCTGGGTTTGCCTCGCCACTCAAGATACCTGGCTGGGGACTGGAGGGGTGTGGAATGGAGCCCCCTCTCCTTGGGGGCCCAACCCAGCTTTCTCCATTACCCAGGCAGAGTAGCTGAGGCAGGGGGCATGAGGAGAGGAGGGGCTCCCTTCCCGCACCCCCTTCAGTTTAGGCAGCCCAGCAGCTGCTGCTGCTGTCCTCCCTCCCTTTCTGCTGACAGCCCTGCATGAAAAATGTACCCTCGAGAGAACACAAGTTCCCTCAGATGCTCAAAAGCAGAGTACTTTAATCTGCTACCTCATTAGATGGGGGCGGTGTTGCGTGTGATCTGTCATTTTAGAAGTTCTCTGCATCTGTGCACGTGTTAAGTCACAGCTGTAGAGCACTTTCAGGGGCCAGATTACATGAAAATGTCACTTCTGTCTGCACCCAGAAGGCCAAGAGATCCTTTGTCAATTTAATTCTATTGAAATTGAGCCTGCTTCTGCTTTCTCATGGTCTGACTGTACCCATCTAGTTCCATTGATGTCAGTGGATTTCCCCTGCTATGAATGAACACTTTGTTCTTGTCATTTTGTGCTATTTACTAGTTTTTACATAAATGGGGCTCACTTAATAGCTCATCTCCTTTCATTAGATCCAACTTCAAAATGTAGTTTTCAGCTTTAAGCTGGAGCTCTCAGCAGTACTGCATCAAGACTGCATTAATAACATCATGATAGCTAATACTCGTATTACTCTGTTCATACCGAAATCAGGGGAATATTTCTTTATGGTGTATGAAAATATTTTCCTTCCAGCATAAAATGCTTAAAAAATGTAGGAGTTTGAATACTCTAAGGTACATACTTAGAAGGAACATGGTTAGATTTGGGTTCGCTGGTATTTAATACAGGGTTCCTGACAGATTTCAAAATGTATCATGACATAGGATGTAATGCTCTGGTCTGGTCTTGTATATAAATATTTGCAGGATTATAAATTAAGAGAAGAGACCCAGAAATGAAAGCAGTGAGAAGAAATGTTCATGAGATGCTGAAAGATATATTTCCTTATATTCTTGAAAGGGGGAGGTAGTTATATGATCTTGTTGGATAAGAACATCTCATTTATACCTATTGAAGTAAAAGAAATATTTTTCTACACGTAAATTTGAGTTATGGCTAGGAAACTTGTAAAAGCGCAATTAACTTTTTTGTAGCTCGCACCCACTTTATGATGATTAATTGCTGTGGTGAAGGGCGGTATTTCTGTTCATAATTAAACGCTAGCTCAGATAAACCATGTCAGGAAGTAGTGTGAAAGTAAGGGTGTGAGGCACATGTCCAGAACTACCTTATTACATCAGGAGTTGGGGAAGAATAAATTGAAAAGTTCAGCAGAAGTTGCTTAGACTCATTTGACCCACTTTGGCAGCTTTTGGAGAACACATGCAAAAGCCAGTATGGCTCTATATCAGGTTGAGCTGAACTTACAGGGACTGCTGGAGTAATGTGAAGTGACAGGTATGCATAAGAGTCAGCCTTTGAAGATTCCTCTTGTGGATCATCACCCTCCTTAACTGAACTTCTTTTGAATGGAAAGAGAAAAGAATCAGGAATAGCTGCTTCCTTCTCACTTCCCTGATTATGGGAGGGAACTGAGTTTGGCCCATTTTGAAGAAGCAAGTGGATTCAGTTCCTTTGGAAAGAGATGGGACAGAAAGGGAAGGGAAGACAGATCAGCAGAACACTGATAGAATGGTGTTAGGCAGGGCAGCCCTGTGTCCTGCAATAAGTATATACTAGCTTTGCACGTTTGATTTGGATTATTTTGTACTGAGGTGTGAAGTGGAGCTGGTATCTAGGAAGGGCTCTCGCAGCTTTTGGAGTTGGTAGCTGAATGGACTTCTGGTTAAATGCTCAAATCACAACTCAGTCCTTGGAAGTGTGAAGGGGTTTTGTTTTGTTTGTTTTTAGAGAGGGATTCTGGGCCCTTCTGTCTGCTTCTTCCTGTTGCAAGGTAGTTGAGACTGATTTGGACTTTTTTTAACCCTCTTTTAGCTGACCACTGTACTAAAATCCTTGCTAGGGACAACGTTAACACAGTCAAAAGAGTTGGTTTCTATCCCTCCTGTGTAGAATGATAAGTTAGCAAATGTGACAGGGATGAGGGAAGATGATGCATCACGTTTTACTGTTACCATGCTTCAGTCAGTAACCTAAAAATGAACTCGAGGCAGACAAAAATATATATGTGAAAAAGGATGTGTTTGTACCTTGTGTGCTAGTGAACAATGTCACAAGCAGTGGCCTTGAAAAATGGCAGTACAAGCATAGTTCAATAAAGCAAAACTTCAAATGATGTGCACTGTCATTAGGAAAAAGTGAAAAGTTCCCTCACTGTACAGAAAGAAGTGTATTTTTAAAAATATGTGCTACGCTCTCTTGACTTTATTACAAAATCCCTGCTGGATTAGTCATTTCCAGGAAAGATGTTATGCAGTGTAGTCTGTTAGCATTATGATTTAATCTTTTCCTGTCTTCATCTAAGCTGAGTACTACAGATCAGTGAGGTTAGCAAAATGATATATTTGCATTTGGTGTAAGATGGGTTGGCTGTAGATGGGTAATCCAGATATGAAGATCCTAGTTAAGCAAGACCTATGGTTCTTTGCGGTAGTAAGAGAAGACACAGACATATGTTTCTCTTAGATTATGCCATGTAATACAGCTATGGTATCTTTTAAAAACTGTGATGCCTCTATTTGCTGATGACTAATTGCCTCCATAGAGTTTTATGGTTGAGGGGAGTGGATATTGGGGGTCCTGTGAATAACAGATGCTCACATCCTTGTTACCTAGTTTTATCACATTTTTAGTTTTGCACGTTAACGTAAGCAGTTAGTATTGTTCAGTGCAGTCGCTTTGTATGCCTAGAACGTATTATTTGGATATTACCTCTCTAAATGCCAAGTCCAGTACATCATTTTTAATTGGGTGCTGTTAACCTTATTTTTGATGTGCTAACAAGGCTCAGCCTGCAAATCAAAGCTCTGCATTGCACGGGAGCGTGGTTGAGAAGTATTGTTGGTTTGTTAACCTAGACTGGCATGATTTCAGAGCTGTCAGGCCCGTTTTTACCTATGTCTGCCCTCTGTTTAGACCTGCCTATATCCCATTCCTTCTTCCCCAGAGAGGCTCAAAAATGGGAATTTTTTTTGTTTTGTTTTGTTTTGTTTTTTTGCTGGCTGGTCTGGAAACATTGAATTAGGCTCCACTGATGGGGGTTCCTGAAGGGAAATCTTATGACTTCCTCTGAAATGTTTCCTGAGGTGAAGTGTGTTCATAGGAGCTTTCCCATTATCTTTGTAAACCTGAAAATGGGTTAGAATGTCTTTTATTTTATCATGAGTATTTTTTGCAGCTCTAGCTACTGCTGTTTTCTCCAAGGGCATATGCACTTCTAAAGGAAGAATAACATCACAGTTGTTGATTCATCCCTGGGGCCACAAGATGGTGTAAAACGCATTTCTCACATGTCTAGAAAGGCAGCTGCACAAGTGTAAAGCATTCACCCACAGGGGAGCATAAGAAACAGATTTGCCTGCTGCCTTCCCCCAGGGGTTTTGCCTTTGGAGAATAACTTTTAAACTCTAGCGGGGAGGAAGGAGGGTGCTGAGAGAAATGCTCAGTTACTAGGGGCCTGTCTTGACTGCTGAATTAACTCAAGCATGGCCCCTAATTTAAGTCCTTCCCATATGTTCAAGCCATTGATGCAAGTAAGGTAGCATGTTTAAAAGATCAGAGGGTACAGGACAAAGTTCAGTAATGTTGTGCGGTGTTAATTACCAATATGGCCATTTTCTTTTGACTTACTGTAATGTAATTTAAATAAACTTGAGTACACAAAACTCAAATAAACTCTATCCCTTGAGTTTGCAAAACCTGATGCTAGGCAAGTACTCTGAGAGACTTCAGTGGAATCCCCTATGGAACTGCAGAGTGTGATTTGACTGGGAAGATCTAGTTGGGGATGGTCCTGTCTTGAGCAAGGGGTTGGACTAATGACCCCTTGATGTCCTTTCCAACCTTAATTTTCTATGATTCCCATGATTGTAGGCACTCTCATTGGGTAAGGTGTTTTGGGGGCTGTTAAAGAGGAGGAGAGGTGACCGCACTGGCTGATATTGCAAATGTCACCCTAGTTCTAATGGAAAAGCTTTCTCAATCAAATAAGTTTCTGCAGTATTGCCTAAAAATAGGCTGTGTTGCCTGTTGGATTGTTACAAAATGAGCACAGAATACTATAATACAAATTACTATAAAAAGTTCTCAGCCCAAAATAATGTCAGGGGCTAAATTCCAGTTCTTACATTAAATTATTTTCCAGTTTCTCATCCTTTTTTTAGCTGGCTTTCTGTGCCTAGGATGATTTTGCTGCATCTCTGCTGTCAGCTTGCCTTGACTAACCCAGCTTTCTGTAAGAGGCAGGGCTGGCTAGGCCTGTCACCCTGAGACAGATCAGCAGTTCAACAGCAGTGATTTTTGGGATATGTTACTATAACTAATTGTCTTTAACAGGAGTTGCTGGAACTGTGTACCTTCAGTTCACATGATTTCATTTTTGCCTGATGTACAAAGTATCTATATTCCTCAAAGAAAACCGTGTAGCACTTAATTGAAGATATTAGCGGGTGCTTAGCCAAATATCTCATGCCACATATTACTCCCACCTAACAACCATAAAAAGTAAACAGCAGAATAAATTGCCCACCTGCTACTATAAATAAAAAATACAGTCTTAGCTTACTGTAACACAAGGCAAATACAATAATGGCAAAATCTATAGCTGTAGAGAAGATAAAGTATCAAGTGTTTTTGCCCTCTATGCTGAGGCCTGAGTATACTATTATTTAAATATACACTAAGCAGTGAAATTTGATAAATACTTCACAAGCCTCATCTTTTAAAAGCATAGGATAGGTTTGGTCTTAACATTGAGTGATAATTGGAAGTGTAGTAACAATAATTTAAGATTGTGCTATGGACCTGATTGTCTACAGCTTTATTCTTTGAATATTTACACCTGCAGGAACTTAAGTGTTACAACATTCAGATTGTGGCAGCATTTTAAACCCGTTCTGAATAGGTATAAATGATTCTATCAAGCACAAAGATGTGGGCTGTATCTTGAGACAACACAACTTATCTTTCAGCCCCAGCCCAAGGAGTTTCTATTGCCTGAAACTCCAGCACCAGCAAAACATGGCATGGCTTGTGCATGTGCTAATGCTTTTCAGAGGAAAAATCAGTGCTTGATTAGTGATTCTACTAAGGCCATAAATGGAGTTCCTCTTTGACCATAGCTTGATACCTAGAACACCCTGCTGCTTCTTTTAATTTAAAAGCTGTTCTAGCTTTTATAACAAAGGAAACTAGACTTTGATTCATAGTGATGTCTTTAGCACAGGGGTGGGCAAAATATGGCCCATGGACCAGATCTGGTCTGCAGAGGGTCTTTGTCTGGCCCTTGGTTCTGGCTGGCCCAGGCACCACCTGGCTGTGGTGTGTCCTGCTGCCCACTGGACACTCAGCAGGGCTGGGGAAGCTCTGCAGCAGGACTGCTTTTCTAGACAGTCCAGGTGGTGGTGTCTCCATCCAGCTGCTGTCAACACTGCCCCCAGCTCTGCGGTATTGGTGGGGACCTGCACCACACAGCCATGACCCAGTACATCCTGTGTCCACTCTGGATTCGCCTGTCCATGCTGAGCAGCAGCAGTGCAGGGTAGAAACTGCTGATCAGTGTAGGGGGAAAATGGTCCTTCCCCGTGACCACTGCTGGGCAGTTCTTGGTTTAGCTGGTGGAGCCCATGCCACACTGGGCTTCCCCACAGCTGCCACCCTGGGCACCCCAGAGGTGCAGGTGATGGAAACACAGGGCATCCTGGCATCGTATGGGCTGTGGGTTGCTGCAGCGAGAACTTCCTGGCAGTGGCAAGGGAGAGGGGTCACTTCCCCCTGCCCTGAGTAACAGTTTCTTCACAGAGCTGTTGTTGCTGCTCAGCCTGGATGGGAGAGTCCAGAGCAGGCACAGAGCATGTCAGGTCGGGGCTGCATGGCAGGGGTCCCCTCCAGTACCATGGGGCTGAGGGGAGCAGCCAGAGGGAGCTGCTGCCACCTGGGCTGTCTGAAAAAGCAGTCCAGCCACAGAGCCACCCCAGCCCTGCTGCATGCCTGGGGAGCAGGAGGATGTGCCACAGCTAAGCAGCATGGGACACGCTGGGGTTGCATGCTGTTGGCAGTGTCAGGGAGGTGTTGCAGGGCATGCAGGCTCCAGGCTGTTGTGAGGTGGGTGCTGACCGGCTCAGGGGGATGCACATGGTGGGGGCTGCTATGCACACCCCAACATACTCTCAAACCTTTCCCCACAAGTCCCACTACCACACCCCCAGAACCCCCTACTCACACCTGCACACCTCAGGAGGAAGCCCTGCTTACTGCTATGTGCATACACCCCACAGCCCCCCACAAACCCTATACCTACCCACAAAAACCCATACCCTGACACCTCCCCCCCAATATACAAGAGTAAGACTTCATTTTAAGGTATTATGAAATCACCTCTATATACACAGTGCAAAAATGCACAAATTGGGGCAAAATATTAAAAATATATATATAATGTTATTGTGGATGTTTAATTTTTTTTAGTATATATATTTTTTTTCCAGTTCCAAGATGCCTTGATAGCTCGCCAAAACTTGTTAAGTGGCTCTCCAACCGAAATAACTGCCAGCCCCTGCTGCAACAGCATTAGGGCGGTATCTCTGTCAATAGATGTAAATTGGACTTGAATTCTTTGAAAAAGTATAGGAACTGTGGCTCTGGATTTCAGGTGGCTCTGGATTTCAGGTGTCTCTAAAGCGAGTTTATGGAAGTATCTGGGGAAAGGATGGAATTTTTCTTCTTTGAAACCTGGACGGAAACCCAGTTTAGAGCTTGCCTGCATGCCAACCCCCTACCACCTTTGTTTAAATGTACTTGCAGGGAAAGCTGTTGTGATGAGAACAATGGAGTTGTTGAAGAAAAATAAAATGGGGTCAAATGGAAATGCACATTAAAGTGGGTGAGCCACAATGGGCTGATTAGAATTAAGAGAAAAGGGCCTTTTTGTGCCTGTGCAGATTTCATCGACACTAAAATTATGATGTGACTTTTTTGCATATTGAAATTTACAGTATTTGAAGGAAGCAAAGGGGAAGCTTTAAATATGACATCCTTTCAAGTCATCATCAGTTAAATAATTTTAATTCAAGCATCAAAGGAAGAACTAATAAAAGCAGCTGGAAGAACCATTAGACTACAGTGTGAAATCCCTGTGTTTTTAAAGTCATATGTTGTTGGGGAGACGAAGTTGGACCTCAGTGTCCAGCAGACCCTGTACAGACAATCAAAAAGCCCAAGGCTGAATGGGTTCAATCTTCACAAGTTAGCCTAAACTGTACAGATTGAACTGATAAGCAAATGAATAGATGCTCATTTTTTATTCTGGAAATGCAGCCACATGCCTGCAGTGGCCCAGGCCAGAAGCTGGGGGGTACTAGAGCATGCCTCTCTGCTCTGCTGGAGCAGACAGCTTGGGACAAGGCTAGCCCACCCACCCTGTGAGTGGGGGAGTGTGGGGAAGGTGCAAAGCACCCTGGGATGCTGGGGGACTCTGAGTTGACTTGAACCTGGAGGGGATCTGAGATAGAAGTTCAACAAGCTGGTTTATCAGTTAAGCCTGATACTACATCCAACCAGGTTTATCTTAAACTCATTTTGGCCATTTTGAAAGCAGTTTGTGCACTGAACTTCTGTTGTGTTACAGATTTGAACTGGTTTCCAATCACTTACAATGGTTTAGGTGTAATTTCTGTCCCTAGTCCAGGGGGCCAAAAGCCTTTCAGCTTCACAGTTCACATACCCAAGCTACAGTCTGCTAGACCAATTTTAAAAAGGATATGCAGCCAGTATGGCAAAGAGCTCTTTTGCAAAAGCCAACAGATTCTAGATGGGATAGAATGGAGACCCAACAGGCTCTTTTCTTCCTTTATTTTTGTGAAGTAATATATTATTTGGCAGAAGGAAGGCCACGATTCTGCTAGTGGATCTCTGTGGGTTGATCTTGCAGTGCTGTGGAGCTTGTTGATGTCAAAGGGGTCAGCAAAGGGTGCAGCATACCTGTACGGACTCCAGGTAGATAAGGGTCCTTTTTTGTATATCTGCCTCTGTGAGATGATATCTAGCAACAGAAGAATAAGCAGTGGTTTACTAAAAGGATCATGAAATGTTTGTGCTTTGACTTACATTTCCAAATGTCTGTAAAATTATTTTGAGAATTTTTTGGCTGCCTGTGATATAGTATATATTGATTTGTGATGGTCATAAGATGAAAGGAAAATAAATATTTGTAAATTTAATATGACATTCTCAGCAAATATACAGTGTAAAGCTGTTGGGCATTTTTACACATGCTTTAGGATGTGGCACCAGGCGCTTTAATCAGTGAGCTGTGCTAATTTAAAGCACCTGTGTGTCACATGTATCAGCATCCCTGCACTGAAAAAATGTTGGCAGGGTGCCTTGTATTAAAGCTCATCGAACATGTTTTATTTCAAAATGGCCTGCCACCATTTTTTTTAGTGCGGCGATGCACGGAGACGCTGATGCACGTGATGTGGAAGGCTGCTGGAGCACATCAATTTCTGTGCTCTGGCAGACTCAATTAATTGAGTCTGTTCTGACATGCTGGATTTCCAGCACGTTGGAGCAGGCTCCTCGTACGTGTATAGGAGCCCCTTGAGTCACTCTGTTGTATTCCTTTTGGAATGAAGCAGTCCAGCATGACAGTGATTATGGCCCTGCCCTTTGCAATGCAATGTAGGATGATTTGAAATTATTGGAATGCTTCACACTTTTAAGAGCACTTAAATCTTTCAAAACTGACTTCAAATTTGGAACACTGCAAATCCTTAGAAACTTGTGACTCGCTTCAGTAATTTTTAATCATGCAACACTCCCATTGCTTTCTAACTATAAAGTACTTATAAAAATGAACTGCTATAATTTGAGTTCAGTGGAGGCATGCAAAAAGGTTATGTATGAGGGTGTCCAAAATAGCCCGACTGACCTTGGGCAGTCATGGAGCAAATGTAGTGTAGTGTTCATAAATGATTTGTACTTTTCCCACTGCTAATATAGCAGCAATATGTACTGTGTTCCTAGAAGCTGAGCCTCCTATTCAGAATGATTTTAACCTTGACCTGAGCCTTACACCCCATAGGGCTAGAACAGTAAAGACGCATCAGTTTCTGTAACCAGTGGTACTCGGGATAGTGGTATGGCTACCATCATATCTGGCCTTGGAAATCCCAACCCAAATAGACAATTAACCATTTATATCTGGTTTGACAAAAGACATCCTTTGTCATGAATCTGAATGGACTTAAATTTGTTTCTGAAACCAGCAAGGTGCCTTAAGCACTCTTTTAGTCTTCCTTAACACTCCTCTTCTCCCTTCCCCTCCACATGCCAAATGCAAAAGCCAAACAAACACCAAGAAATGAAATAAATATAAATAAGATTTATGATTTTTAAAAAGTATGGCTTTTGGGAGGGCATATTCATGAGCTTTCAGCAGTGGGGTTGGTAGTACTGCATGGTGTACAGGATTTTCAAATGGCTTATGTCATATTTGATCATAAAAGAACAAGAACAGAAATATTAAAGCTATCATTCTTGGCACATGCATTGTCAAATGTAACAAATATGCTAAAGGAAGAAATCATACTGTAAAGTACAAACAGTGTTGACCAAATTCTTTGTTCAGTCTTTTTTTTTTACTTAGGTTAGCAGTGCTGATTCAGTAAACCACATGCTCAAGTCATGGGCACCTTGCTGAAGCCTAAGCAAGTATTCTACTGATCTTGGCTATATTATCTACTGTCTGCATTTTTAATGTCAGTAACAGGAACCATTTGCATGAGTGGAACTATGTTTGGAGCCAAAGTCAGAATGACTCCTTGTCCCATTGCAGTGTTGTTTTTACAACATTATTGAGCTCTTGTGAAAACCTGAGGAGCATTTGAGACTGCATTTCACACATATAGGAGCCCCAAAACAAAAGTTCAGTGACAGCTAGGAAGTGGCTATAAAAGCAATATTGTCAAGTCCTGCATCTGTGTCCAACTTCTATAGCAATTTGGTGAATTTGCAACCAAAAAAATGAGTCTTTGGATTATTGGCCCTAATGTATGGTCAAGAATCAAGTCCATTTTTTAAGCTCTCGCATCACTACCAGTAACAAAGCTTGTGTCATCACAGCTTACAGGAAAAGGCTGACAGTAGCATGATATATAAAGTGGAACAGAATTCTTCTTGCTATCCTGTAGCCCTGGTGGTTCTGTGCACCTTCCACAAATCCATTATGGTTTTTGTCAGTAAAGTAAGCAAGAATAAGGTGATATTTTAACATATTCCCTTTGTTGACCACAAGTACAATGTTAAAGATGCCTGATTATTGCATACAGTTTTACTTATAGCTCTTTGGATATAAGATGGTATGAAAGCCCAATGCAGTCTCTTTTTTAATGCTACTTTTCATTTCTGGTTCCAGAAATGGGGCCTACTTTGCAGGAAAAAGGCTTGAATCTGGACCTAATCAACAGAAAGAAAAACAAAATCAGGGTCGTTCCATACTTAGGATGAGAAATCCATTCTTTGTTAGACTTAGACAAAGTATAGGGATAATGAGAATATTAAAGAGCTTTCTATTCTGTGAGTTGCATTAACGAAGGTAGATAACGGCCAATTCCCACTTATTACCTTTATTTTTAAATTTTCTACTTTTTATTCTTAGGGGTTTTTTTGTTTTTAAAGGAGCATCTTAAAATATGAAGTTTCTCAGAACTTTCCTATGCTGTGACAGATTCTCTGACTTGGGAATCAGCAATCAGTAAAACTGCTTGCCAGACAATAAACTATTAGATGGATTTCTAGCCACATCTATAGAGATGACATGCCCTGTTGGCACAGCAGGAAAGAAGCAGATTTTTAAGATTACTGTACCAATATGTAACCTACTGTATAGAAGCAGTCACTGATAAGTACAAAACAAGTTGCATTAGAGATGTATTTGACCTTGAACATCTGCTGCTTATAGCACTCAGGTTCTGTCACTTAGTTACATTGTTAAATGTTTTTATTTTTGTTGCCATCTATAACTACCACTAATTTTACTTCTGATCCTGGCCCTGTGTTCTGTACCAGTGGTGCTCAACCTCCAGCCAGGGGGCTCCCCACAGGGCCAGAATTTTGGCAATGGGGGAGTGGTAGCAGCATTAATTGCCATAGATCCCGGAGCTGGCATTGGAACGTGGTCAGATCTGGCATGTGGGACCAGGATGGTACTCCAAATTGTACCTACAGACTGACCCTAAGTGCTGACCCTATGCTGGATCCAGCCCAGAGACCAGCCCTGCTCATGGAATCTGGCCTACATACTGGCCCTACATGCAACTCAATTAGTCTACGCAACACTGTTCTGTACCACAGCTCAGTTCTTGGTGGGATATATTTTAAACAAAAGCCCACCCAAAAAGACAAGTTTATAATTTACAGAGGGAATTATAGTGAAGGCAGGTGCAAAAAAGGTTTAACTGGGTGCACAAATTGATTGCTCCTGTCCTATGAGGAAATCGAAGCATCTTGGTTGAGATGCTAACTTCTAGAAATAGAACCAGCATGGGTTCATCAGCAGCAGGTCCTGTCAGACCAACCTGGTGGCCTTTTACGACCAGGTCACTAAATCGTTGGATGCAGGGGTGGCAGTGGATATAGTTTTCCTAGACTTCAGGAAGGCTTTTGATACTGTCTCTCACCCCATTCTCATTAGGAAGCTGGGGGACTGTGGCGTAGACACCCATACAGTCCAATGGGTCGCCAACTGGTTAGAGAGTCGCACCCAGAGGGTGGTAGTGGATGGGTCCTTCTCGA
>NW_017728998.1:26599160-26608823 GCF_001723915.1 Gavialis gangeticus | reverse complement strand
CCCTGGGGGTTTTTAAGAGGAGGTTGGATGACCACCTTACTGGGGTCATTTGACCCCAGTGCTCTTCCTGCCATGGCAGGGGGTCGGACTAGATGATCTGCTCAGGTCCCTTCCGACCCTAGAAACTATGAAACTATATTTTTTGCTGTCATCTTAACTGATGTGTAAAGCTATGGATTTAAAAAAAAAAAGATTAGGTATCCTTTGCATCCCTGTGCTTACCTAGATAACTGCACTAACGCTTAGGCAGATGAGTTCTAAAGTACATTTAAGTATTGTAATCTAGGCCCGAAAATTTATGCAGATGCTATTTAATATCTTGCTGTATTCCCAAATGGATTGATATATTTGTAGCATTGATTCCGTCAGCCTGAATGGTAGATACCCATTTCCAGATGCCAATGAACTACTTTATAATATTAAGCTGAGAAAATGGAACATCTGTGATGCTGAAAAATCTAACAATACAGATTAGAAACATTTTAAAAGTTGATGTTTAGAAGAGAAGCAAGGATTTCTTAGGGTGACCAACTGTGTTTGGGTAAAGTTAGGTGAGCCTTTGATTGCAAGGCTTGCATTAAAAGCTTTCCTAACTTTATCCTAAATAAATAGTTGTTCCAATAAAAGATAGCCCCTTATAAATTCTTGCCTCTTGCATACCTTCTGGACTGCTATGGCTACAATAACATCACTCTTACACTCCCAGGCTAAGTACAGACAGTCAAAAAGCATGAGGATAAATCCATTCAGTCTTTGCAGGTTAGTCTAAGCTGCAGAGATTGAACCAGCAAGCAAGTAAAAGGACATTCGCTTTGATTCACGAAATGCAGGCACATGCCTTCAGTGGCTCAAGCCACGAGCCGAGAGGCGCTGGAGCACCTCCCTCCTAGCTTGACAGCTGCAAGGCTTTTCCCTGCTCCCTGCTTGAGCACAGAGGGTATGGCCAAGCTCCAGCCCCAAGTGAGCTGGAGGGTCTGCCTGGGTGGAGGGCCAGCACCAGCCAGGCTGAGGAAGTGCTGGGTGGGGGAAAAGGTAGTGACATTGAATTCATAAAAGTTTGAACAAGAATAGTCCTGGTTCTAAAGCAAGCATGTATTGAACAGAAGGGAACAACCCTGCAGAGCCCTACTAGCTATAATCAGGGACTACAAATCTCAGAGGCACCTGGAAGGACGAAGTGATGAGCAAACCTCAGAGTACTGCCTCTGCAGGTCTGGACTGCAAATCCCAGAGACCTTGGGGGCAGCAGAAAGAGGAAGTAAACGCATAGCCTATGCTGGGATGCATGGGGTGGGGACTCTGATGTAACCTGAACCAGGAAGGGGTCTGGGACAGAAGTTTCATAAGCCAGTTTGACCTAAATCAGTTAAGTCTGATATTGTATTTAACCAGGTTTATCTAAACCAGTTTCAGCCATTTTGAAACTGGTTTATGTGGACTGAGTTTCTGTTCCGTTACAGGTTTTACCTTTTTCAGAAGACTTACACTGGTTTGTGAGCAACTTCTGTCTCTATCTGGGAGGGAATATATAGAGACACACACTTATAATTAGAGCCTCTTTTAATTCTGATTTTAAACTGTTTCTATTTATGTATGTTTTATGCCTGTTTAATCAGATCTGAGATGCTTGCCTTTTTATCTTTTTATGGGATTGTTATTAAACTATTTAGATCCCATCTAAACTTTATATATAATAAAGAATGAAGTGATCTTATTTTTTTCACTTAGTCTTTCCCATTGACTATCAGTAAATTAATGTTTTTCTATCCAAAAACACTATAGAGTCCTGGTCCTGTCCAACTTCTCAGGTTCTTAAATCCAGGCTAAAATGTGCATATCTACAGGTACACATTAGTATCATCATAAAACATCATGGAAGATACAAAATATGAAGGAAGGGAAAGAAAGAAGCTCTTTTAAGGCCCTGGCAGATATTACACTTATAATATCATTAACCCATAAATAGTCATTCTGCTACATATTCAGGAAATTACTTGGGCAACAAAATGAGAAACCAGTAAAAAAAATATGCCCCAAAAACGGGGAACACTTTTGTGGCTGTTTTCCCATCATGTCTTAAATTGAACGTTTGGCAGCGTGGTTCTGTCAGCCGTGGGAGTTGTGGGCAAGGCACAATCGCATTTAGGTGCCAGGTCACAGTGAACTGCAGGTTTCAAGGTTCACTTCAAAATAACAGTGTGAATGTGGCATGGCAGGACACAGGTTCGCGTGATGAGATTTGATCATGACAATTATTTTAATATCTGCCAGTGGCCTTAGAGATGGTGGGGAGGGGGAGGGAAGAGAGATGTAATGCCACTTGCATGCATGTTAAATCAGATATCTACATACAATCAGAATTTCCCTGACAACTTACAGGCACCTGCTGCAGCCGGCTGGCTAAACCCCTCCATCATCATCCATTCTTGTGTGTAGTTACAAAATGCTGTCTTAGAGTCCAATACGAGAACTCAACCCACTACTGTCCCATTTACTGCCTTAGATGGCTTGTCTAACCTAGTTCCTGTAGTCTGCTGGCCCAGTGTCAGACTTACTCAGAGCCCATTAAGTGACCATATTGTGCTGAACACACCACTTCTATGGTGAAAGTTCTTTCACCAGTACCAACTTCTTGCTCGTTATGATTACAATTTCTCAAGAGGAAGTTTCTTACAAATCTGTTGTCGGCTGATCTGAATTAGGTCTGAAGTAGATCTCAGAAACATGGGTCTCTCTGAGGTAATAGAAAACCAGCTGAATTTGATTTACCCAGAGCCTTTGCAGAAAAAGACTTTATTCTTAATCCATTGTAGAGGTGGGAAGAAAAGAAGTTTGATTCAGATCTTCCCAAGGTTTTTGGGTTAGCAGGAGTAGGGGTGAAAAATCAGTTAACTAGCTGATTGTGTTGGGTGGTTAGAAGAAATGCAGCCACCTTCATTGAAACCCAGTTGAAATTAGTTTATTTTTCTCTATAGGAAATAGCCTTCTGTATTTTGTTATACCCAGTTAAATGGATTATGTTAAGTAGAGTAAGTAGTGTTGCCTGAAAGCTGAGGCTGATATACTTGTTCATAATTACATTCAGGTGCAAAAGAATTCATAATGCTTACAATTTTCTTTCAACGTTCTTGAAATAAATAGAAGCAATTTATTACTGAAGGACTAGATGCAGTAGTGATTCACTGGGTTCATATTTGACATTTGGGCACCATATGATACATAATGAACTGAGATGTGTGGTGAAAATTCTGGAGATAATGTAAGTACTTTTGTCCATATAGTGAAATGTTGAAAAATTGGCTCGTTCCTACACTGGAAGACATAAAAATAACAAAACTTAGGAGCAGTTGATGTTGATATTTCATTTCCTTAAAAAAAATAGCTGATAAATATACAATCTGTGCAATGAGATATGTCTTTCTCTGTCAGATAAACGTTTGGAATGTGTCTTTTTGCAAAAATGGTGCATGCCAATTTATATTTTTCAGTCGTTCTGAATGTTTATCGAGTTACTTTAATTGATATTGACCAAAACAATCTCTGTATCTAACAATTCTGTTCATGGGTGACTGGTGCCTCTTGAGTCGGGGGGTCCCCCATGGCTAATCACAGCCACTGGGGGGGGCAGGTCCTCCCATGGCCGATCTCACTTGCCCCTTTCAGAAGCAGCATGGCCACTTCTCCTGGTGGCCCCGCTCCCTGGCCGGCACTTGCACCTGTCCCCCTGCCCATCACCTAAACAGGGAGTGTGGCCTAACAGGGGGTGCACCAACTGTCTCAGGGGGTGCACGTGCACCCCCATGCTTCCCCTACTCATCGCCACTGATTCTGTTACAAACACTATTGTGTGCAAGTTGGAAAAATCAAGGTCAGACTATCTGGCTTTTATTCTTAAATCCATTCCTGATTTACCATGTGTCCATAGGAAAACTTTAATATCCGTTTCTGAATTTATGATATAAAATGAAATGAGGCTTTTGAAATAATATTATTCACAGGACTGTACTGTTGAACTGGAGGGATGGAAAAAGTAATGCCAGGAAAACATAGCTCTTAGTCCCCAAATTCTTCTGGCCAGGCGCTGCCAAGCTGTTTTGTTCTCCATCCTGGTCTCCCATCGTCAGGTTTATCTCTCACTGGGTGTCTGGCATCTCACCTGTGATGATATGTCAACAAAACCATTCAAGCCTCTGCTGATGTTAAAGGTCCATGTTGTCTAGTCATGCATGTAGCCAGTTCTGGCACTTAACTCTATTCCCTGTACACGGGCTCATGAGGGAAACCCAGTTGCACAATATTATCGCAACATGAACACAGTGCCTAAATATCACAATAAAATCCATAGTCCTTCACAAGTGCAATTCAAGAAAACATAAGGCTCCATTACCCTATGTGAATGCTACCAACTGCAGCAGATGTTACAAAGTTTGACTAGAGGGATCTTCTATTATGTGGGCCACCAACCCTTCACAAGCGTCGGGCCAGAACAACCTGCCTGGCTGGCACAAGCTGGGTGGTTTTGTCAGCATGTCAGGGGGAGGCAGGTGGGAGCTGCACCCATGCCTCTGCCACTTCTCTCAGCCCCTCACTCCCCAACTTCTAGCTGGAAGGGAACTGCACTGGCACCAGGTATATGCAAACTGGTGGGCTGCCACTGCTTCTCTGTGCTCCCTCTTCCCCAGCTCTGATGCAGGCACAGCTGGAAGCTGCCAGCCGCAGCATAGTTCCCCACAGGAGCTGGAAGCTGTACCCTTGTTGCAGTTGAGGCATGGGTGCAGCTCCTAACTGCCTGGCCCTAGTTCAGGTATGAGCAAAGCCCCCCTTCCTCTCCCCCTGCTAACTCACTCCTGTAACCACCTAGTCCAGGTCAAACTGGAGCTGGGAGACCAGAAAGAAGTGGCAGTGACACAGGAGCAGCTGGAGGCTTCCTGTCATCGGCACAGCTCCTCATGACCCAGCCCTGGTGTGGGCACAACTAAAGCCCTCCAGCTCTGCAAGTCAGATCCAGTGGCTCCACAGGCCATATGTTGTGCTGACCCCTGTCCTATTACATTAGCTTAAATCTTATTTTTTATTTAACTTTGTACATAGCTGAGGGACAGTCCAGGAGAAAATGGTGTCTGTTTTGGAACGCTCGACTAAGGACCGGGAAAGCTACCTGCTCTATGGGGAATGCAGCTGACTTGCAGGAGTAGAGAGCCAAATGCATCCTACATGTATTCCAATAACAGTTGGTGAAGTTTGGCTTCACCTCCAGAGCTTGTGAAAGGGATTGGTTTATCTTCCCTAGAAACGGAAGACCTCATTCTATAAGTGAACCATACGATACAGACAATGTGATATTTCCCAAACTACAGTATTAATACAGCTGAGTCCAGATGTTGAGAAGAAACACCTCAGGAATGTGAGTTTGCCATAACTGTTGTTCTCTCTTGACTTTCAAAGGGAGGGGGACAAATAGTTAGCCAATTTCAACTGGGAATCACGGAGACTTTGTAGAACAGTGATTTATCACAATGGCTCTAAAGGGGTTATATACACATTTAAGATTGTAGCAAAGTTTAGAGCAGGAACCATGGATTCATGACACCCACTTGTATGGTCTAATCCCAAAGCAAGCTGTATCTTCCTCTGTGTCATCAGTCCTAAACCTCTCCTGAGACCGTTCAGAGAGCTCCAAGGAAGTAGTGGGACTAAAGCAAGCATTGTTCTGTCCTGAGCCTTTAGTGGCCATGGAAAACCAATTGGATCTCTCAAATCTCTATTTCTTATTTGCAGAATTTATTTATACTAATGTTCTTTCTCTCACCCATTGTGTGTCTTATGTATGGAAATTATAAGCTGCCCAGGGCAAGGTTGCCTCGAGCCACATATATACATGGCACCTGATGCAACAGGGTATTGATCTAAGCTTGTGTTTCTAGGTCTTATTCTGTACTATAAAAGATTATTAATCACTGTCCTTTATGCTATGTGGACACATCCCTACTAATATCTGCATTGAGGCCACCAATCAGCATCTCTTTAAGTCAACAAACCAAACTTTATGATGATAAATTTTAATCACTATTAACAGAAACTGGATTTGACCTGGCAACTAAGAGGTCAAAGTCCTTATATCCATAAAATATCCCTCTGATGCATCAAAAATACTAGTGGAATCCGCCAAAAAAATACATATGACATTTCTTTATGAGCTGCATATGCTAGAAAAGTGGAGGAGAGAAATGAATAGAAAATTGTATGAGCAAAGACTTTTTTTATACTAAAACCAGTATTAAATCTGTGATAGGAGTCCAGCTGCAGTCACAGGGTGGCAATGATTTGTCACAGAATTTCATAATGGCAGAATCAAGGAAGGACATTTGATCTGCATATTTCTGTGATTTCACACATTTTCTGCATCAGGAAAAAAGATACCACACAGAGCGCACAACAGTCACAGGGGAGGCCCATCACCTTCAAATGCACAGGGAAGGGCTGAATCAAAATATTAGACAGATGTTACATTTCCTTAAGGTGCTTTGCAATTCTCAATTTGCAGTCTCTTATAAGATGATTAGAACTGACCTGGAAGAAGCAGTTCCACCTACAGCAACAAGTAAAATAAAATGATTGTTCTGCTTGTTTTAAAGGAGACTATGTTTGCAATAAGAGCTTGTAGTATGAAAATACAGAGAACACAGCTTGTCTGGTTTAACCTCCAAATTGTGGTTATTTGAAAGTCATAAGAAGTAAGGGAGCCACACAATAAAAGCGGCTTTTTTCTTTCTGTCTGACCTCACCTTGGCTTCAGTGACTGTGTTTTGCTAACATTTTATTTAATCCACGCTAAAGTACTTTTGAGAAGGTGTTGACAAGGTTACTATATGATCCCAAGGGTAAATTAAGAAACATTTTTTTTCAAAGGGAGCAGAGAACATAAGACGCATTGCTTTTAACACACATAGTGCTTACAGTATGGCCAAGAGGGTTAGTGAAGCAAGTCATCTGAGTATAATTCAATATCATTTAAAAATATTCCTTATTTTATCTGATTGATTTGAGATGGCATGTCAGAGAACACTCAGCTTAATGGGCATTTCTTATGGGGAAACTGTTGCAGCATTTCATAATGTGAACTTGTAAGTGGCTGCTTATGCCAAGTCGAGACACTTGCTAGTGTGCATATTGGCTGTACCAGTCTACCCTGATAGTCTCATTCAGTTGTCTCAGTGGGGTTCCAATTCTAATGAATTGAGGACTCACAGAGGCTTTGGGTTATAGGAGCATCTGGCCAGTCATGGATAAAGGTGCAAGAATAGGAGATACTAGCTTTTAGGATTTCATTTTAAAAACCTGAAGCATGTTACATGGTACCTGGCCTATGTTAGACAAGTTTCTAGGCCATGCAAGCCTGGATTGCCCATCACAGAGTAAAATTTTCCAGTCATTTTCTTGAAAGCTGACTTTCTTTTTTTGCAGAACTGAAACTATGTTATAAAAAAGGGGATTGGAAGTCGATGCTGAAAGGAATTGGTTACTATTGGTTACCATTGTTCAGCCTCTTTGATTGTTCTCCTATTCCTAAAATGTGGCATTACACCCATAAATCTTGGTCATACTGAGTTTGTGAAAAATAAGGCACCATTTAATTTGATTAGAAATTGATTATTAATAATTAGATGTATTACTATGGGTGGAAAATCCTAAGGCCCTGAAAAGGCAGGCACTTAAACCATATATTTAAATCCATCCATATTTTGGCAAGCTAGGTAGCATGTATTAACTTCCGCTGGAGTCAATGAAAGTTAAATGTTTTCTCAATGTGCTTGCATGCCTCCCTGAATTGGGCACTTATGAAAGAAACCACTGGTTAGGACCAAGTGGTTAAGAGAATTGACTATATTGGGTTTGACTAGAGGATAGTAGATGCGTTTGGAAGTCACCTGAAAAAACATAAAATCAAGGCACAGTATGCTTCCTGGTGGAGTCGCATACTGAATTTCCTTGTGTGAATGCTCCCTATCTTTGTTTCTTTACAAGAAACATTACATTTGCTCCTGAACATACAAGTAATATGGTTGTGGAAAAGTGGGGTTAAAAGGAACACTTCTCTGTTTCATAGCTATATCCATAATATCTTCCTGGATAAATGACTGTGGGGCCATGAATTATTGTGTTAAAGCCTTAATGTTTCCTGACATGTACTGCAAAATGTAACAGACATAACTTTACAGTTTGACACTGATGATATAGCCAGATCTCTTCCTCTCACAATTTCAGTCCCTATTAGTCATTAGCAATTACAAAGTGAGTTGCATTAATGTTGATAGCAGGTCCTTAAAGTTTTTACATGGGCAAAAAGGTTCACTTAATATTTTGTATAGTGCATTAGCTAAAGTGACACTATCATGATTCATCTCACTAACTTGATTTTAATCATCTTTGTCCTTAACAGACTAGCAAGTGCTTTCTAATGCACTAGACTGTGACTTACCATGACACTTGTATTTATATAAATTAAATTTATTGGTAGCCTAAAAGCCAACACAACTAACTTAAAACAATAAAGTATTCAGCCCACTGTTACTAAATTTAATATGGCTACTTCCTATTAATTTCAAATGCAAATCTATAAAGAAAGGAAATAAACAGAGCTACTGATAGGGGTGGGGAGAGATGCAAGGGAAGGGTATATATTTGGAAGGACAAAATGTTCGTTGAAAATTAAGGTTGAGCTAGAGGTTCCATGCTGGAGTGTAAATCAGAATATTAAGAGAGAAATATAGGCCTTCACATGCTGGGTCTAAACTTTACCCACTTATTGGAGAATATCCTTAATTATAAACCCTAGTTTTTACAGACCTCATTTCATCAGTAGATCTTAATGCCTTTACAAATTAGGTCAGTATTGTGTCCATTTTAGAGACAGGGAAACTGTGGCATGTAATGGCACATAACTTAGCTCAGCTGGCCAGCAGTAGACTTGGAACTAGACTCAAGGTTTTCTAAGTTGTACTTCAGTGCTGTATCCACTCAGAAATGTTTCAGGTGCATGACTATAATTATATGCAACTTACAGCATTTCAGGCCTGAGTGATAATTACTTAGGCCTGGGGTGGACTGATTTAAATCAAAGATATTTTAAATCACAATTTAAATTACTAGGCAGAAAACCTTGATTTAAACCATCAATTTTAATCAACTTTTCCTTTTGTACTTCATTTACTTTTCTAAAGAAAGGTGTGTTCTCATTGATCCATGTAACTATTCAAACATGTAGATTTACAACTAAATAGAACATATGCATCTTTTTGATACCTAGGTGATATTACTAAAACTGTGTACATTTATTTAAGCAACTAACCAGGTTAATATTCTCAAATGTGTATTAATATTACTTTTTATTATGTTGGAAAATGGTGAATGATATAGGTTACCTACAGACGTTCAAAAGCTCCTGGCCGAAGTGCTTTAATTATCACACTTTACTTGAAATGCTATAAATTAGAGTGGGAAAGAACTGAACAGACATTCACCATTTGGTCAGGGTGACCCAGTGCCTGCCTGCACTGGACAAGGCCAGCAGGTAAGGGGTGCTTCTGCATGCCTTCCAGGAAGCTACTGCAGCCAACCTCTCCCTTCCCCCCCCCCCCCCCAACAGCTGGTAACCATCAGCAG
>NW_017728998.1:26595872-26599106 GCF_001723915.1 Gavialis gangeticus | reverse complement strand
CCCCCCCCCCCGCAACAGCTGGTAACCATCAGCAGTGGCTGGTGGATTGTGGGGCTGGGGGAAGAAGCCCCCAGCATGGCAGAAAGCTGGCTGAGCAGTCCCATGCTGCAGTTTCTAGCTACAGCTGTCAAGAGGCTCGGGTTGGGGGAAGGAAGCTCCCCTGTCAAGAGAACTGTCCCACAGCTTGCTGGCTGGAGTCTTGCGGGGTCAAGGGAAGCAAGCCTGGTCTGCTTGGCTGGGGGGCTCCCTTCTCCACTCCCTGCCAACCAGCATCTGGACAGTTTCAGCCAGTAAATGCAGCACAAAGCTGCTTGGCCAGCTTTTCAACATGTCAGAAACAGGCTTGGAATGGAAATAGAGCCTCTCTGTCATGCGAACCTGGCATGGACCCCACCAAGACTGGAGCTTGCAAGTGTGGTGCGGGGATCTGTGTGGCAGATAGGCTTTGTTTCCCAACCACCCCACCTGGCTGGGGCTGGGGCAGTGCTGACCTGGAGCAGATGACAACAGATGAAGCTGGCAAGCTATCCCAGCAAGGGGCCCCTGGGATGATGGCAGAATGCGACCTAGCTTGAAGCATGATGGATGTGGTACTGATGTTCAAAATAGCACTCTAACCTAAAGCGATTTAGTCTAATACCACATCCATCGAGGATTAACTTAGAGTGGGATCCATGCTTTTTAAAGTGATTTAAGTGCCATGAACATCTTTTCTGTTAAGGCTTTAAAGTGCTTTCTTCACCCTTAATGCACATTAAGTGTAACATCTGTACCTAGCCATATTGCCTAGTAACTAGATAATTAACTGTGTGTTAATGGTTTGTGTCAAATAGCTACATTAGGGTGGCAACTGGAATCTAATTAAACCCCTCAAAACAGTATACAAAATATATTTTTATTAAAATAACCATAAATGCATTAGATGTGGTTAGCCACTTGTCTCGGGTAGAAAGAAGCTATGATATAGGAGTATGAACTCGCCTGGGTTGGCTTGATGGATAGCACCATCATGAGAAGCATGATGGAGCCTCCCGGAGACAGCAGCCAGGTTGCAGTGCCTGTGGTGACTTGGTAGTCTCTTGCACCTGGTAGCCCAGCTTCTGTGTTCCCTGGACTAGTACAAGCTCAAGTATATGATTTATTGTGCCATACTTACAAAACTTGACCTCAGGAGTTAGGTCGGGTGGAAAAAATGGCAGATCTGGTCAGCAGCTGAACTCCATTTTCTAGCAGCCCCTGCCCACATGGCTGGGGCCTGTCTCCATGGAGACCCCAGTCGCAGCTGTGCTGTGAAAGCTCAAGGCTGGGGTTGCCATGGAGACCATCTCCAACCATACTGGCAGGACGTGTGGCAGAGCTGCTGGGATCTTGCAATGTGGGAAGTTTGTTCTGGAGCCAGGGCAGAGCTGCAATCTTTAACCTGCGTGCTCCGGGCAGGGGTGCACAGGCAGGGGATTGCGGCTCTGCCCGTGCTCCAGACCCTGCTGTCACTGCTGCAAGGAGCCGGGACAGACCTGCGACCCCTTGCCTGCATGCCCCAGTCTGGAGCATGCAAGCTATAGATCACAGTTTTGCCTTGACTCTGGAGCAAGCTGTCCCCATCACAAGATCCCAGCAGCTCCTGAGCAGCCCCCTGCCCTGCCCTGCCCTGCTTTGCCACCTTCCCTGTCAGCATGGCTGGGTCTGATCTCTATGGCAACCCCTGCCTTGAGTTTTCAGGGTGCAGGTATGGCTGGGAGATTGGCCCCAGCTGTGTGCAGGGGTGGCTGGGAAACGGAGTCCAGCTGCAGACTGGATCCAGCCTGCGGGCCAGACTTTACCTGTCCCTGAGTTGGGTAATGCCTGTGCCCTTCCTTCCCCATACTCTCCACCCCCAATTCTTTATCTTTAGGGAAACATGCAGCCAGTAACTCAAGTTTTGATTCAAGGTCATACGTTCAGAATATTTATTTTTTATATAAACATTTCAATTGATTATAATTAGTTTACTTCTTAGAAATGGCTCAGTTCTCTAATGGTATGTATTGTTTCACCTTAATGCTTTCTTCTAAAAGAAATCTGGTTATAATTTTAATAATAAACTAAAGATAAATCTGAGCTATGCCATATATATCACCCCTGCATAGGTCCCCAAACTAATGGATGCACATATTTGAGCCCTTAAATTCATACCAAGTTCCCCTCATTGAAGCTAAAGCCTCATTTTTAACCACTTGACCCCTTAAAAATAATGCCCAGAAGGTAAGCAGCAGTTATGGGTACCAAGCATTTCTCAGAACTGGCAGCTGAGTTACTATGTCAGATTTATGACTAGAGCTATCCATCTATTTTTCTCTTACTAAACAGTCTGTCATGGCCAAATGCCAGGGTATGTTTACATTATGTGGACACTGCCAAACTGCTGTATTACACTCCTGCAGTCTCAGTGAGGTATAGAATGGGGTGTTGGGTAGGGGGGTGGGAGGGGCACATAGAGGTAAATGTCAAAGGAAGTAAATCTGACCAGTGTCATTTTTTAAACTGTATTTTCACTGCTTTATCACTTCTTTAAAATAAATCCATGGAGCCATTAACCTACAATCTGTTTTTCCTTAGTAACTGTATTCTCTCTCCCTGGTAACTGCATCCTCATTGATTTATTTTAGAGTTCCTTTTGCATGTCAAGGGGCTGGCATTGATCTGTGTGTTCTTTGCTGAATACTTTTAAGGGTCAATTTGTAGCCCAGTAAAGGTAGCACAGATATTTCCAGCCTCTGTACAAAGTTCCCTGCCTCACAACTTGTCATGTGGGATTGGAGAAGACTTTGCTTAGTTGCTATCCAGAGCAGGCAATCAGGAGGAGGCAGGATGGACTGAATTTTGAGTGGTACATTTGCACTTCTCCCTCTGTGCTAACTAGTATAGTAGTATAAGGGAGATGTATGCTTTAGAAATAAGTCTACTGCTGCTGCAGAGAAAAGAGATATCAAGTACAGTTTCCCACTTCTGTGCTCTTGGCACAGTGAAATCACATTCTGCCTGTTACTATGGGCTGTTGCACTGTCATAAATGAGCCCTAAATAGTAAATGTAAAGAACTCATTATTTTTTTAAGTAGACAAAAAGTACTCTTGTTTTTAGACCAGTCATACTCAACCCCCAGCTTGTGAGACAAATCCAGCTTATAAGGCTATGTCCATCCCCTGGGGCTCCCCATGGGGCCAAAATTTGGTGTTGGGGGGGGGGGGGTTGGCAA
>NW_017728998.1:26591513-26595862 GCF_001723915.1 Gavialis gangeticus | reverse complement strand
GGGGGGGGGGGGGTTGGCAACAGCATTAATGCAATGGTTTCTAGAACTACAGCTTCCCTACCACCAAATTTCTGGCCCTGTGAGGAGCCCTGTAGGACAGATAACAAGGCCCAGTGTGCTGATGCATCTGGTTGGATCACTGTTGGGTCTGGCATATTGGGCTGGACTGGTTCACTAGATCATGACAGTGAACCAACCCTACTCACTGACCCAGGAGTAAAACAAGGGTAAAGCACCCAGGGCAACCACCCTTGGTGCTAACTTGGGAAAGGATGGAAAAATAACAGCTGCTATTTAAACTATACAATCGGACTAACTGCACAGAAGCAGCCAGATGATGCCACTTCCCCCAGGTGTCCCACTGTCCTGGGCACCCAGCTGCTTTGTTACACCTCTTCATTGACCACATGCTGGATCTGGCTTATGGACCAAGCCTACCCATGGAGTCCAGCTCTGTAACACGCACCTGGCCTGTGGAACTAGAAGGTTGATCACCACTGTCCTAGTCAGCTCAACTGGCCCTTTTATTTTAAAAATTCTTTTGGAATAATATTATTTTTATCCTGTAGGTAAGTTCATAGATTGTAAGGGGCTGAAAGGGTCCTTGGAAGATCATTGGGTCTAGCCCCCTCCCCCCCCCGGCACTAAGCAGGAAAGACAACTGGGGTCGGGGACCCCAGCAACCTGTCCACCCAAGCTCCTCTTGAAGATTTCCAGGGTAGGTGATTGCACCACCTCAGGAGGGAGTTTATTCCACAGTCTGGACATCCTAACTATGAAG
This sequence comes from Gavialis gangeticus, assembly GCF_001723915.1. Classification (NCBI taxonomy): domain Eukaryota; kingdom Metazoa; phylum Chordata; order Crocodylia; family Gavialidae; genus Gavialis; species Gavialis gangeticus. The sequence goes on along the minus strand of NW_017728998.1, from coordinate 26,595,081 downwards.
AAGTTTTTCCTAGTGTTAAACCTGAAATGGTCTTCCAGGAGTTTGTAGCCATTACTCCTGGTTTTCCCCAAGGGTGCCTTGGTGAACAGTTGCTCACCAAGCCCTTGATTTATTCCCCTGATATAGTGGTAAGCTGCTATCAAATCCCCTCTCAGCCTTCTCTTTTTCAGGCTGAAGAGACCCAAGTCCCTCAGCCTTTCCTCATATGGCTTGTCTTGCAAGTCTCTGATAATAGGGGTGGCTCTTCTCTGGACTCTCTCAAGCTTTTCCACATCCTTGTTGAAGTGCAGCGCCCAGAACTGGATGCAGCACTCCAGCTGCGGTCTCACCAATGCTGAGTAAAGCAGAAGAATCACTTCCTTGGTTTTACTTGAGGTGCATCAGTTGATGCATGCCAGAATATTGTTTGCCCTGCTGGCTACAGCATTGCTTTGATGGCTCAGGTTCCTACTATGGTTTATTATTACCCTTAGGTCCCTTTCAGTCATGGTGCTAGCAGTATGGCACCACCACGCTTGTAAGTATGGTGGGGATTGTTTATCCCCAGAGGGAGAACTTTACACTTCTCAATGTTGAACTTCATTTGGTTTTGATCCGCCCAACTTGCTAGCCTGTCTAAGTCCGCCTGTATCTGCAGCCTATTTCCAAGAGTGACCATGCTCCCCTGTAACTTAGCATCACCTGCTGATTTGGCAAGTGAGCTCTTCACCCCCACATCCAAATCACTGATAAAGATATTGAAAAGCACTGGACCTAGCACGGACCCCTGAGGGACACCACTGGTCACTTCTCACCAGGACGACACATTAAAACTCTCTGGGCCCTACCCCACAGCCAGCTTTCTACCCACCTAACTGTTGAGCACTTAAGCCTGCAATCCTCCAATTTTCCTGTGAGAACATAATGGGATACCAGATCAAATGCCTTTTGGAAGGCTAGGTATACAGTGTCGACTTCCCCTCCTCCTTTATCCAGATGGCAAGTTAACTAGTCATAGAAGGAGATGAGATTGGTAAAACAGGATCTGCCTGTGATGAAGCCGTGCTGGCTGTCATTCAGAATCCTACCTTCTGCAAGCTTATCACACATAGACTCCTTGATGAATTTTTCTAGGATTTTCCATGGGATACAAGTTAGGCTGACTGGCCTATAGTTGCTTGGGTCCTCTCTCCTTCCTGTCTTGAACATGGCCACAACATTGGCCCTCTTCTAGTCTTCAGGGACTTCACCCAAGCGCTGTGAGTCTTGGAAAAGTTTTGCCAGAGGTCCCACAATGACTTTGGTCAGCTCCTTCAGCACTCTTGAGTGAAGTTTATCCAGTCCTGCTGACTTATAAATGTCCAACTTTTCTAACCAACATGCACCACCTCAACGTCAACAGTAGGAAGGTGGTCATTCCCACCATACTCATTCTGAACCTTATCTAGTATCATTTTCCCCTTAGTCTGGTGAAATACCAAAGTAAAGTAATCATTCAGGAGTTTACCTTTCCTCTGAGTGTCAGTAACCAGCTTTCCTGAGTTGTTAGGCCACAGCCACATGTTTCCATTTGTTTTTCTCCTGTTCCCTACATACCTAAAGAAGGACTTGTTATTGTCCTTGATTTCTGTTGGTAGTTTAAATTCAGTCATCACCTTAGCCTTTCTAATCTGCTACCTACAAGCATGGGCCATTGTTGTATAGTCCTCCTTGGGGACTGTCCCAAGCTTCTGTTGTTTGTATGCCTCTTTCTTCTTTTTCAAGAGGACCGTGATATCCCTATTAAGCCAAGACAGCTTACCAGCCTTTCTGCTACTTTTCCTCTGCATGGGATTGGACTTCTTTTGTGCTTTGAGGATCTTGTCCTTGAGCAAACTCTTTATGCACGCCTTTCGCCTTCAGTCAATGGTCCTGCAGCACTTCCCCTACGATTTCCCTAAGCCTGTTGAAATTTGCTTTTTTGGAAGTCCAAAACTTTGACCCTGCTAGCTGATTTTCCTGCTTAGCAATGGACAGTGAATATGATGGTTTCATGGGCACTGTCACCCAGGCTGCCCTGTATATTCAAGTTGCTCACCAGATCATCTCCTTTGGCCAAGACCAAGTCTAGGAAAGTATTACCTCTGGTTGGCCCATGCACTTCCTGAGTCAGGCAGAGCTCTTTGATACAGTGCTGGATTTCAGGAGAATGGTTCTAGTAAATATGTCATGTGATATTCTTATCTTTCAGGTGGAAAACAATAATTAACTCCTACTGCAGAGAACAGCACTCATTGATGAAGTAAGAGCATTAACAGTAACTGAAACAAGACAGTTGTTCAAAAAGGATTCATTGAATTATGTGTGTTTATTGTACAAATCGCTGTGACTCCCATCAGTTTCTTTGGGACTGCCTTGTACCTCCTCATCCAATCGGTCCAGATCAAGCATTCTGAAAGGATTATGCATTTCTACTCATTTTCTTTTTGTGGAACCCAGTTACCTTAACACATTACCAATAGATGACTCTGGCTTGGTTTTCTGATAATATTGTAACTTAATTTCACTTATCAGCCTTGCCTTCCATTTTCTCTTTGGCCTCTTCAGCTGATCTTATCTCCCAGTGTTGTAGTCTTAGCAAAAAGAGTAGCTCATGTTTCTTGATCTGTGATTGTTTTCTTCCCTCAATCTCATTTACCCTGAAGATGGTGCAGGGCATCCTGTGTGATATGCTGTGCATCTTTAACTCTCTTTAACCATTACCCACATAGCTTTCCTTTCAGCTGCTAACTTGAATGTACTTTGTTGGAATCATAGACATCTCTAAATTACTTCAAAATAAACTATCACAGTCCCCAAATTCTGAAATTACAATGCAAATGGTATCTGTAGACTTCTCTGTCTGTCACTTGTATGGGGGCAAAATAATTATGCCTTTGGTTTCCTGTGTATATTTGGAGGTGAAACGTACTCTATAGCACAGTTGAGAACCACCCTAACAAAGAAACCTCTTTCTTTTGTAGCTTTGTTTTTCCCTTATGTATCTTAGGACCATGTTGCACGTTACACTTAAGATGCAACTGCACTTTAAAATACAAGCAGTAAAACATGTGTTAAATGTATTTGAACCTAGCAAAGTTATGACTTGTTGTAGGAGGAGTGGCTTCAGATTGTATTAGGTAACACATGTTCAGCTACTGTTGGTCCATCCCAAGCAGGGTACTTCTCTGGAGCTCTCTGCCTGTTATACTCTCCAAGCATTAGTTTTTATTTTTAATTTTTGCTGTAGAAAGAGCTATGCCAGAGTGGGGTCACCACTTCTCCCCTACCCCTCCCAAGCCTTTGCCCCCAGGACCAGCTGCAGAGATACTGCTGCTCCCTGCAGCATACTTCTCCTCACCCCTCAGTCCCCCCCTCCCCAAACTCTGTTGTAAGGAGAAAAGGGTGTGGTGCCATGGTATCTGCCATGGCCTCACTGCTTCAGGTGCCTCTCCCTTGCCTGCACCATGTACTGTTCGAGCAATCCTGGACACAAGTTCTTTACCCTTCCCTGGGCACTATGCTTGCTTGCCCTTTCCCAGCCCACCAGTGCACACCTGAGGCAAGAGGG
>NW_017728998.1:26583398-26586513 GCF_001723915.1 Gavialis gangeticus | reverse complement strand
ATGTATTTGAACCTAGCAAAGTTATGACTTGTTGTAGGAGGAGTGGCTTCAGATTGTATTAGGTAACACATGTTCAGCTATTGTTGGTCCACCCCAAGCAGGGTACTTCTCTGGAGCTCTCTGCCTGTTATACTCTCCAAGCATTAGTTTTTATTTTTAATTTTTGCTGTAGAAAGAGCTATGCCAGAGTGGGGTCACCACTTCTCCCCTACCCCTCCCAAGCCTTTGCCCCCAGGACCAGCTGCAGAGATACTGCTGCTCCCTGCAGCATACTTCTCCTCACCCCTCAGTCCCCCCCTCCCCAAACTCTGTTGTAAGGAGAAAAGGGTGTGGTGCCATGGTATCTGCCATGGCCTCACTGCTTCAGGTGCCTCTCCCTTGCCTGCACCATGTACTGTTCGAGCAATCCTGGACACAAGTTCTTTACCCTTCCCTGGGCACTATGCTTGCTTGCCCTTTCCCAGCCCACCAGTGCACACCTGAGGCAAGAGGGAGGTGGAGTGGAAAAGGGAAATCGTGAAGGGTCATTTCTGCTGCCTCCTCCCTGCACCCCAGAGCCCATGCAGGGGAGTGAGTGGGGGTTTGGTGCCTTTTGTGCCACTGGGTGGGGGCAGTGGTTAGCCCTTGCATCTGTCTTGGATAGTTGCTTAAGGTACTTGCCTGGATTGTGTGAGATCCTAGATCAAGTCCTTGGTTTGAATTAGGTAGCATAGGGACTTGAACTGCCAAAGCCTAAGTGACTATCCCAACCATAAAGCCACTAACTCATTGGTGGTGGTGTTCTTCCCTAGCTGACTTTCTCTTTTGCTCTTCAGGAACAACTTTAAAGGTCTGTGTTTTATTCTGGCCTGAATTGGAATTTTTTTTTTTTTAATCTTGAAAAGCAAAGCTTTGCAAGATGGAACAAGTTTCCAGTCCAGCTCTCATTATGAAGCCAGTTCTAATGCCCATTCTCAGTTTGCATAGTACCTTATTCTTCCAGTAAGTTTAGGGAAACAATGGGACTAGTCAAGGAATAAGGTTCTATCTAAGGTAAATAAAATACAGTATAATTTGGCCTTATATTACCAAGGCACTTATCTATAATGAGATCACTGCAGAAGGATCCTGAAGTCTTTCAGTGGGACTTCATGAAGGTATGAGGACTAAAAAAAGAAAGTAACATGTCACTGCTGTTTTATTCTGTAAAATTCACACAATATTACAGTGGCTGCCCGTAGTACTCCTAAAGTTAATGGGCTGTAGAGCTTATTATTATAACTCCATCATAGCTAGAGTTTATAGCCTGTAATTTTGAAGATACCTCAACTAGTCCACCAGGTATGCACCCAAAAGTAATTGTGGAACAGAGATGAAGGCAGAAGAAATTGGAAGCCCAGTTTATTATGCTTATCAGTCTAAATTTTTAACTTGTAGTTTCAGTTGTGTATTGGTGCATGTAAATACTATATACACAGAGAGTTATCTTCAGGAACAAAATACTTTTTTCCATTTTTTTCAAATGAGTTTATTATGTAAAAAAATTATTCTAGACATCCTATGTGAAAACCAAACAAAACTGCATTCACAACTTGTACTTTCTGCGCTCAGCTAGAGAGATTAAGGTGTGAAACAGTCCTGTGGACGGAAACTAGATTTAGATCTTTATGTTCGAGTTGTCACCGGTGTCATGTGTTTGCATTCTGCGTCTTTGCATATAGTTTAATAATCCAAAAGTCTACCTTAAATATTATAAAATAGCAGGAGCCATCTCCAGGCTGAGTATTCTTTGAAAAAGTTAAATTAGCTAGCTGACATACAGCTGGGATTTTTTTTGCACACAAATTCAAAATGTAAATATTATCAGCATCAACATATATTAAATTTAAATGCCATTTGTGTGTATTATTGTCCCTAAGAATACTTTATAAAATGGTTTTACAAGCTAAGCACAAGATTCCACCAGTTTTACTTAGACCTCAGTGGGGATTCCATAAGGGTTCCCATGACTTTGGGTGCAAAAGAAAGGAGTATCATCCAATGGATAAAGACTACTTTATCTTCCCTGCACCCCACACTGATAAGCAACCAGCTCTGAAGCTCAAGTTATATATTTTGTTTTACGTATACTGTGAGAAATATTATGGTGACTCTTAGATTGCTCTGAGTGTATTTGATATTCTGTGATTTGTTGGTCATTTTCTCTATCAACATGACAAATAACAGTTCCAACAGAGCTGGTACTGATTTCAGAGTTTCTACTGAGGTAATCTATTTAATAATGCCTGCCAATAAGATTAGACAGTGGACACCTCATAGTGACTCCTTTATGGACTTTGGAGCAAAGATATGACATCATTGTGACAAACATGCTGTGAAATATTTAAACTACAAAGATTTGGGATGAGTATATTTGAAATCTCTCTTTTAGATTGAAAGTTGTCTCCTCATCTTGCACATGATAGGGGCTCTCTTGAGTCATTCTGGGGCACCCTGATGCATTCAAACTCCTAAAGCATGAGATATTTGAAGACAGCACCCCTCTCCAGCCTCTAAAAGTAGTCAGAGTTGCCAGAACTCCGCTGTCACTATTTGAAAGCATAAAAGCAGAGTACAGAGTGAAAGATCAATGCATTCTGGCAAGAAGAAGGCTACATAGCAAGGCAAGAGAAACAGAACTAATGAATGGACAACCAGCAAAATTATATCCTGCACAGGATTAATTACATTCCAAGAAAAGGGAATAGGATTTAGATTAGGATGAGAAGGCTGGGAGGATGAAAAAGATGGAAATGAAAGTGAAGATCTCAGTTAGATAAGACCATATTCTGTCCTTGGTTGTATGTAGGGAGCTCCTATTAATTTCCTTGGAGTTTTGACTGCCACTCTGAGAGTAAAATGACAGAGCTGTGAATCATCAACTCATTTTACATAGGTCATTATGGTACAGCTCTGAGGCTTTGAGCTGAAAGGTGATATACTTACTTACATACATACATAGTATAAATCTATAAAACCCACTAGGGGTAACGCCTTGCTGGCCTGGTCCTGGCCACGGGGGATGACCTGGTGAGGGGACTGCAGGCCCTTGACCACCTGAGAAGTAGCGATCATCACCTGCTGGATTTTACTATCC
>NW_017728998.1:26572988-26573206 GCF_001723915.1 Gavialis gangeticus | reverse complement strand
CCCTTGACCACCTGAGAAGTAGCGATCATCACCTGCTGGATTTTACTATCCAACGCAGGGCGTCAAGGGCTCACACCAAGGCTAAAGCCCTTGAGCCAATGAGCTTAGGAGACTAGTGGGGGAGGCACTGAGGGCCCAGAAGGTAGAGGAGATGGGAGTCCACAAGGGATGATTGTACCTTAAGGGGGAGATCCTCCAGGCCCAAAGGATAACAGTCC
>NW_017728998.1:26566393-26572091 GCF_001723915.1 Gavialis gangeticus | reverse complement strand
GAGAGGAGACTGAGGGACCTGAACCTATTCACCCTCAGCAGGAGGAGGCTGAGGGGGGACCTGGTGGCTGCCTACAAAATCATCAGGGGAGATCAACAGCAAATAGGTAGAGCCCTTTTCTCCCCAGCACCCTCTGGGGTGACTAGGAACAATGGTAATAAGCTGATGGAGAATATGTTTAGGTTAGACATCAGAAGGCAATATTTTACAGTTAGTGGCCAAAATCTGGAACCAACTTCCCAGGGAAGTGGTCCTCACCCCTACCTTGGGCAAATTCAAGAGGAGGTTGGATGATCACCTGTCAGGGGTCTTGTGAACTCAGTATTCATTCCTGCCTGTGGCAGGGAGTCAGGCTAGATGATATGTTCAGGTCCCTCCTGACCCTAGCTACTATGAAACTCTGAAAGCTTATCTTTATATGTTTAGAGTGTTGGTGTGTATACTCAGCAAGACCTATAGTGCTGCATTTGCTACCTCCAATAGGGCTGTGAAAAACAGCACCATTTCATTTTGACTTCCATTTCACTGTTTTGAAACAACAGTGTTTCATTTCTCTATTTTGAAGCACTGGTCTGTTTTGTTTTGTTGAAATTGTTTCAAAGCTTCAACACTTTTGATGCATTTCAACATTTTGCCTATAGGCTATAATGGGGAATCACAAAAATGCCTATAACTTTGTCATTTCTTTCCTGATTTAAATAAAAACAGCACGGATGGTAGCCCCTGCTGAGGTGATGAAGCCTGCCAAGTTTCAAGGAGATAGGTTTACGATGTTTTGGGAAACTGCACCTTGAGGTGCTGATGAGCAAAATGCATGTCTCGTGTGTGTGTTAAGGCAGAGTGGAATGAAAAAAACAGGTGTGGTAGCCCCTGCTGAGGCCAGGAAGTCTGTCAGTTTTCAAGGAGATAGGTGCAGGGGTTTCTGGGAAACTGTACTTTGTCACTAAGTAGGGTCCTTAGAGATGGCCATGATACCCCTAGGGCCCTGTGACTGTACGAGCTCCACCTTGCAGGCACCTTCTCACCTGCCACCATGTCTTGCTGGAAAAGATAATTTTCCAAAATTAAAGATAGGGAAGCTGCTCTCAAGCTTCAGCTCAATCATGGTCCTTATGGACCCCACTAAACCCTGTATGTTCTTGGACCCCTTGCTGGTACCCACTCTAAGTAGGTGACTCAAGGGGACATCCTAAGTCTTATGGGTTAGATGTGTGGCTCCAGCCACCCCTTGCCACATCCCATGCCTTGCAGATAGTATATTGATATTGTCCCTGTAATGGGGTCTTGGTCTCACTCTACCTTCTATTGTTGCTGGGCTCTCTATGTCCCTGTCCCTGCACCCTCACTGGCGCTGAGGCCTCTACATGACATGGTAGTGTGCCCCCTCCCCTACAGCCTCATCCTGATCCACCACTTTAAATAACAACAGGTAAGCAGCACAGTAGCACTAGCATGTCAGGCAGCCAAACTGTCACAGAGCCTTTCTTTCCTTTCCTGCAGGAGCTTCTCCTCCAGAAGCTGCAAAAGAAACTCTCCCTGCCGGCCCCAGCCCTGGGGCTTAGATGTGCCCAGGGCCCTGCCTCCTTCTGGTCAGCTGACCAGGGACAGGTGCTAGGGGTGTAGGTTGTAGCCATGTTGGTTTAAGGACATGGCAGACAAGGTTCTGCGGGTCAATCTGATATATTTTAGTAGACCAACTGAATAGTTGGAGAAATATATCTTAGCAAGCTTTCGGGTTGAAAATCCTTCATCAGCCCCTTCAGTGCTTGTATGAATTTACAAACAACTTTTCACAGACAAGCCTATGAACTTCACTTCATCAACCTCCTGGATACAGAAACGCATGGACTTAATATAGACATTGGAATTATGACACACTACAATCTAGACATCTGACCCCCCAGGTACCTCTCCACTTTTACCTGCTACATCCCCCTTCCCTCACCCTCTGATGCCTCCATTGCAAGGCCTGAGTGTTGCCTGCCTGATGATAAGGTCTGGTGCCTCTGGACCCCACCATGGAAGCCATACTCTTGGCCCACATTGGTAGCACCTGTGGTGGAGGAGGAGACCGGCAGGTGGACGGTGTGCTGGAATGGGACAGTGAATCCCCTTATTCCACTTTCCTCTGACCTTCTGCCTCCTTGACTCTGTTCTCCTGCACCTCCGTCCACTGATTCAGGGTTTTGCTGCCACATATGCTGATGCTCCCCTTCACCCTCAGGTCACACATGGTGGCCAGCAGGTGGACTGTACTGGACTGCAAGGGATCAAGCCGTTTCCAGATGCCCTCCTTCAGCTGCTTCAACAGTGCCTTCACATCTGGTGACAGCAGCTTGCCCCAGCAAGGAACATTGATCCCCTGGATCTTCTCCATTTGGTTCTGAAGTTCCTTAACTACAGAGATCACCTGGCTAAAGATGGCATCACCAGCACCGAGGCTTCTGGTGGACTCGAGGAACGGCTTGAAGACCAGCAAGATCTGGGAGATGGTATCCCACTCAGCTCTGTTAAGGATCTGCTGTTCCCATCTCCCCAAGCAAGACCATCTCATAGATGGCCTTCTGTTGCTCCACCAGCCTCTCAAGCATCAGGTATGTGGAGCTACATGAAATCTCTATATCCTGCATGATTTTGTTCTGCAGGATGTTCAGTTCTGCCTGTTTGTCCCACAGCGTCTGGTTCCCCTTAATGCTTTGACGGAAGTAGCCTGCCATCTTCCTGCATTTGGAAGTTTTCTGGTGATGCAGGTGCTGTCACCAGCAGCCCTGTTCCCCTCCAAGGTGTCCCTGACAATGAGGTGGAACTTGTGTGCCACACATGAGATGCCAACAAAGTTGGCATCACAGATTGCCTTGACTGTATTGACCTCATTGTTGGTGACCATGAACCTGCAGGTGAGCTCGCCCTGCCCAGTGAGCCACTCCTGCACCAAGCAGTTCATGGCCCCCATGATCTGTTGCCGTGTGGGACTCATCCATTTCCTTGACTTGAAGGAGCCTGACTGGTCACACCAGTGCCCTGTGAGGGCGAGGTGGGCATGATCTCCACCCCGGCTGTTCTAAATGTCCAAGATGAAGTGTAAGGTCACCTGTGGGCTTACCTTGTGCAGCTCCTCCCTCAAGTACTCCCTGCATGCCTCATATAGGAAGGGCACCACTGTCCCATTGAAGGTGATGCATGCAGGCACTTGGTAGGATGGGGCCACAAGCGCCATGAGATGCCTGAACCCTGGCTGCTCAACAAAGGAGAAGGGCTGGCCATCCAAAGCAAGCATCTCCCCAGTGCTCTGGGTGATCTTGCTTGCCTTGGGAATGCACCCTCACCCACCCATATGTGCCCACCTTTCCTACACTGCTCCAGGGTGGCCTGCCTCTGCCTTGCGGGGGATGAGGCTTCGGGGCGAGAGGCGGACTTCTTTTTGGGCACACACCCACCAGTGCCAGGCTGAGGAGGAGCAAGTGCAAGGGGGTGGTGCCTGTAGAGATGCATCAGCATCGCTGTGGTGTTCGTGTGTTTTGTTCCCTTGCCTTGGCTGGTTTTGGCTCAGCAGTGCAGGCAGATAACATATGTGGGATCATCTGCCAGCTCAAAATGATCCCAGACCACACTACCTCCTCACTTCTGGGGTGCGGGTGCATGTGCGTATGCTGACTTTTCCCGCACCACAGCAGGCAGAGGCACAGCAACAGGAGGAGTGGACACAACTGAGCCACTTGCCTCCACAACACCTACCTCAATCTCCTCCAAAGTGCCTGTGTGTTTGGTGTGCTGGAAAATCAGTGTGTTCTTCTGTAATGTAATATGTATTTATGTAATATACGTAGATAATTGTATTTACGTAATGTATGCATGTATTTATGTAATAAAATATATAAATGTAAGTATGTGTTCTTGTATAAGTTGTATATTATAATATGCAATATATGCTGTGCTTCCCTCCACAGTGAATGGAGTGCACACTGTGAGCGAAATCACAGATTTCTTTTCTGGGGGGAAAGAATCAAAATAGACTAACAAAAACAAAGAGGATTTTGGGGGAGGAGTAAATTGAAAGGAATGAATATAATAAAGGGTATTAGGAAAGCAAAAGGTGCTGGATCCCACTTGCTAGGAACAGGCTAGCAAGTAGGAAGCCTTTCTGATGCTGCTGAACTTTTGGAAGCCACAGCTCAGTAAACTGACCCCCAAACACAGAGAAATATCAGTTCAAACAATGCTGTTTTTCCATCCCTTCCCCAGAGCACTGGGATTGGAAGGGACCTCAGGGAAGGATCTCAGTCACTGGCCAGCTACAGATGTCAATATCAAAGCTGTCCTTCCACCCTCTTCCCTCTCCCTCTCCTTAGTTTCTGTTTAGCTGCAAGCAAGTCCAGCTTCGAAACTTGAAATGTTTAGAAACTTTTAAAAAGTTTCAAGTGCCCTCATTTCATTTTGAAGCTGTTTCAAAGCCTTTCATTTAGTTTTGATTTTACTGTTTCAAGCTCGAAACATGTCAAAACATCCTTGAAACCAAACACCTGTTGAAATTTTGCGTGGCCCTATCTCCAAGTTATACAACATAGGGCTACTGGGTCAACTTAAAATGGCCTAAGGGGATGGGTGAGAGAGGTCTAGGATGAAATCGCCCATATTTCTTCCTACTTCTTTATTTACAGCATAAAGACTTAATACATCAGCTTTGCTTTAGATGTGAAACTTTTTCCACAGCCTTACTGTTTAGAGTTTTAAAATGGGAGAGCTGGCAGCTGGTTCTTTAATTTTAAATGCTCAGGAGCCCACCAGCTGTCTGTTGGTTATTCACAATGGAGTAGGGAACAAACATTTTGCTGAAAATTCTCTCTAAAACATGTTCCCTTTGCCATCAAAATAAACTAATTGCCTTCTTTAAATATGATTACAAAAGTGTCCAAAAAACATTTGTCAAACAGTTGCCAGTTGATCTTCTGAATGTAAAGGCCAGTTGCCAGCTGGCTGCCAACCGCATACTCACAATGGAAGAGAATTTCTTGTTATAAATGACCTCATTTTCTCTGATAATTTCCTTTTTACAATATTATTTTCACACTGCCTCACGTGCATCTGTTAACTTTTCAGGGGAGAAAACAATATTGGTGTCAGCTGACTTCATTTTAAGTGGCCACTGCTCAAGTGACTGTCAGTGTCTATTTATCATAGAATAATTGAAACCAGTTTTATTTCTGGAAACATCTCTGATTTACATTGTCCAAAAAATAAACTTGCTGTAGCTTCTCAGACACGCTCCCTCCCACCCCAAATACATCTGTTAAAACCTCAGAATAACTTTGAACCACTTAAAATAATTGGCTTTTCAATATTGGTAATCACTGGTGAATTGGAATAGGATTGAAAACAACATATAGAGATACAAAAGGATTTTTTATGCCACAGACTATTTGATTGCTTCTCTATTATCACATATAAATGGCTTAACCTATTTGAAGGACTTTCCTTTTGGGTTTAAAGGAATGACCTGTTGCCTGATCCCTCCACAACCTACTCTTTTTTTCCCCCAGTACCACAAAACTTGTATCTTTTAAAGGCACAATGTAACCATTAACTCTTAGCTCATTAATTCTTAGGCACATTTTTGTGCCTTTCTTGTTTCCCGCACTCTGCCATGAATACACTTAGACCCTCATTTATCACAGTGAGTTTCAAATTTTTGTTCCTGGGC
>NW_017728998.1:26553483-26561393 GCF_001723915.1 Gavialis gangeticus | reverse complement strand
AGGACTTTTCCTTTTGGGTTTAAAGGAATGACCTGTTGCCTGATCCCTCCACAACCTACTCTTTTTTTTCCCCCAGTACCACAAAACTTGTATCTTTTAAAGGCACAATGTAACCATTAACTCTTAGCTCATTAATTCTTAGGCACATTTTTGTGCCTTTCTTGTTTCCCGCACTCTGCCATGAATACACTTAGACCCTCATTTATCACAGTGAGTTTCAAATTTTTGTTCCTGGGCCTGAAATGTATGGAATGAAATCCTCCAAGAAAAATCCAGGTTACTGCAGCAGCATTAGACTAGTGGATAGGAAACTGCTAGAACTGCATTAGTATTAAGAGGAAAGTCATGGCATTAACAGAATCATAAGACTGACATTTTCATAACAGCAGTGGTCCTGGTCAGATCTGAAGCTAACAATTATATTGTATATTCCAAAGTTTCCCCTCTTTCTTTTATGGAATTAGATTTATTTCCTGTCCATACCATTCCTGTACTGAGGTTACTCTGTGTTAGTATTACCCCTCAATCCCCAGAAGCATGTTACATTTATCCTACATGTTCTCAATTTGGTTTTTGACAGTAAAATTAAGGTCATTAACATTATTCATCTGAATATTGTTTGTCTGCAGGAAGGTCTCTCCTAGATGCACTTCTTGCTATGTATGGATGTTACTTTTGAAAAATGACACAGTACATAGAGCAAGTGAAAATCAGTCCCTGATATCTCATCAGTTTTTTGAGAGGGAGATGCACTTAATTTTACTGGCTAGTTTTAGCAAGGATAAAACATTATACCATTTTCATTCTTCCATGTATGTGGCGTCTTTCTTTCAGTGAAGCATCTGATGCTACAATTTAATTCAAGGAAATATAAGTGTTGTCCTTGGGAAAAGAATGTCTAACACCTTGATTCAGCGGAGTTAGAGAGATTAATTTGACCCTGGAACTTCACATCTACATATTTTTGGTAACTCAGCTTACTATGTGAAATGGAGTTTCAGATGCAATAGAAACTTAAGGAAGGGGCTTCTGTAACTCCTTAAGATCTAAGAAATCATAGATTTTATTTCAACAGAAAAGAAATATAATTAAAATAAGAAAAGAAAGCAAGGAACTATGCTAATGATTAATGTTCAGTTTAATATATCACTATGGCATATCAAGCTGAGGAACACTAATGTAAAAAGGTTCCAGTCCAATGCCTGTATGGGAGGAAAATAACAGTGAATGAAATGATCTCAAGCTCTTTCAGATTGTCTCCAGGGATACAAAGTTATTAATTGCAAAGAAATGCCAGTTTCAGTGCTTTAGCTCAGACACTTCAGAAGTTGGACATAGCCTGTAGTTTTTTACTATTTTTCCTGTTTCCAAAGCAATATTTAAATAATTTCTTTATAAACAAATTTAAGAAAATGTTAATAGTCAGATTTACAATCTTGCATTTTAGAGGAACACATTTCAAGTCAATCAGGTGTTGCCTTAAAAGTTTTACTTCCCTTGAGCTTCAAATAATTCATAGATTCATGGATTGTAGAGTTGGAAGGCACCACAGAGGATCATTGTGTCCACCCCCCTGGGCCTGGCAGGAAAGAGGACCAAGGTCAGATGACCCTAGCCAGGTGACTATCAAGCCTCCTCTTGAAGACCTCCAAGTTAGGTGATAGTACCACCTCTCTTGGAAGCCCATTCCAGATTCTGGCCACCCTTATTGCAAAAAATTTCTTCCTAATGTCTAACCTGAATCTACTCTCTACTCATTTGTACCCATTATTCCTAGTTACTCCTAGGGGCACTCTGATAAATAGCGCTTCTCCAATTCCCTGTTGTCCCCCCTTGATAAACTTATAGGCGACTACAAGGTCTCCCCTCAGCCATCTGTTGTGAAGGCTGAAGAGATCCAAATCCCTCAACCTCCCCTCGTAGGGTCTTTCACAGAGGTCACTAATCATGTGCGTGGCCCTTCTCTGAATCCTCTCCAGATTCTCTGTGTGCCTCTTGAAGTGCAGCGCCCAAAACTGGACACAGTACTCCAACTGCAGCCTGACCAATGCTGCATAGAGGGGGAGCATCACCTCCCTCAGTCTGTTGACCATGCATCTGCTAATGCACAACAAGGTGTGATTAACCTTGTTGATGGCCTCGTTACGCTGCCAGCTAATGTTCATCTTGGAGTCAACTATGACTCCAAGATCCCTCTCAGCTGCTGAGCTGCTGAGGAGGTCTTCCCCCAACCTATAGGTGTGCTAGGGATTCCTCCTCCCTAGGTGGAGTACCTTACATTTATCCTTGTTGAATTGCATCCTATTTCATTCTTCCCATTGATCCAACCTGTCCAGATCAGCCTGTATCTGCTCCCTGCTCTCCGGTGTGTTAACTTTGCCCCATAACTTGGTATCATCTGTGACCTTGGAGAGGGTGCTCTCCACACCCTCATCCAAATCGCAGATGAAGATATTAAATAACACTGGTCCAAGGACTGAACCCTGTGGGACCTCACTGCCCACCTCCATCCAGGCTGAGAATGACCTGTCCACCACCACTCTCTGGGTGCAGTCCCTAAGCCGGTTGGCCACCCACCTGACTGTGTAAGCGTCCACTCCACAGCCTGCTAGATTCCCTATGAGAATAGGATGTGAAACTGTATCGAAGGCCTTCTTAAAATCTAGGTAGATGACATCAGCCTCAGCTCCTGTGTCAAGGCAGTGTGTGACCTGGTCATAAAAGGCTATAAGTTTTGTCAGGCAGGATCTACCTGTGACGAACCCATGTTGGTTTCCTTTCAGCATCGTTTCCCCTGCTGGGCCTTCACAAATGCAAGATAATTTTTTCCAGTATTTTCCCAAGGATAGAAGTAAGACTGACTGGCCTAAAGTTACCTGGCTCATCCCTTCTCCCCTTCTTAAAAATGGGCACCACATTGGCCCTTTTCCAGTCCTCAGGGACCTGGCTGGTGCACCATGAGTGCTCGAACAGCTGTGCCAGCAGCTCGGTTATGACACTGGCCAATTCCTTCAGCACCTGTGAAAGGAGGTCATCTGGGCCTGCTGACTTGTACCAATCCAGCCCTTCCAAGTGCTCCTTATCTAAGTCAGCACTAACCTTTGGCGGTCTGCTGCCTTTTGGACATCTGTCTGTGTTCAAGGTGGGGGAATTGTTTTGGTCAGTACTTAGGAATACTGAAGCAAAGAACTCATTGAAGAGCTCTGCCTTTCTTCTTACATCAATAATGGAAAGTGAATGACTGAAAGAGCCCTTGGCAGGTTAATCTTTGGCTCAGAATCTACCAGCGGATGCACTTAGAGCATACTGCACCTTATAGACTAACTTCAGACTAACACAGTTAAGCACCTCTCTCTGTTCACAGCATACTGTTATTGTGTTATTTCTGGTTCTACCTCTCTCTTTTTTAAGAAGACTTTAAGACAATGGTACTTAACCTTTCTGCCCCATAGACCAGATGAGTGGCATGGGGCCAATCCACACTCTGGCCTGACTTTGCACCCCCAGATCTAGCCACACTGGCCTGATCTTCTGCATGTGGACCTGGCCACACACTGGTATGACCCTGTGTGCTGGTATTCTTGTGTGCAGGACTATACCATCCAGCTCCCTAGAGGTCTGGAAATTTGGCAGCAGGGGTGTGGTAGTTAACTGTGCCACCATTCCCGCACTGTTAAATTTCTGGGCCTGTGGGCTGGATGATACAGCTCCATGGCCAGCTCTAATCTGTATGCAAGAGATTGAAGCCCGTATCTTTAAGGTAATGTGAGGAAATGCTGTAATCAGGACCTTTGATAGGAAACAAAAAATCTCGCGTCTCTTACTGAATGTGTTCTACAGTGGTGTTTTTGCAGATCTACCAGCAATATTCAATAAACTCCCATTGACTGTACCAGGTTCTGGATCAGACCCAAAATTATTTAAAATTAAGAGGAACACAAAATCTAATTAGTGCAGATCTAATGCATTTAATTCAAACCTCCCAGACTATCCAAGAGTGATGTAGTAACATCATTATTTGCTTCTCCTTGCCTTTTTATATGGGAAGTCCCCATAGGAGCTGAATATGAGTGATCCAAATTGTGCTGACTGATTGTATGTCTTAGAGGTCAGCATGTAGAAATGCTCTGATATTGGTTTGCTGGGGCCCATGCCAATGCCAAATACACGTGGCCTAGGGAAGCAGGTACTGGCCTGAGAGCCAGGTATAGCTATATCCCAGGGGAGCCTTAAGATCTGTTCAAGGGTGCTGCAGGATGCCACACAATATTAGCACTGTTAGGTGTGCAAACATGATTTACAAGATAAACCCAGAGATTTCCATAGTATCAAAAACCTGCTTACCAGTTGTGATCTTTCTGAATATTTTGCAACAAAAGAATTACTCCATCATATTGCTGTAGAAATAAAATGATTGAAAAATAAGCTGGCATTTTTTGTTGGGTGCCTTAGTCTAAAAAGGTTGAGAGCCACTGCCGTATCATATTCACAACACTGTCACTGAGTGGCCTTGATACTTTGCCTGCAGTTTTGAGCTCCCTGTGGTTTTCCACACAGAAGTCACAGGAGGTTTTCTCTCAAGAATTTGGGGTGCTGTTTCTCTGAACCCCCTGAATCTATCTTGTTGAAAGTTGGCAGGCTTTGTGGGATCCTCAGGAGCTACCATTCCTGCAAGTTTCATCAAGATCAGACAAGAGATGCCAAAGTTATAGCCTGCTTCATCCTTCCCCATTATAGCCTATGGGGAAGTCGAAGCAGCTCGAATATTCAACTGAGCTTTGACCTCGAGTCAAAGCTGACCCACTTCGACTCAAAGTGGATGGCAAATCGAAGTGGGTCCCAGTTTAATATTTGACATGGCTGTTGAATTGAATATTACCTGCTCTGCACAGCCCTAGTATTTAATTCTGCCTCCTTTAAAGTCATTTAAAGTCATTTAATCTTCATACCCACCTACTGAAATCATATTGCCTGTGCAAGTAGAATCAAATTTGATCTCATTTGTTTCTGTACAAGCAACTGGATCAGAGTACATTCTTATATCTTTTATAATAAAGGCAAGATATTCCATTCTATTACAGATAAGCACAATAACAATCTTCATTTCATTTCTGAGGATGGAAAGAAGTCAAGAAAGTTGTATTTCAGTAAATCTTTAGAGTATATACGAAAGTACAAGCTGCCTTGTAACGGAACCTAGAAACTTGTCAGAGGAAATGACTGAGACAGGTAGAAAATATTTCTCTAGTTAAATTGATTTAATTGATTGTGGCATCAAAAAAGAAAATAAAATATAAACATGTTTAGGATTAAAGCTATGATTATTCTTGTAGGACAGGTCTCTTGGCACTAAATGCTATACCAATCCCAGTAGTCTCCGCTCTTCTCTACAATACAGTTGTTCTCTAATCTTGTTTGTTTATCTTCTCCCATGATCTTTTGTGAAGATTGTTTTATATGTTGGTTCAATTCCCAAGTACCTGGCTTTGTAACCTGGAGAACTAAAACTGCACTGTCATTTTCTGATAAAATGGGAGTGGGTCTTTAAACTTCATTTTCATTGTAACATAGGGTCATCTCATGGAAAATTCTAAAGACCATTGAACTAGCATAATGGTGCCCTCGGTACAATTATAGTACAAATATTATATAATTATTTAGGAAGTTAGAGCCTACTTCAAGAGCAGGGCTTCTCCACCAGGATGCTACAGTACCCTTGGGTGCCTCAAGATCCTTTCACGGATGGCACAGAGTGCCACACAATGCTAGCACTGTTATGTGTGCAGATATGATTCACAAGATAAACCCAGAGATTTCAAATAGAAATCCATAACATGAAAAGTATTCTGACCTGATGTGGCCTTTCTTCATTCTCTGCAACAGAAAAACCAGTGAAAACTAAGAAGTAGCATTTTCCAAAGGGTGCCTTAAGTCTCAAAAAGTTGGTGCTAAAAGCTTCCCATCTTTAGCAGGAGCATTGTGCATTGCACCTTGGAAGATAAGATACCTAAGCCAAAAAATACTTTAATAGATCCATTACATTTATCTTGTTTTGAAGATGTTATGTAAATATGTAGTAGACTGTAACTGAAAAAGGCCTGTTTATGAATGGTAATGACCTCCTCATGAATGCAACAGATGTTTTAACCCGAATAATTATGCACCTGAAGGAGTTTATGTGCTTGCTACACTGTAACAGGGTCCCAACTGAAACCCTGTTACTTGAGAGATTTTGGCAGCTGAAGGTGATTACCGCTCAGTGGGGGAGGAGGTGCTCCACACCCGCTGAGAGCCAATGGGACTCGTCACCAAGGGATATGAGGAGGAAGAGGTTGGAGGGAGGGTGCCTTCAGGCACCATGGGAGATAGAGGTGCCACCAAGAACCCTCGCTAAGGAGGATCCAGAGGGAGGATCCTAGGCACAAGGGTCAACACGGCCAAGTGACGATGGAGCCCAGGACTGTAGCCCATTCTCCCCACTTACCTGGAGCTGCAAGCAGCGGCAGTGAGTCAAAGAGGGAACGGAGTCACAGCACGGGGGAAAAAAAGCCACGGCTTCACGCTGGGACACGGCAAGGCAACGTGGCAATCAAAGGGGGGTGGAGGCCACCCACCCAGACCCTGAAGAAGCCGGGACCCAGCACCCAAAGTTTCAGAACAAGGGAGTTGGGATAGAGGGTGGAGAAAAGCCCGGATCCACACACCGGCACCAAGTGTGGCAGGAGAAGTCGGGCATCACCCGTAACAAGCCGCTAATAATCTAATTGGCGGTGGGAAGGTAAGACAGTCCCCTATACTTACCGCTCCAATTAAGTTGACTGGGATGCTCTTCAGAGCTCAGGAGTGATTCCAGAGATGACCCCGCTAGACTGCTGTCCTGTCTGGGCTTTCCTGTAAAAGACAGAGCAATAAAGCACCTAAATCATAGTTCGACCAAGCATGGTCCTTTCGCAGGTACTAACTAGGGTAACATCTCTTCCCTCCCTATTTATTTAATTAGATCAAAGTCATGGCAGGCGAGAACCAAGGGATTTAGGCAGTACCCTGTGCAGACACACTAACACCCACCCTTCCTGTTTTTGGATACACCATAGAATATAGTCTCCTTCATGTCAGGCACTCTCTAGTGGGCACTTTCTACCTCTGTAATAGCTGGAGGCAAACCATATCTTTGCTCCAGGCTGGACCATACAAGCAGCTCCCAGTAAGAACTCTATACAATTCTGTTGCTAAGCACCATGTGTAGTGGCTGGCAGGTCTCATTTTTTTCCAGAGCTCCTACAAGTTTTCCAAAATACTTTAATTACATTTCTCATTTTCTTCATTGGCTTTAAGTTAAGAACTGCTAAATTAAAACCCTCTGCAGAATTTTTTTGTGCAGGTCAGTATCTCGGTTCCTCCACCCTCTCAGAAATGGCTGTTAGAAATAGTATGACAGAAACATTCAGGTTCCAGCCAGTGCAAGGAAAAGGTCTGTGCTGACACACTTGATCAGGCCACAATAAAAACTACCTCCTAGCTAGTATGTGGGCAAAGTTCAAGCCAAGGTGCCTAGGCGTGCCTCATGAAGCCCTCTTTCTTGTAACTGGCCAAGGAAGTTTCAAATATTTCCCTGTATCCCCAGGGTGTTCATTATAGCTGTGTTAGCTATGTCCAAGGGCATAGCCAGACAAGGCAACTTGGGTTAATATGATATCTTTCATTAGATCAACTGAGTAGCTGGAAAAAATTGTTCTTTGCAAGCTTTTGGACTGTGGCACCCTTCTTCAGACAAAGTCTGCTGGTGTTTGTCTTCTCTCTAGGGTTACATAGAAGCTTAAGCCAATATGCAAAGTACAGGTGTGGGGTTATCAGATGGCAAGTGGGTTATAATGTACCATAAATCCAATGTCTATAAGCTTATATTGGGA
>NW_017728998.1:26520966-26548483 GCF_001723915.1 Gavialis gangeticus | reverse complement strand
CCTGTATCCCCAGGGTGTTCATTATAGCTGTGTTAGCTATGTCCAAGGGCATAGCCAGACAAGGCAACTTGGGTTAATATGATATCTTTCATTAGATCAACTGAGTAGCTGGAAAAAATTGTTCTTTGCAGGCTTTTGGACTGTGGCACCCTTCTTCAGACAAAGTCTGCTGGTGTTTGTCTTCTCTCTAGGGTTACATAGAAGCTTAAGCCAATATGCAAAGTACAGGTGTGGGGTTATCAGATGGCAAGTGGGTTATAATGTACCATAAATCCAATGTCTATAAGCTTATATTGGGAGGGAATACTTTCACCAGAGTGATAGGAGGACCAGTGGCCAGGTGGGAGCTGTGGGGTAGGGGAAGTGGACATAAATTAACCCACCAGTTAAACAGCTCTCATCTACTGCATCTAAGCAGCCTTAAACTAGATTTCCCTAGCAGCTTCTTGGAGGACAGATACTTTACCAGACTGATGTTCTGTACAAGATGCATCAAAGCCGCATCTCCCTGTGGATTTGGATGAACTTGAAATGCAAGCTCAAGTCTGGTTCTCATCCAAATATTGTTAGTAAACACTTTTGGGTAGCATAGAGACAAAGTAGTCACTGAGATTTTAGGCAAGAGAGTAAACCCTTCCCTCCTTCCACTGAGGGAAATACCAAACTACTATGTATTAGCAATTCTTGCTTTGAAGGCACTGCTTCTTCAGTTTCTAGTATAGCAATTATACTTTAGCAACTGGTGGTCACCACTGCCTTCCTGAGAGTCATAAAAGCAAGGCTAGGATTCTCAGGAAAACCATCAAACAGCAGAAACTTCTCCATATTTTATGCTTCCAATCTGGGCAGGTCTCCTTCCCCACAATGGGAGTGAACCACTGCAGAAATAACCAGGAAAAATTATTCAACAGACCTCATTATTTCACAGACAAGTTAATCTCTTCTCCCCAGTCAATTAAAAGTAAGCCAGTGCAACAAGCCCTTTGTAGCATCAGATGACAAAATATGCATCTCTTGCACACTGGGACAACAGAATCAATTCTGGGAAGAGAGACAGCATGGGTTTCTTTGCAGTATAGAGGAAAAATGACATGCAGCCCATTTAAGATCCCATGTGTCTCAAACTGATAGGAGATCACTATTGCAGGTGCAAATGCAGCAATCCATCACTACAGCTTTATCTTCCCAAAACTTCAGAATATGAAATAAATCTCCTTGAGATGTACTGAAAATATGATCAGATAAAATAATCCAGAGCTATTTTATCTTCTGCTTCAAGAAGCATTTTCATTTCATTGGACTCATAAGTTATATGTTTTCATAATGCTGCATCAATTCTCCTTTCAGATAAAAGGGATGTGTGCCTGCCCTCCCCCCTCTCTCCCCTCCCACTTTAATCTGAGTGGCTAGGACTGAAGTTGGGGGGTGGGAAGTATATGATGGTACAGGCCATACTGATTTATAAATTTCCTCATCTGCTGTCACATTTTGGTTGTCAAATCTGATTTAAATGTAATCATAAATTTCAAACTTACAACTTGCTCGCAGTACATTTCAGGTTAGCATCATGTTACAGTTATGCAGTAATGCCCAAACTATCAGCTGAAGCTGAGAGAAAGGCACCACAGTCACATGTTCTTGGCAGGGAAGAAGTGCTCTCTGAGCATCTCGGAGGAATTCACAAATGGGAATTTAGCTGGTGGCATTAAAAGGGACACAGCAAGGCACTGACAGCTGAAGTGAAGGACACTTTAGTGATTACAGAAGATGGCTTAACCATTTGGCTCACATCAAGCCTGGGGTTTTTGTGGGTGGCTTGGGAGTAAGCCTACAACATATTGTAGGAAACTATGAGAATTCCCTCATCACCATCACTTACGGAAGTGAACATCCTTATTGGTATTCTGGCAAGATGCAGATTTTTATTACGCTTTAGGTCTGTTGGCCACTAGTCCTATCAAACCATCATTCACCTATGCAGCTGATGGGTGCATCGCCTATTTGCTCCCTCCTTGTTCACTGAATGTTATGGAACAGGTGCTCCAGTAGCTGACTTCTTCACTATCCATGGCTACATTTGAATCTTTTTTTCTTCTCTAGAAATGAGCTACTGCTTTCTACTTCATGCTATGAGGACTACTTAACACTTGACACATTTCTAGGGGGAAAAATCCTGAGCATAATATGATCTCCTGAGGGAGGGTCAGATTAGCTGCCATGGAAGGTTTTAGAATGAAAGCACACAGACCAGAAAGATTTGTCCCCTTTTGGCAACCAGTCCCTGTTGTCGAGGTGATGGGGAATACCCCAGTCAGATTTGTGACAGCTGCCTTTCATGGAGGGTCTAGAATGCAAATTCTTGGGCTGGACAGAATTCCTCAGTTTCCCTTTTTCAGAAGAGCAGCCATACTTTCCTACCAAGATGTATTCATCTTTCTCCCACCAAAACTTGTAATTTTTGTTCGAGGTCTAATCCCAGCGCATTCAAGTCAGTGGAAAATCTCCCACTGGCTTCAGTGAATCGAGGTTAAAAAACCACTATCACCTCTCAGATGATGGGTATATAGACTCTGCAGTAGGACTGATTTCAGTTGGTGTTTGTGCTAGAAATCATGAGGACATTTCACAGCACAAGCCTGAAATGCCAGAAGAGTGCAGTACTGAACCCAATAACTGAACTGCTTCAGTGATCCCACTTTATTTCAGCTTAATTTCCAGACACCCCTAATGGATCATGGTGGGTGGTAATTTATTTAATTGAGCCACAGTTGAAATCCAGTTATAGTCAGTAGGAGTCTTGGTACGCCTGGGCCCTTACACTTTCACTTTATACATTTAATATAGTATATTTTATGTCTTTGTTATAAAATGCTAATCAATTATCTGTATTGAAAAATAATGCCAGTGGGTCCTTGTTTATGGGTACTGGGTTATATTTACTAAATTGCAGCTGAATTGATTGACTTTTATAATGGTGATTAGTGGATATTTACTCAGAGGGTCCATTGGCTAAATTAGTACGTGGCCCTGCACAGAAGCTAGCAAAGTGCATTAGAGTGATGGCAGAGTAAAGTATCTGAAAATGAAGATGTCAGATGTAGCCTTCTCAATGAATTTTAAGAGCTCAGAGCTTTCAGTTGTTACTGCTCTGTTTATACATATCTCTTTACTTTATTGCTAATGCTGTATTAATCCTTGCCTCATGTTGCAAGCGGCAAGGGCACTTTCATTCCACATGACAAATTGACCAATTTTGTTTGGTTTCTGAGACACTGGGCCAGCATCTCTCAGAGCTTTGGGGATGCTGAGCAGCAACTGCCACCATCAGACTATAGGAAGTTTAAGATACCAATGATGCCTACACGTGTGCAGGGCAAGCATTTCCAAAAATGCTGTGACTTTGGGGCATTTATACAGACAGTTTTTTCCCGCGACACTCTGGAGATCCACCACTTTGAAGCAGACTCAATTAATCTGCAGTTGTATAAGTGGCAAAATGCATATCAGTATGCAGAAAATGCTCGTGGTGTGCTTTTGAACTAAAGCACCTTCAAGGTGCCCCTGTGTGCTTTACCTAAAAGCGCTTTAGGTACAGTGCCTTAAAACTTCCATGGCTTGGTGCGAGTTTCAGTCCTTGCTGTAGTTCTGTAGAGTAGGAGGCAGGGGCTGCTGGATGCTGCAGCAATTAATAATTATGACATTGAAAAGCCCCAGTTAAATATGTATGCAATAAATGTGAACTAGGCTGAGAAGCACTACCGCAGTTTGCTTTTCATCTAAAACATATACAACAAGGTTTAATTACAATGACTTCTGCCATTTAAAAAAGTTCCAAAGTCACCCATGTGTATTAACTGATGGCTTTAGAATGTTTTAAATGCAAAAATCATCATGTATATAGGCACCCCAAAGGTCTAGCTTTTGGCACCCTGTTGGCATGGTACAAAACATGCTGGGTGCAGATGAAAGCAGATTGGCATTTCCATTCAAACTATACTGGTGGCTTTAAAAGCTAAATCAGTTCAGTACTGACCTTTTGTGTGAGAAGGTAGAAAGGCAGGATCTGAATAAAGACAGCAGGGTGCTACCACGGACAGGTGAATTGTTGTGTCAACATTAAAGTGACAAACTTGCAGCAAATTATATTCATCACAGTTACTTGCAAGATCTATTTTATGACCAAATCTTGGTTTATAAATAGCATGTTAGGGTTTAAGGATACAAAGGGAGAAAAACAGACAAAGGGGAATGAAAAAGAAGTCAGAGAGGAAATTCCTCAAATTAAAAAAAAAAATCATCCCTTAAGACTCAGACTAGCTAAGTCCGTTTTCAGCAATCCTTACCTTGTGCCTCTTCTTTCTTTTCTGTATAAAGAGCAGAGGTAGCAATCTGTTGTGTGTGCATGTATAAATTTCTAAGGGATGAAGAAAAGTCCAGGTTCACAAACTATTCCTCTGCACAGAATGAATCCCTCTCTTTCCTAAAGACAGAAGACTTGAATTCATCTTTCTGTAACAGGAGAGAACTGCTATAGCAGGGGTGGGCAAAATGTGGCCTGGGGGCCAGATGTGGCCTGTCAAGCCATCCCATCCAGTCTGTGGGGCCCCTAAAATTTTTTGAAAATTACACATTCATGTCTTTCTGCAGGAGCTGTTGGAACTATCCATTCTTTGTAGGATAACAGCTACCATTTTGCTGAAGTCATGCATTCCGTTGTACACAGTGTATACTGTTGAGGGCAAGGTTCACTCCTGAAGCCTAGACAGACCAACCATCCATCCCCTGAATTAGCATAGACTTGTCAACTAAATTTAGCTGCTGTCTTCCTCAGACACCTCTGCTTGGTGCCAAACACCCCAGCTGTTCTCTCTCTCTCTCTCTCTCTCTCTCTGTCTTTCAAAACACAAACCAAACTCTGGATGCTGTGCCAGCATCTTCTCTAGTCCCTCACCTGGGTCCAGCTGATGGCCCTGACATCAGCCAAATTGCCCCCAGATAATCCACTCTCTCTGTGCTGCAGCAGCCCTTACTATAAAATTCAAGGCTCCAGGACCTAATTCCTTGTCTTTATTTGAGAGAGGCACTCTTCCTCAAAGGAAAAGAAGTCAGTCTTAGTTAAATTTCTCCAGGTGTGCTACACCCTCACTTGAGGAGCAGTCTTGCAGGGCATTAATAGGGGGTGGTGTCTTGTCTCTAGACAATCACTGCTTTCAGGAGTGGATCTGATCATCTCAGAGAGACTGAAGAACTCAATGTACATCAGTAATGGACTTCAAACTCCATTTTAAATAGCTTCACCCTCTACTCGGTGCCTTTGCTTTCACAAAAAGGTAAAATCTGCAGGACATGAGAAGAGAAATTCTAGGAGCTCCTGGAACAGGGCTAAAATACAGGGTGAGGAACATCCAAGTTTTATTGATGAGCCCATGATCAGAGATGACTACTACCCAGGGTAAGCCCATTTTCAGATATGGACCATAGCAGGGTGATAGTTTAACCTGCATCATCTGATGCAGGGGGAGAGGGATTCAGATAATGCTGTTGATTAATGTCACCTAGTAAAAGGATCTGGAGGTTATAAAACAAAAAGTTCTCTTAGGCTACAAATAGACTTCACATTTGTCCCAGGAGAAACCATTTTATCCTGGGACGAAGCGCAATCATTCAGACATCCATATCTGTTGTCCTGGGACAAATCCTAAAAAAGTTAATGGGACAAAAACTTCCCATGGGTCATAATAGAAATGAGTCTGAATGGTTGTCCTGAGATTGCATTATTAAATCGATGGCAGAAAAGTAGCATTGTGTTCAGCTGCTCACTGAACCCTGATTGGAACGGTGATATGTGTACATGCCAATTCCAGGATTTTTCTGCTCCAAGACAAACACATACCCAACTTGTCCTGGGATAAATGTCATCCTTCTTCTTCTCCAGAGAGCGAGCAGAAGGCCAGGGGAAAAGGATTCAGAAGAGAAAACTTGTGTATAAATGGAAGGCATCTCAGTTCCTTTGAGGACTCTGGCTTAGGCAGAAGAATGCTCAAGGAGTGAAGAAAGTGAAGCGGGGAAATAATATACAGGCAATTTTTATTGTTTTGACCCTCCCTATATATTTGTTGTGCTCAGTAAAGAGCTATTGGTTTTTAGAACCCTTGCATAGTGCTATACCTGTTCACTACAACTACCCAAAGCACATATCCTTACTGTGGCAGAATGCTATCTCAGTCTCTCTCCAAACTCTGCTATCAGGCTTATTACCTATCTGACAATGTGGTTACCATGGTCACTGCAGAAGGCAGGCATCTCCGTCCCCATCTGCTTCAGGTAACCGTGAGTTGTAACCTGAGTTGGATACATTCCTGTGGGTGGGGAAAGCCTGTTCCCTCTGCCTACGTGATTGGCCGCACGCACCTGGGTGGGGTCTTAAACTCACTATTGTTCTCAACAATGACATCAGGACTGGGAGGGAGGCTAGGGACCCTGCCAGTCTACCTGGCAACCAGTGATGCATTTCAAATTGGTTGGCTGGTAGCCAACAACTTCTGGCCTTCATTGGATCAGGTAAATGAGGTCATAAAGGTCTATAGAAGTTAGACTGCCTAGGAGGAGGGACAGCAGCCATGCTGAGGACTGTCAGAGAAGCTGGACCATCTGAAACTTACTCTCTCTCTTGAAACTCATGGTCAATGAACTGCTTGCCTCCAGAGGGAAATCTCCATCTGCCTCTGGATGATACCTGTGAGTAAGCTACTTGAGATCTAACTAAATGTATAGCTTGCAATAACACAGATGCATAATCAAAGGCTACCATGCCCACTGTTTGCTCTAAGAGTTATTCTTTGATATTGCTCTACCCTGTACCCTATTCCAAGCCTACTCCTTGTAATCAATAAAGTTCTTCTCTCTACCTAGCATGCGATACTTATTGGGAGAGGGCCTAGATTATGCCTTGGGGTCTCCTTGGTCCAGCTGACTAAGGGAGACCACTATTTGTGCTTCAGACTAAGGGAAGAACCCCAAGTTCTTACAGTGTGGGTTGAGCACCCTCAAGGACTACTAGGCCTGTGTTTCCCACAGGGAACAAGGCCATGATCAGTCCAGACCCTGGGTGTTACCCCCAGGCTTGCAGGTGTGCTCCAGGAAGGGGGATGGCCAGATTTGAGGCACCCTCAGGGAGACACTCGGAGCCTGGAAAGTGGTTGGGCATAATGAGGTGGGTGGCTTGGTGCAGGAGTACCCCTACTGGCCCACCACACTTGCAAGTTGTACTGTAAGGGCCCCCACTACAAGCTATAGTTATTATGCAGTTAACTGAGACCAGCTACACATCCAGAGTATCTATCACACCATAAAATCTCCAACCAGCTATATAGACCTCAAAAATGTGTACTAACTTTAGCTTGTTGCTATCTAGCTTTAATTTGCTCATGCTACACGAGATGCCTCTGACTGGGAATCCTGTAAGCTGAATGGGCTCCCAGCTGCAGGGATGCACCAGAGCTGGGAGTCCCTCAGATATGCCTGGTAGCTGCAGACACTGGGTCACAGTAATTGCGGGAGCTTCTGACCATGGGAGCTTGCTTCTTTCCCATGAGGAGGGAGCCTGGGATCAGGTTCCTTCTGCATTGACAATAAGGCACACCGGGATCTAATGTGCAATCTCACAATGTGGCATGGCAGGAGCTGTGGTTTCATGGATTGTGCATTGTATCCCATCAAGTTTCTACCTGCACATGTAGAGGGGCCCTAAGAGTGCACACAAGACTGGAGCTGGGAAGGGTGATCTTTAAACTACTCAGGATCCTGAGGGATCACCACTGATCCTGGGTACCTGGAATGTGAGGCCTGTTTCTATAAAGGGGTAATAGGGAGAATGCCTGAGCCCAGGAAACATGTCAAAAAAAGCAAATAAAAGGAGAGCACTACAGGCTATTCACACCAAGAAAAGCTCAATGGGCCCCGTGCTGGGAGACCCAAGTCTTTGGGGGCCAGCAGCCTAAGAGGAACTCTATTTAAGTTATGAGACCCTCTGAAATGCACATCAGACTTCCAAGTCCCATCAAATCATGAGGTGTTTTTGCCTCTGCATGTGGAAAATATACAGAAACTTGGCCAAGAAGATAAATAAAGTGCAATATGGGGAAGCAAAATATTCCTAGCTGAGCATGGTGCTTTCTTTCTTTACTCTGTTGCTAATTGCATCCTGTTTCCAATCTACTCCAAGTCAAGGAACTGGAAGCAATGTGAAATGCTCAGAAACTGGAACAGTTGCATTGCACATGCTGTGCAGATGGGCACAGCATATCTGGCACATAACAGTTGCTTTCCAAGTATCTGGGAGCCTGTAGTGGTTTGGTTTTGTTCTTTTTTCCCTTTCTTTGGATGAAGTGGGAGGTTCAGTCATATTCCACTAAGACACAGGAATTTTCCAGTCATGTAAAAATGATTATTACCATAATCTGAGGGCTCATTCTCACCTGGTGTAGATTGACAAAGCCCTGCTGGCTGCAATGGAACTATAACAGCTTACACCAACTGCGGATGGGCTCTAACCTCTTTTAAGTGATGAGATGAACTTTAAGGACCTAATGACTGGCTAGAACAGAAAGTCTGAGTGGCAGTAGCGTGGAAAGTTGGCAAAAGTGTACGAGTGCTTCATTGAGTTAGCTTGTACCTTTGATAACTGTTACCGATGGGGCCTTCTGTGGAGCATGGATCATACTGAAAACTGTCCTCCTGCTGGAAAGAAGGGAGGTTATGCTGGGGATGCTCTGGCTTTCCTAGAGATGTGGTATTTGCACTCTTGGTGCCATCTAGGTGAAATCAAGGCCCCCAGTATCTGCCCTATAGGATGCTATGGCATGCTTAGTGGTGTCTGACATCCTGATTCACGTTGCCCTGGGGAATCTGTCTTGCTGTCCACCTTATAAAAGTATATTTCTGTTACCAGTCAGGTGAATGTTCTGCAAATATTTTTATTTCCTTTCTACATCATTCATTTCCTGAGACTGTCTGTCTTAAAGAGAGTTTGCTAGTGGCTCCAGGTTGTGGGCTGATTTAGAGATGTAGGCACATGGAACGTGAGAGGCAAGCTCTAACATTATTTTCACAGGTAAGTTACCAAGATGCGAATGCTGGCTCCTCAGCCTGCATCAGAGCTATTCATCTGTACTAGCCTGGTATGTCTCAGCCAGTGCTTAAAATATATAAAAGTATGAACAGAAGGGATGTAATTATTTAATGTGAGGGAGGGATATCAGCTGTGGGTGTGTCAAATGAGCATTTTCACAACTGGATGAAACTGATGCCACCCCTCCCTTCATGCCTTTAATTATATATTCTTTCTGATTTTGAAGGGAGATGCCAACAGGTCCTGTGAGCCTTGGTAGAACTGAGATTAAGCACTACTTACTTCCTCAGTTTCATACTGAAGAGTGTAGCTACACTTTGTATTTTCCCTACAGCAAAAATATATATATTTTGCCTGAAGTGTTTTAATTATGCCTACAGGCATGGAGTTCTGAAACCTGTGATTACCTAATTGTCAACACGGCACACGGTTCAGTTTATGCAACTTTTTACCTTATCTGTGCTTATGTGCATTGTTCTGTTTGCACCTACAGTACAAGACTTAAATGGTGGCTGGGAAGATAAAGCCAAAACAAAACTATTGAATGTTTCAGTTAATTTATACAGCAGAGATAGAAGTTGTGCTATAGCAACCAAGTCACCAAAGAATGTAGGAAAGTCACCAAAGACCATGACTGAGCGTGATCAAAAAGCTGCCAGGGAAGGAAAAGTTCTTCCAGACTCTTTTAAAGGTCATTTTGAAAGGCTGCTAGAAGAGAAAAAGTCACACCGGTATGCAAGGCTGCTGGCTGGGTGGAATATTATTCATATTCCTAGTTTAGCTGGATCCTTTCTGTCAGCCCTAGTAAAGACATGGAAATGTGCCTGTGTTTTTAGTTTTGTTTGGGCTTGGTTTTTTTTTCCAGTTGCTTCCCAAACAAAGCCTGTGAAGTGCCAGCACTAAATGCGCTTAGTATGAGAAGGTTGTGTGCTCCTCCCCATATACCTTCTGTAATGCCACTAGATTTTCAAGTGCAAAAATCCATCATTAATGCACACAAATTGGTAGTCAATCACTTAACTCGTATCCTTCTGCACATGCGGCAGGTGAGCCCAAATACTTTGTGGAACATTTAGGCTTCTATATTTGAAACCTGAGCCTTTCTGTGCCATGCTGGTAACAGGAGATTTGGAGCAGGTATTTACTGCACACTGTGTTGCACAGTCCAAGTTATAATAGTTTATTTTGACTCAGAGCTATAGATCAAGGATGTCAAACTTATGATCTCCAAAGCCACGTTGTGTGGCCTACAGGGCTTGTACAGGAGCTGCGAATTTGGAATCAGGGCAAGAGGGGGCAGAGCCTACCACTGAAATCCAGCAATGGATGCATTACTGCCATCATATTTGGATCTGCCCCAGGGGCAAAGGGAGTTTGACTCCCTTGCTGTACATTGGATGTTGGAATGGTAATATCACTGAAATTTAAGAAGTTGAAGACCTGGGGCCTGCAAAGTGCTAATCCTTCTGGTGAAGTGCTCTGTAATCTTATCTGCCACTGAAGTTAGAGGGAACCAATTAGATTGGGCAGGCTCTTATCCTGTAGTTTGGAAACAGCAAGAACTGAGAAAAATAAGTGCAGAGGAAGGGGAAAAAATCTAGCTTGGAAGGAATAATGTTGAATTGAGAAAGACAAATTATGTCTGATCAAAAGATCACTTTAGAGGTCTTTTATATATTTATTGGGGGGGGTGGAATTAATTTGGCAGTTTCAAATGTTATTTTGACCACCTGAGTCTAAAGTAACTATTTTAATGCTGTAATTTTGCAGCTGTTTCATTCTCATCATGAACTATAGCTGGTGGGTGTTAGGAGAACAAAAAGAGAGAGAGGGAGGGAGAGAAATGTTTTTTAAAACACGTTTTGAATTTCAAGAAGCTACTTTTCAGAATGTTTTACCACATGTGAAGACATAGTTTCTATTATTTTTCTCACCGTGGACATGGTAATGTTCTGATAGTACCATTTTCATTACAGAAAAAAGAACCTAAGAAGTCTGGAACTTTTTATAAGCACTATATATTCAATTCTTAACCAAACTTTGTGGGGATGGTGATAAACATAAATATAAAACACTGAGGGGTTTTTTGTTTGTTTGTTTTTGTATGCAACAGTTTAAATTTGTAAGACACCTCTTTATGTTCACAGTTTAGTATCTGTTTTGTTATCAAAGTTCTGTGAGGACCTGAGTAGGAGACCTAAAATGCACTGTTTCATTGAAACTTCACTGTTTGGCTGTGACCACTAATCTTTAGTCTTTGGACGTGGGTAGACAAAATGGGGGCCCTAAATTGAAGCGGTGGGTTTTTAAAAACTCAGCTTCAATTTAGGGCCATTTAAACCCCTGTGTCGTGCACACACCTGAACTTACCTGCCTCTCCAGCAGCAGGGAGAGGAGGGCGAGCTGCCAGCAGACAGGGAGCAGTTCCTGGGCTGCGGAGGAAGGTGGGGGCTGGTGCTTCCCTCTGTGGCAGCAGTGGTCCCCCCACAGGCAGCACCTGCCTGCAAGAACCCGGATTCAGTGGTCCCGGGGGGCACTGCAGCCACGGAGGGAAGCACTTAGCCCCTGCACAGCTCAGGCAGGCAGGCTCCAGGGGAGGAAAAAAAACCCAATCAGGCTCACCACCTGGGCAGAGTCTGCCTTCCCAGGCTGCTGCCAGGCTGCCTGCATGGGGTTCCTGCAGAGCCATGGAGCTGCACAGAGCCTGGTGTTTCACTTTGTGGCTGTAGGGCAGCAAACTAAAACTCCTCTGAGGAATTTTAGTTTGCTGTGCCCCAAATCGTTTAAGGCATATCACACTGCTGAATTTGCTACAGCAGCTGGAATTACTGTGCAATATGCCACCAACGAGTGCTAACCCTAACACCTTTAAAATGGTGAAAAGGCATTTAAACCGCTTTAAAATGTCATGCACACATTTCATCTACACACAGCCTTTGACAATGATTTAGACCAAGAATGTTCCCTTCACCCTCTATCGGTTACCATCCTTTCAGAATCTGTGGACTTCAGATGCTATGCTCAGGGAATGATTATTTCAAGTTAACCATATATTGGATTTAGGATCCTTCAGTTACTCCAGTTGCAAAACTTACGTGGATAAATGAAATACAAATTATTGGAATAATTCTATTGTACAGGGAAAACTAAAAGGCAGGTATTGATTGGTAATGATGTCATTAGTTGGCAGAGTTTTATGTAGACACCTGCTTATTGTTAGGGGGGAATAAAGGATTAGAATAAAGGTTCAGCTCCTCTGTGACCAAGGGCAAATCACTTATTCTGTCTGTTTCAGTTTTTACCTTTGTAAAATGGAGGTGATTATTCTTCTTCTACCTGTCAACTTTGGGGAGAAAAGAGTCTCTGTCTTATGGTCCATCTGTACAGCTCCTTGGACAATTCTGGCTAGAGCATACAAGTGATTCTATTTTATTCCATGTTATACCCTGATTTTTCACTACTGTGTGGAAATATTTTCCAGATATTTTTCAGGTAACTCTACCATTTCTCCAAAGGAAACTTGTCATTTAGACAGTGGACTGCATGGGGAAATAAGTATGAGGCACATTTGCTTAGAGATAGAAAGGGCTCATTGCTGTTTTCTGAACAAGCTTACTAAGAAGGTTGCCAAAAGGTCTCTTCAAACACATCTGCCTCCTGACAATACCATTCTTGATCTCCTGGTTCTCTTTGATTCTCAATTATTAGCCACAACAAGAGGTATGGCAAATGGCAAAGGAAATTGCAGAGGGAGTAACACAAACTGTACCTCTCTTGTCAGAGCTTACTCGCACAGAGAATGTCTGCACTATCTTAGCCTGTGTTAAGAGGTGCAGCTATGAAGGCATGTGTCACCCGCTTCTTCTGCTTTGTGCTCATCAAATTCTGAACTAAAAGTATCATGTAGTTGTCATAAGAGTGGTGCTGGGCATACCTATGGCAAATGTTGAAAGTGGCTACATGGCATGTTTTTGATATTCAGTCTATGTGAGGCAGGAATGATATGGGCAGGGCACATTTTCACAGCAGCACTCCCTGGCAAGGCCCAGCAAGATATGGACATCCCCCAGCTTTTAAGAGGAATAGCAAAATGTCATGGCCTCTACTGCCAACCAGTGTTCAATTTTCACTCTGACTTTTGGGGCAGGCGGGCTCTGTGGTGGTGGCAGCTGTAAGGAGCCACTGCCACCTGAGCTGCTTTTGGAGGCATGGAGCAGGCTGGGGGCTCTCGTCTCTTATGGGGGGGCCCAGCCCCTCTATGGCCCCCCATATTTCAAACCCTGCTGCCAACAATATGTCAGTGACAAACAACTGTGTCTGTTATTCATAATTTCCAATTGGTACCAGTTACCCACTCTTTCTGTTTGATAGACTGCTTTGTGCATGTGAGGAAGTGAGCTCAGGCTTATGAAGGTTTATGCATATCTCTCTCAGTTAGTTTATAAGGATTGTGGCAGAGCTCCTCTGGGTGCTTGCCACTTGAAGGGCTTGAGCAAGCTGCAGACCAGCCTGCAGGTGGGAGCAGACCCAATCAAATGGTCACATGGCAGTCAGGAGGCCACCTGATTGGTGGAGGGCTGGGCAGACTAGGTATAAGACAAGGCCCTGAGAGCAGAGATGGGGTTGCTGCTGGGATGCTGCTGAAGCAACACCACCCAGCCAGATATCTGCTACTCCCAGAACATCTGGAGGTTAGGAAGGAGGAGGCTGCTAGGGACCCAGGTGGGGTCCAGAGCCCTTAGAAGGGGGCTGAAGACCTGGGGTTGTGGAACTGCCAGCTTATAGTGAGAGGCCACGTAGACATAGGCCTAAGAGAGGCCAGGATAGCCTATTTGAGAGAGGCTGGTTAGGCAAGGGCCCAGAGAAGACACAGGCCAGCCTGAGAAGAAGGAGCTTAGAATTTGTGGGCCTACAGAGGGGCTAGGTAAGCCCCTGGTTAGAGCATGGGCTACTGAGAAAAGGCCTGGGGAAACCCAGGGAGTGGTGCTGACTCTGGATGGGTCTCTGGAGGGGCTCTGATGAGACCAGTGAAGTAACGGGCTGCTTTGCATAAGATATCAGCGGGGCTCCAAGTAAGCCCAGTGTGAAAGGACTAATCTATGGAGGGGACCCCTATAGAGTTAGAGAGCCAGCTGCTTATAGGCTGATCTCAGGGCTCTCAACTACTCCAAGCTGGGACCATGGCCCAGGAGTAGCCAAAAGGCATATGTGCCCACTGCAAGGGGTCGGCCAGTGCTGTGGAGGGCCTGGCACCACAACTGGCAAGAGAGCAGGGCCAGACTCAAGGGAGGGAAAGTCTCTAGGGGAGAGACCACCAGCAAGAGAGTAAAGGGTTAGTCCACTAGCAGTCTGATATGACAGTGGCTGGAGTCAGCCACCTGATAGGAGGAATCCTGTAAGGGCGTCCAAGAGTGTTGGGGCCAGAATGGGAGTACTGATAAGGTGGAAGCTGGAATAGAGTACCTAGGAATCAGTGGCCCAAGAAGAAAATCAAGGAGTCCAGAGAGGGTGGGTAAAGACCAGGGCAGGTAGGTTTGCAGTGGGTCCTGGGGCATGACCTTAAAACTACCCTGCTGGGATTGGATGGTGTGGTGGAGCTGCCTGTGTAGGGCAGTCTCTAGGAAATGCCACACCTGTGCCTCCCTATTAAAAGGTGAGTATGGGGCACTGGAAAGCCTCAGCCCACACTGCCTTGTGGTTGACCCTGTGGAGGGGAAAGGCTAGGGGAGCACACCCGGATAGAAAAGCATCAGACTTGGGTGGCAACACAGGGGCCAGGAGGACCCGAGACCCAATGCCTGAGAGAGTGAGGTATAGTGAGGTCTTGAATGCGAGCGAGGTCCAGGCCCGTCAACAGATGCCTGAGGCCTAAGTGGGCCGTAGGCTGACTTAGGGGTCCAGGCATGTTGATGGACATCTGAGGCCCAAGGGGCATAGGGCTCAGACTCCCCAGTGAGGGGCCAGAGTAATGACCTCAGTGAGGTGATGGAGCATGAGGGACAAGGAACCCAGAGACTATTTGAAAGTAGAGGCCCCAGTGGGGGGCAGAGTAGAGGCACCAGAGGGGGAGCATGTGGCCAAGGTATGTCTGAAGATGCCTATGGCCAAGTTTGGGCCAGACGCCGAGTGCGGTCCAGCAGTGGGGCTGAGGAGTTTGAAGTCATTTTGAATGTCATGTGTGAGGCATGAGACATGGTAATCTCCAATCTCTCCTTTGAGAGATTGGAGCCATGTATTATGCCCTTGGCTTCAGGGCATTAAATGGGCAGCCTCCCAGCTAGGAACAACTATTCTGTTACAACAAAGATGTGGCAGAAAGGTAGGCCCTAGACAGGTGGGTGAGCTGATATTGTGACTGGCTTCAGAATAGTCCTCTGTCACAAGAGTCATTTCTATCCTGCCTTCTACTTGACTTCAACATGACTAACTACCTCTTTCAACCTAAAGCAGCATCCTGGTTGCATACAGACATTTGGGGAGGTTAGATTGTTAAAAATAGCTGATCTAACTTAGTTCTCCCAGGTGTGGACCTTACGCTAGTTAGGTAGATCTATGTATGAACTGTACAGAGGTTCAGGACAGTGAGATCAATCTAAAAATGGCTGAACCAATCTAAGTTATGCGTACCTCCTATGTAGCTTAATTAGCTCAGGTACAGTGAGACCAATCTAATTGAACTTCTGTACAGTTTCCAGCACAGCCCTGTGGCTCAGGAAAGCCAGCCTCTGGCCCCAGCCCTGGCACTGAACTATTTTTAGCACCCCCACACATACCCCACATCCCCTAGCCCACCAAAGACCACATCCTACAAGCAGCTGCTCCTAGTGCCAGATTTATCAGTGGTCACTGATCCTTGGAGCTAAGGAAATAAGCTGGGGTGGAGGGAGGGGTAGGAGGGATGGTAAAGTAGGTTTGCTGTAGGGGAGTTGTTTGTCTGGGGCTGGGGAGGTGCTAAAAACAGTCTCTGGATCTGGGAAAGAGCACATCCCATCCTCTCAAGCTCCCCTGCAGATCTTGCAGAGCCTACCTGATTTTGCCAAACCCTCCTAGACTCCAGGAAACCCCCCATGGACCCCATTTGCCTCCCTGACCTCCCCCATGGACCCTTCCTGCCTGATCCTTCCAGGCTGCTGCTACTGCTTTCTAAGCAAAGGAAAATATATTGAGAAGCTTATTTCAACCAAGAATTCACGCCCAGAGATCATCAGGATGTTTTGCAGTTTTGGACTTCTTCTGGGCTCCTTGCTGACAGAGAGGCACATATAGCAGCATCCATGAGAAATGTTCCTGATCTCACTGAATGGTTAGGAGGCTCCATCTCACCTTTCCTAGTAATGACTTAACTGATGTTAATACATGACTTCATTTCCCATTTAGTTCAAGATAAAGTTCAAAGGGAACTGAAAGCAGCAGACATGAGTAAACTCCAGGTAGAGGAAACTGCAACAGCACACCTCATTAACAGCACAAGTCATTGGGAGCATATTGCCTCTGTGACCTGCTAGCTAGCAATGTACAACAGTGCATGAAGTTTAAAGATAAGGTTCTCTTTAAAAAAAATGTTAAGTAGCCTGGGTCCAAAATACCTAAAATGCCACTTCACTTCGAGCAGCATGCTTAATATCTCTTCTCTTCAGGTACAGGAATTGTCTAACTGAGGGGTAAAGTTCTTGCGTTTAGCTAATAAGAAGTGTTATAATCTTTACTACATGCAAGACTAAATGAAAGCACTGATCTTCAGCCCTTCCTTCCTTTATAATTACACAGAGCCCATTAACTTACCAACTTAAAGCAAAGGCGGATCACTTTTTCTCTAGGAGAAAATCTCAATTGACTGACATGAATTTCCATGTTTAATTTTCTAATTTTGAAAGTAATTAGATGCCAACATTAGATACCAACATTGAATTTTATTTTTCATGCAGTGATATGTCCTCCTTGCCTGTGATTTCACCTTCCCAGAAATCAATTTTATGTTTATCTGTTGTGCAGAAATCTCTTCTATACATTACTTATTTATTGGAGACAATTGACCATGTTGTCTACCATACATAAATCTGTACTGTACATTCTCAGATTTGACTGAATGTTTATAATTAATGAGGTTAAAAAGTCTGAAGATAACTACATTTACTTCAGTGCTGTCGTGTAACTTATATTTTGAGATTTTTTTTTACCTTATTGATGGTGTTAATGTAAAATATTGAATTCGAAAAGGACTTAAAAGCATTTTACATTTTGACAGCTGCTATTTGTGGGTTTCTTTCCCCATCTTGCTGAAAAAAAGTCCATAGTAGGTCAAGAGCTTCCAACATTCATTGAATCAACTAATATAAGTACATTAAAAGGAAATGTAAAAACAGGAAGAACTGGTATTTTGAGGGATATCAGGGCAATATTTCATAGATTAATGGCCCTGAAGTCTTCAAAAAAAATTACACCTATCTGTGTAAAAATATTCCAATTCTTTTAAGCCATCATCTCTCCGCATAACAGCTTTGTGGTGTTTCCTGTCTGTGTAATCAAGACGCTCATGCATTTTGACACCAAAATATAAGTGCCATGAGTGCTGAGAGTGGGGATTGTGAAATCAGCTTCTTTACGTGGGGAACAAAAGTAAACAAGTAGTTGATAACACAGTTGGAGAAAAACTGTGATTTTCTTCTCTTTAGTATCAGGTACATTTATGAAATATATTATTAGAGTGGATAAACTCTACATTCCAAATATGTTTAATAAATAGGTATTGGTAGGTAGCAAGTACATACCTATAGAGCTTGGTAAGTGCAAATCTGAGAAATTTTAGAAGACATTTTTTGTCTGTAGGGTTTAGTATATATGCAGAAGTGCATGCATACATTCACAACTCATGTAAGTAGAGCCAGTTAGCTAAAAGTTTATCCCTAAATTTGTTAGCGCCAAGGGTGAATGACCATTAAGAACTTCAGTTACCTTATTGATTACTTACAACTTGATCCTGCTTCTACTGAAATGAATGGGAAAATTGCCATTGTCTCCAGTAGTGCAGGGATCTGGCCTTAAATTAGGCAATTGGTGGAACTTTTCCCAGTTTATAAACTGGTTATAGAGTTATGGGATCTTCTTAGGTTACTGTAGGGAACTGAATATCGAAGGGGGAAAATGGCCTTCTACTATCAGTTTTTCTTTCTTACATTCAAATTTTATTTTTTCGAATCCTGCTTGCTTGAACTTTGAACTAGATCGGTGTAAATGTGAACCAGGACCTTTCAAAGAAGGCTTAGAAACTAATGAATATCCATAAAGAATGTTGTGATTCCAGCAAGATCATAAGATAAATTGTATGTTATTTTCTTATAATATACTTGGATATGTATTTGTAGATTTTTTGTGCTTTTTTTCCCCAAATCTGTACTTGGATATGTATTTGCAGATGACATTTTACTTTCTAGAGAAAATGGTTCTAAGATGACATTTTCAAAACACCTAATTGCCATTTTTAAAGTACCTTTTTGATGATTTGTCCAAAATCATATTTTAGAGATGTAAGTGACTTAGAGAAATTATAATTCTAGTCCATCTCCCTTCCCTCTACATTGTGAACCAGGACCACCTCTGAAGTGTTTGTGTGACCTGTTCATGAAATTCTCCAGCGACAGGGTTTCTACAGACTCCTTAGACAATCTTTTCCAGTGATTACCCCTGTATTTAGGATGTGATTTCCTAATATCTGACCTAAATATCTTTTATATAATCTGTCCAATCTCCAGTTGGTCTACATTTTTCGTAAAGTCTGGTGACTAAAACCGGGAAGGTTGCTTTTGCTGTAGCTTCACCAGTGTTAAACAGGTCAGGATAATGAAAGTATTCTGTATGATTTGCAATAGTGTCACACTGGGCATGCCTACATGTGAATTTAAGCAGACTTAAATTGAATGCTCAGTAAGATAATGTGCATTAAGTGTTTCTTGGCAGGTGTCTACACATGGTGGAACTTGGGACAAACTTTAGGCCCAGGTCCGTCCAGCCCTGCCATATGCCCCTGTGGCCACTGGGGGGGAGCTTCACCCTCTGGACACTTGGCTGCCAGCACTTGGCAGCCATAATGAATCCAGAGGCAGCTGCCAGCACTTGGCAACCATCTTAAAAGCACACCCTCTGCACTGTGACCTCTGGCCTGACACTTCCTGTGTCAAAACAGAAGCATGGCAGAGACAAAGGCAGCATGTGTATGTTATGCTTTGGCTACAGCTACACTTCCCAGCCCTGGCTGCCCCAGCTCCTGGCCCTTGCACCCATGGGCAGAGTCTCCTAATCCTCAGGGCTGCCACAGCTGTCCTACTCAGCCACCGCTGTTCTCAGCACCTGCTGCTTGGCCACCTTGCAGCACCCAACTCCCCCATCTGCTCTGGCCACCTACTGGATGACTGGTACATGGGCTTCCATGGCCCCTGCTGCCACACAGCTGATGCCACCAGCCACAGTGATCACGGGCTGCAGGACGCCCCCACCAGGACCACCATTGCTCTCCTGTCCCACCAGCCCCACCATCTGGGCCTGCCATGCCAGCTAGGACTGGTGGCAGCACATCATGCTGCAGGAATGGGATGATTACCAGTGGGTTGGTATGTTCCAGGTGACCCAGGCCTACTTTAAAGAC
This sequence comes from Gavialis gangeticus, assembly GCF_001723915.1. Lineage (NCBI taxonomy): Eukaryota > Metazoa > Chordata > Crocodylia > Gavialidae > Gavialis > Gavialis gangeticus. Next base: position 26,528,714 of record NW_017728998.1, on the reverse strand, counting down.
TTGCTTCCCCAGCTCCAGCCCCACCTGGAGTGCCAGGGCATGGAGGAATGCCCAGCTGTCCCTGCCAAGGTCTGCCTTACCACCCACACACACCTACCCCTTGCCCACTCCCCCATGTTAGGGTAGCTTGTCATATTTTATGCTTTAAAGTTGCACCTCTTTATAGAGTAGTGAATTACAGTTTTGTTTGAAGTTTTCTTTTATATTCAGCCTTATTTAATTATTGCTTAAGTTCTGTATAGCCTCATTATTATCTGACTTCATTTTGCTGGTGTCTGCTGTATCAGCTGGCCTTGCATCTTGCAAGCAGTTTATGGACTTGAGTGTGCTTGCATGACATTTCTTTCCTTTTCTATCACTGCAATTGCTATGTTCTAACACAACATAGTAATAGTTTTGTTTCCAGCTCAAACTAACTGAATTTGGCACTAACTAGCTGAATCAGAGGGATGAAATTATTGAATACATTAATGAAAGGTGATAAGAGAGACCAATGGACAATGCCCAAAGAAAGACACTGGAAAAAGGCCAAATTAAGAAGTGTGTTTGTGATGAGTCTGTTGAACAAAGGAATATGCTGATAGGATAAAATATGGAATATACTGATTGCAGGGAGACCAATCTGAAAGCAAGGAGTCATCAAAGGAGTGAAGTTAAAGAAAAGTATAAAAGGGGGCAGCAAGAAAGTTAAGTGTGTATTGTCATTGCCACCATCATAAATCCAGCCTTCAACACCTGTCTGGACCATCCCAGTCAATGATGCACCCTTTTTTTCAGGAACTGAGTGGCCATTTTTTCTGTTGAGCAAAGTAACATCTGGGGTTGGGTGAGATTATTGTACTGAATGTTTTTTCTTTCTCTGAATATAGAAACTGCTAAGATAATACTTATACTAATAAAGTTAGGTTTGATTTTAGGACACTGAGTTGTCTGTGTTCATATTTCACATTTCATTTAAGAGTTAATTGTGCTTTAATGATCCCTAAGCACTATCTGGTGGACAGTGCTGCTCAAACTATCACCACTCCAGGGCACAAACATGTTAGTAATAGAAGCCTTTATTCCCTTCACAATCCTCCCCCCAACCAACAGAGCCCCCTCCCGCCCCCTTCTCCAACACACAGAGTCCCATCACCACTCTCCCCACCTGCCAACAATAACCCTCCTTCCAAACTGAAAGCTATATACAAGATTCTAAGTCCTTCACTGAGTCCTGGAGTGGAGTGCTGTGTAGTGGGGCACCCAGGGCATACAGCCCTGCAGCAGGTGGCCAGTACCCTGGCCATGGACAGTTCCCCCATGGGTCCAGGGGCCATGGTGGATGCCAGGAGGTTCTGCATTTGGGAGATGGCAGAGGCCCTTCTCTGATGCCCAGGCAGGGGCCTGATGTGGGGCAGCGGACTAGGACACGGGGGCTCTGGCTTGGCCACTTGCTATTGGAGTAGCTTCACATGAAGCTGCTCCAGAGCCTCCATCCAGGCCCAGTGTGCCTGCTGCACCCAGTTGCCTGCCTTCTCCTGGGTGGTGTCCTTGGTGATGTTCTCATCCTGCTAGGCCAGTTCCCATGCCTCCCACACCTGCTGCCATGCCTGCCAAGTTCTCAACTGTTGCCACCAGCTGCTGGAGCAGGAGGCTTCAGCAATCCTACAGCCTCTCTCCTATATCCAGATGTTGGCGCTGCAGAGGCAAGAGAGAGAAGCTTTTTGTGCAAGTTTACAACATTGCAGAGATAAGATGGTCTGAACCAGAGGCCCTGTACTACCTAGCCTCAGATCAGAGATTGGCCTTGTGCAGGTGCCCCGGGACCATGGTGAGCTGTCTAGGCAGGGTTGGGCCCAGGCAGCCACTGACCAAGACCCCCAGCCACACTTGCTTCCCACACTTGCTGCCTGGGTGCAGGGCCTGCAGCCTTGGGGAGAATCTCAAGGAACAGCTCTGGCTAGGGGACAGGATGGGCAGAGGTTGCCTGCGTCCTGTCCGGGGGGGCACATGGGGCCTGGTGGGCTCCTGCAGAGAGCACTGGCTCTTCCAGGCTCCCTGTGCATTTGTCCTCAGGTACAAAATGACCAGAGGCTTTTATAGTCTGCAAGTAGGGGCTGCCAGAGAGCAGCCCAACCCTGGAGCAGGAGATGCAGCCCACCAAGAGCCCCGGGGCTGGGCTTTGGCCAGCACTGAAGGCCCTGGGTTAAAACACATGAATGTGTTTACGTGTGTGTGTGTGTGTGTGTGTGTGTGTGTGTGTAGATGTGCACCTTTAATGCATCTTAAATTGGTCTTATGCACATTAGATACCCATGTGTAGACATGCCCATTGCTGACTTTTATTCAGTTTCTGATTTGCTGTCCCCCTCAGTGCTTTTTCTTCTATACTACTGCCTAATCAGTTATTCCCCTTTTGTACTTGTGCATTTTTCTTTCATGAGTGCAGCATTCTTATTTGTTTTTATTTAATTTGATCTCATTGATTTTTGACCATTTCTCAGTTTATCATGATTACTTTGAGTTCTGATCCTGTCATCCAAAATGCTTGAAATACCTCTCAGCTTGGTGTCGTCTGCATACAAGTATTTTATATGTGATCTCTCTGGTCCATGTTTAAAACTGTTAATGAGACCATTCAATAATACTAGAATCAAGATAGACCTCCAGGGGACTCACTTAACATGTTCACATAGTTTGATAGCAAACTATTGATAATACTCTGAATATTTCCTTTCAACCTATGATATATCCATCTTTTAGTAATTTCATCTAGAACATGTTTCCTATTTTGTCACATGGTCTATGTTAGAAGACCTGCTAAAGTTAAATTATATGACATCCTACCTTCTAGGCTACTGTCCTCTAGAAGAAGGGAGTTGGATTGGTTTGATTTGTTTTTATCATGGTCCCTGGGCACATGTTTCTTGTTTCTTATCACCCGTTATCCTCTTATGCTTAAAAATAATATTGAAAGGCAATAGGATATAAGCTCCTAAAAGTGTCAGTCACTTTTGGACATGGGACACAGAGCTAAAATTGAGCTGTGTGAACATGGCTTTTCACTTTAGCCTCCAACTCAGGGAAACCAAATACCAAATTTCATGTTGGATCAGATCAAAATAAATTAAATTACTTTTGATTTTTTCAAAAAAAATCAAAAAAGCTGAGACAAAAACCTGAAAAAATATGTTGGGTTGTATTGTATTTTTCTCTCCAATATATTTTCTAACCGTCCCCCACCCCCACTGCCACCCCTGCTAAAAAAAAATAATTAGCCAAATGTAACTTTCATACTTTTGACACTTTTGTATTCTGCTGAAAGTAGTCAATGAATTCAGTATAAATTCATTCATAGTGCTGGTCTACCCAAAATACATTTTTGGCAAAAATAAATTTTAAGATGGATAATTTAATTCCAATTTAATAACTTCAGAGAGCATGGTACAAATATCATTTTATTTCCAGTCACTGAAAGTGAAGAGATACTGAAAAGGGGTAAAATAGTTTGAGGGGAAAGAATTATAAGTTTAAGTTGCCTGATTTACTGATTGTCACTTTCCTTAAACTGTACCAATATGCTTTTTCAAGTTAAATATAGGAATCTGAGAACTTGTGACTAGAGTAGCACTTCTTAAAGTCAGTGATTCTAAATAGGTTATATAAAGGGATCTAAACTATTACTATAAACAGGGTACTGAAAATTCAAAAGGAGTAATATTATTCCTTTGAATGTGCAGTACTTGGAGGAGGGGATGGAGGTGCTTGGGCTATTTCACATCTCACAGCTAGAATTCTCCCTGGCTTGTATTTACAGTACATTTAATGCTACACTCAAGGTGTTATGGTGTCTTCATTTCGAAAGCCTAAATGGTAATTTTGAAAGTGTGAATCAGCAATCAGTTTAGACAGAGCTCTGCACTTATCTGGGGTGATTATCAAACACAGGATGTACCCACAACACCTCATCTGAGCTGTCCTTGCCTTATTTGCTCAGCTGCCTAATATTCATTTCTGGCATAGGGTTAAGCCTTGATCCTGGTATTCAGCATATATTCTGTACACTTTCATATAAACAGTTGTAGCAGTTTTTTATTTAACTGTTATGCACTATGCAAAACCAATCTCAAAATTGTTCTTTCTAGAAAAGGTCTAGTAAGACAAAAGTAATCAGGAAAATGACAAGGCTGGTTGGAGGAAAACACCCATGATGCTGTGCTAGTGCTCTCTACTTTTTAAATGTAAGAATGGCCCTCTCTTATAAACTGCTGAACAGGAGAAGAGGCAGGCACACTGCAACTGGAAAGCAAATAAATGGGGGCAGTTGTATTGGCTGGGAGTGAAACTACTGTTTACAAAGCAATCAGGGCTCATAGACAGAGATGATATCTTTTATTAGACCAACAAGATTTTTGCAAAAAAAAATTTTTTAAGTGTAAACCTTGTTGGTCTAATAAAAGATATCACCTCAATCCATGAGCCCTGATTGCTTTTTCCTCTAGACCAATATGGCTACAACTTGGATAGCTGTTTACAAAACAAGGCATTTTATGGAAATGGAGATAAAAATTGTGAGATCCTCCCATTTGCTTTTGCACAGTCAGCAGGAACTGTTAATATGCTTGTTTCTTGTGGCATCCGACATGGATGTCCTCTTTCTCCCCTTTTCTTTGCCTTCTCCTAAGCTCTTAACTCAGGAAATCAGACAAAATGATAAGACACAAGAAATAACAGAGGCAGGTGAAGAAGGTGTTATAGAGCTGCTGATCATGTTCATGTAATTATTTCTGGAGTAACCCTGCATTTGCAGAATGGAAAAGCTCTAAAAATGTATTGCTAAAGCAGAGACCGTATATATTTCTATTCTGGAAAAATCATTTTTCATTCCTAAAAACCCCCAAAAGTAATCTCTAATCAAAATAGATTGGTGGTGCAATACAGGAGTATATTTGCCAATTATCTAGAAAATGTATTCATTTCACTTATAATTTGCTGTAAGTTCTTTATTTAACTGAGCATTCCCAAATAAATTCCCTTTCTTAAAAAATGGCATTTCTATAGCATGTTAGAACAATGCTTGTTTAATTTTTTTCCAGAGAAAACATTTTGAAAAATGCTAAATCTAAGAACTGAAATCAAATAGCTTCTGACTTTTTTCTGAAATGAAAATAATAAAGAAATAATTCCTTATCCCATCTCTGATGAGATTGCACTTTGCACTTTGATATGCCTGTACATTTTTAAGAGAGTGGGTGGTGGTAGTGGTTGAAAGGACAAACAGTCTACAGTATGGAATCACTAAGGAATGATAGAAGTAGGCAATTCTGCAGGGAGCAGAAATAGAAAACTTAAAAATACCAGTCATCCCAAAATACAGATGCCAAAGCAATCAAATGGCAAGTGTCTGACCTGTATTTCTTTTGATTAAATTAAGGGCATCTTTAAAGCATTGCACTACTCCCCTAACACAAATCCATTGGAGGATAAATAATGGCAACTGGATCTTCTTTGAATTTTTCAAACAATCTGCAACGGCCAAAAACAATCCTTAGTGTGTAGGATGTGTAGGAATAGTGAAAATAAACAATATACTTTTGCAAGAGGGCGTGTGAGCAATAACACGATGTTTGTAGACTGCCTGCTGTCCCCAAACACTGTACAATTATATTCATGCAATCTTACTGAAATGAAGCCGTTTTGAGTGCCAAGCAGAGCCAGCCAGTTGGCAAAGGGCACACAGCACAGCAGTGCAGATAAACTGAACGTTAGGCAAAGGACATCAGAGCAATCCCTTGCCCTTACAAAAAACTCTCATCCAAAATATGCGTGCAGCGTGGTCTAGCAGAACAGTGGGGGAAAGAGTACTGAATTGTTCCTGCTGGGATGTTCAGCCTATAAATCCAGGGAGTCCAAGACAGGTTTGTGAATTTGGGCCTTGTGCACCTGCACAGTTTGCATTTTTGGGTTTAACAGATACTTGGTGCTCGACTGGCACGTATAGATGCAGGGGAGAAATGTGAAGTCAGTTCAGCTCCCATTCACTCTAGGTCAGGATATCAAAACAAATGTGCGGGCAGTTAGGGTGCTCAGTTAAGCCTTCTGACCCTGAGTTTGTAAAGCCTGCAAATTTGAATGAATCTACTGTTGAATGCTTCTCTTGCTCTTCTCTCCTTATTTTAAATGAGTCGCTTTTTCTGATCAAAGAAATCCCTCTGAGGAGGAGCAGAATGCAATGGATGCAGACAAAGTTCCTTTGGGTTGCATAACATGTCCTCTTATTTTGAATAGTTTTCAGTAACTGGAAATAATTAAACATTGCATTTATTCTGGTATTTCTGCTGTTTTATCATATCTATTATTCATAAATAAAGCAGATTTAAATTTTTCAAATGAGAAGTGTTTTCACTGGAAATGATATCCCCATCCCCCCAAAATGGGGCAAAAATTGAGGGTGATTAAAAAAATATATGTTCTAGGGTATTTGCTTTCCAGCAAATGAGTAATGTCCTTCCCATATGACCATTACAGGCCTAACCAGTATGAGTGTGTGAAGCAGGCAGTATTTGATTCGGATTTGGTCCAATTTGGGGGACAGTGATTTGATTCACTGATTCAAATCACTGTCCCAATTTGATTTGGTTGAATCCGAATCTGAGGATTTGATTCTAATTCAGAGAATCAGTTATTTGGCCATAGACCCAACTTTGTATGTTTTTTCTACATACCTTGAGATACCAGGCGCAGCTCATGAACGCTGAGATGCTGGGGTGAATAGAGCATCCCATGGGAGCATGGGGGTCCCCTGCACACTTGGCATTGGACCCAGAAGTGGACTAGAATTATTTCCGGTCCACTTCTGGGTCACTACTGAGCATGCAGGGGACCACCCCCCCATGCCCTCCCAGCTCAGCAATTGGCCACAGGGGACCCCGGGTGCCCCCCCAGACTGAGGCAGCACCAGTTACTGAGCTGGGTCTGCCACCAAGCATGCGGGGGAACTCCCCACACTCCCATGGGATGCTCCATCCACCCTGGCATCTCAGCATTCACGAGCCATACCTGGTACCCTGAGGAATGTAGAAAAAACATAAAGCTGTGTCTATGGCCAAATCATCAAATCCCTCTGAATCGAACTGGAGGCTTCCAATTTGATTCAGAGAGATTAATATGTTTCCTGATACAATTCAGATTAGGAGATTCAGCTACTGAATTGGGCCGAATCTCCTCCGAATCAAATCAGCGACCGAAGCTTCATATAGCCCTACTAACCAGTATTCTGTAGTATCAAACAGATTTCCTTTCCTTATCCTAGTAGTTTCCTTGCTTTCTGCTCAGGACTTTCTCCTTTTTTTTCCCTCTCTCCCTGAATTACAGCAAAGCAGCTCTCCACCAAGGGAAGTTCAATAAATCTTGTCCACTTTACATTCAGCTGAAGCAGCTTTTCCCATGTTATCAAGCATAGGTAACTCCCTGGGATAATCCTCAAGGTCCTGGTGGGCTAGAATCACATTTCAGAACTTGTAAGATAATGACCAAAGAAGGCAGCATTACCAGGTCCAAGCATTAAACAAATCATGAAGTGGGACACAGAGATTATGAAATTATTTGAAAAATCAAACACTTTAAAAAATGTATTCGAGGTTCTTTTTAGCTTACCTTCTGTTTTGGCTTACTTAGGCTTCATATTTTCAAGAGTTTCTATGCAGGCACCATAGCTAGAAGCTTGCTTTTAAATAAAAGCCAACATGCTTTTTTGTCATTAGATGGGC
>NW_017728998.1:26509830-26515966 GCF_001723915.1 Gavialis gangeticus | reverse complement strand
TGAATCAATGTGAGGTGATGGCCTGGTCATTACAAGCCATTCAGTAGAGGCCTACTACCTAATCCCTGACCTTTGCCACCAGAAGCCCCTCCCTTGCCTTCTTGGGGTGGGGACAGTTTCCATCTTTGAACCAGAAGATAACAACTCATATACTAAAAGTCAAACATCTACTATAGTATATTTTAATTTTATTACAAAAATGTTGTCATGATTTGCATTTGTTTAGTGCATATAGATGTGATTGCATAATAGTTAAATAAATAAATGAATAAATATAAGTAAGTATACTGTGCATGGAGGAATATGTGGGGTGTGGCAGGAGAGATTGTGAGAATTGCAATAAAATTATGAGATTTGGTAACACTCAGTATGCCAGTGTGCTACAAAAATGTAGGGTACCTGCAGCTGTCTGCCCTAGAGGTATAAGAAAATGAGATGACATGCTATCATTGGGAAATGTTCTGATTAATGAACACCAAGTTATGGGTCCTTTTCTGAAGCTCTTATTCATGGGAGTAGGTTGCTTAGATTCACTGAGAGTGCTCACATGAATAAGGGCTTCCAGATTAAGCTGTAATCTTAAATGATTTTAATTAGTGACTTTTAGGGCATATCTACATCTATATAAACTTTATTAAAGTGATATATGCAAAATGCAAATTTTTAGAGGAATATTTCACATCTCCCAATTATAAATCATTTATTATGGTGAACCCCACTGTAATGAAAATCAACTTGGAGAGCAAAATGAACATTTATTAATGAAGGATTTCATATAAATATTGTTCCATTTATCTTAGTGTTGGTGAATGCCTGAGCAGAATGTCAAATTAGATAACCAATGCAGAATAGCTGTATTACAACAATTTCAATATTTCTGAGGACTCATATGAGGGCAAGTGATAGACTTTTTTTTTCATCCAGTAATATTGGACAAAGTCATTGTAACTCTTCTTTGTTATGTGTGTTGTGTGACATTTGACTTTTTTGCATCATTATACTATACTTTACATTTCTCATTCTGCATGATACCTTACAGAAACTGCAGAAAGCCTATATATCTTCAGATACTGACCTTAGCTGGTGAGATTCAAAGCAATGAACATTCAAACACAATTTGAACTTTAACTTATAAAGATTGTGAGTTAATCAATATCATTTTCCAGAAAAGGTCATGAGATGAGGCAGGTACTTGAATAAAATAAATGCATTTCTGAATTAAGTGCATCTCATGATAGTCGTACACATTCCTCTGCTTCCAGTGGTTTTTAAACTTTTCCTGTATGTATGTATGTAAGTATGCATGTATCCTGTGTAATAGGCTAATGTTAGTTAATATAAGTATTGTCTTCTCAGTTTCTTCCATGTGACTGTTGTAAGGTTAAGTATGGACAAAACTTAAACTAAGACACCATAATGACAAGCAATAGGTAAGAGTGATGTTTTCCTCATGTTTTCAAAAACAATTCCACAGATTTTATGTTGTTCATTGATATGTGGTAGGTACGTAGAAGTTCTGTACAGATTCTGTTCAGGTGCCCTGACCTTTAAGTCCAGGTGCAAGATGCTTTTCAGGAAAAACCAAAAGATCTTTGTTTCTTTCTAATGAAGCAACATTTTACAAATCTTGAAATTTTTCATAAGGTAGAAAAAACACTTTCTTTTCTTCTCTATTGTTCATGTGTGTCATCATTTTGTAAATATGAAAAGGGGTCTTGAAACCTGGCCCTATATGTTTATTAATTTAACATCCTAAACATAACATTTCCCAATTACTTTTAAGTAAACAGAATAATCACAAAATCAAGCACCTATTAGTGAGCATGGCTAGCCTAATAATAAAACTATTGATAGTATAAGTACAATTAATCACATTGTTAATAAACTATTTCCTATATTTCTTCTTACTGCCTCTAAGTTACACAATACCCTCTTGTATTTGGAACTGTTTACAACCATATGAGAAAAAAACTGATTGTAAAGAGGTGTGTGTCACCGCACGCACCCCGGGCTTGGTTGGCTAACATTGTATCTCCTGTAACCTAGTTGCGCTCCCCTCCTCACCCCCATCCCTCTATTGTTAGTCCCTTGCTCGGGCGATCTATATTTCCATATCAGCTTTGTCATCTTTTTTCTGGATTCCCAATCCTAAACATTTACTAATAAAAGTCAATTTGTTCTTAGCCAAAATATGAATGTGTGGCCCAGTGAGAGGCCAGAGTGTGAGTGTGGCCTGAGTGGGCTAGAGGCCGAGTGAAGTTCATTAAGGAGCAGGGGGAGTAGTGGATTTGGATGCCATCTGCGAGGCTTGAGACACAGCGTAGGGAGGGTTCACAGCTGTATGTTTGGCGTAAGGCATCAGGACTACAAATGGGGCAGCCTCCAGCACTGCATCAACTCATCAAAGGCATGGCAGATGAGAGCAGGGCATGCTGCCTTAGGTGGGGGACATTAATCTTTAGGACATTAATCTTTAGGACATCAATTTGGGCGCTGCACTTTAGGAGAGATGTGGCCAGCATCGAGAGGGTTCAGAGGAGGGTCACTCACATGATCCAGGGACAGCAGGGCAGACCATATGAGGAGAGGCTATGGGACCTGAAGCTGTTCAGCCTTCACAAGAGAAGGCTGAGAGGGGACCTGGTGGCCATCTATAAACTTACCAGTGGGGCCAGCGGGTAATGGGAGAGACCCTGTTCACCTGAGCACCTAATGTCCAGGTTCAGGCTGGGGGTCCTTGGGGGTCTTTAAGAGGAGGCTTGACAATTACCTAGCTTGGGTCATATGAGACCAGTATTCTCTCCTGCCCAGGGCAGGGGGTTGGACTTGAAGATCTCCTTAGGTCCCTTCTGACCCTACATCTATGAATCTGTGATCTCCGCAGGTGCCCAGGGGCTCCCCACTGTCACAAGCACGCGGACAAAGTAAAATGGACAGATGAAAAGAAATAAGCATAAAAAATACTGTATAAAATCTATAGTGCTGCAGAAGGGCTTATGATTAAATTCACAAAAAGATGTCTATCACTTAGTTTACTACAGAATAAGTATTCTGCACTTGAAGTGTTAGTATTTTAGATTTTTAAAAGAGTGAGACAATCATTGCAAAACCACGTTATGTTGTAGACTCTCAGCAGTTTTCATCTCTGCATGTTTTTTTAAATAGAATAATCCAGAAACATGCTTTATCAAAAAGTATATTAAAGCTTGAAAATCAGTGTAAACAATGCCCCTGATGTGCCGTGGCATGCTTCTATTTTCATTACTGCAGACTTGAAATACATTGAGTAATTTAATTCTTTCAAGCTGCATTGTTTAGATAGGATGACTGCATCAGATATTTTCCTGCCTTTAACAGCCGTTGGGATTGCCATTGCTGAAGAGAACAGCTGAGCTGCCTGTTAAACAGTTTTCTTACAGCATCTAACTGTACTAAAAGGGAGAAAACTATTTTGTGCGAGTGTATGGCAAACATGGTTTTTTTCCCCCTTCTGATCTTTAACCTAATATTGGATCAGCTTTGTCTTATCTTCAAGCATGAATAAACAAAAAGAAGGACCAAAATGAAATGTGTAACACAAAGGGATTTTTTTTTCATAAATAATTTTTTCAGCCATTTACTCTTTTTCCCAGTCTCTGGGGAGTTTTTCCCTCTTTTCTGTTTTGTTTTTATATACCTCTGTAAGCAAATGGGCAAAGGACCAAAATATACTGCCCAACCAGTTGTATTAATTTAATATGGTAAATGTTTAATATTATTTTTAATCTGGATGCTTGCCTTCCTTCTCTGGAAAAATAGCAAACGCTCTGGCAGAGACTAGTAAGAGGTCATTTCTAATTTGATTTCGCATATCAAAGTAATTAGAGGAGAATCTATAACTTGTTGTTCACCCTTCTGTGAACTATCAAGTGCAGAGAAAGTAGAGGGTCACTTTTGGTGTGATTGCTGGGGGAGAGGGGGAGGAGGGCAGGGGGCTACTTTTTTAATGGTGGCATTTGCCTAAGGATTAATGAGAACGAGTGCCATTTGCTTTTTCCTCACTTGTAATGCTCTCTTGCCTCCTTTTAATAAATATTCATCATTCAACTAGGGCAAAGATTGATCATGTTTTGAAACAGTGTTAAGTTCTATAGATAAACTTAGCTGCAGGTACAGCCAGGGATAGTTTGCTGTGTTATTTTTTTCTAGTTGGCAGTGATTTACATTTCAACTTCTTTCTGTTAGACTGAATTACTGGTATTATGACTTCAGCTGTCAGGCAACTCTGCATATCCTCCCCCTTTCAGTAGACCCCATGCCCTGGCATTGGGAGTATAGTGAATAAACCTTGTAGATGAGGTTGCCTCGTAAATTTATAGTTCAGTTTATAGTTCCTCTGAGGGGGTGAAAACTTCTCTGTTTAATGAACTTTCTTTAGTTTGCCAAAGAGTCACCCTGATCGGACTGAGCACAGCAGCTGATTATCATTTGTTTTCCTACAACAGGACCAGCTTTCATTACATAATATACTATCTAGTTGATACTGTTTGGCATTATGCATGCCACAATGTGCTGACCCAGTCAGTGAGAGCTGAAAAGATAAAAGTTCCTAGAATAGTTCTCTGCCTAAAAAGAGAAAATATTGGTGGTGAACTCTTTGTGCCCCATCATGGGTACAATATTTTCATGTTGTTCAATTTGAAAAACCACAGCTATGTCAGCATACCTGGGCAGGATGCTGAAAACTGCTGACTTTGAACTTGAGTCCCAAATAAATACCATCAACTCCAATTTGTAAATAAGGAACAGGGCAAGCAGCTTAAAAAGGAAAGACTGTGTGTTCAAAACACTAGGCATTAGTTCTACTGTCATTTACAAGAAGACGGACAGAAACCAGTTGGCTGCTTTACTTCATGAAACAGATTGTGGTCAGCATTTGGATGAAGGAAAGGGAAGGTGAGGGCATAACAAGAAACTTTTGTTCTTCTGTGCAGGGGCAAACTTCAGTGTGGCCAGTGAACTCATAAATGTTAGCAGCTTAAAATGCGGCAAAGTCACGGTTCCATTTCTACTCTGTAGTAGGACTGTGTGAAGCTTCGGTCCCTGATTCGATTTGGTGGCCAAATCTCCAAATCCAAATCGAATCAGAGGACCCTTTAATCTCTTTGAATCAAATCAGAACCCTCTGAATCGATTCGGAGAGAAGAAAGATCGGTGATTCAGACATAGACACAGATTTAAATGTTTTTTCTACGTACCTCTAGGTAGCAGGCAGCTCGTGAATTCTGCGATGCTGGGGCACATGGAGTGTCCCACAGATATTCAGGGGGCTCCCCAGTGCACTCAGTAGCAGACCCGGAGGTGGACTACTAGCACTTCCGGTCCACTTCCGGGTCCACCGGAGAGTGCGGGGGCCCTCACCCTCCCCACACCCCTCCCAGTTTGGTGACTGGTGCCACCTGGGTCTGGGGGGGTACCCAGGGTTCTCCTATGGCAAATTGCTGAGCCTGGGGGTGCAGGGGCAGGGGGCCTGGCACGCTCTCCAGTGGACCTGGAAGTGGACTGGAAGTACTTCCAATTCACTTCTGGCTTTGTCCAATTCACTTCTGTCTATGTCCAAATTGCTGATTCTCCGAATCAGCATCGAATCTTCAGATTTGGATTCAGCCAAATCGAATCGGGGACAGTGGTCTGAATCAACAAATCGAATCACTATCTCCAATTCAGGCCAAATCTTAATTGACTAGGGCCCACTTCACACACTCCTACTGTGTAGGCCAAAGGAAGTGCCCAAGTATAGAACAGGCTAAACATGCTGTATCCACTACGTGGCTAATCCTGGATTCATCATCCTTGAAATTCTGCCTCAAGTCAGTCAGAATTGAACTTGGAGAGTCCAGCAAAGCCCACCATTCCTCAATACAACTTTTACAATGGCCTGATACCTCCTTTAGGGGTAACCCCATAGATACAAGTGTCTAGATCTACCTAGAGCATAATTATTTTGAGCTACAATTATTTTTGTTTTGAATTTTGTGGAGGTGAATTTTGTCTAATTAGTAATTCCATAAATAAGGATTCATGTTGCAAGCCTGAGATAAGGAGGAGAACTACTGTGGCATATTATGTGCCAGGATATTTGAAGGGTACTTTATAC
>NW_017728998.1:26504157-26504830 GCF_001723915.1 Gavialis gangeticus | reverse complement strand
GCTGGCAGGGGCATATTATGTGCCAGGATATTTGAAGGGTACTTTATACAGCATGCTATGTTTTAATGTTTCAAGTTTATTGTACCAAAAAGGGCAGAGGAAGGGGACCTGCTTTTGAAGCTACCTCAGGTCAGAGTGGGACAATCTACTTTTGAGCCTTAGGATATTCCTTTGAAGATTTTTGATCCTTCTGGTTGATAATTTCTCATCAGCCTAGAGGCAGATGGGAGAAGATTTTCAACTTAATGTTGCTGTTTCAGTCCAGTGCTGATCCCTTTCAGTCATGCTGCTAGTTAAAGATGAAAGCTTGCCATTCCTCCATTGGGTCTGGTACAGACTTTATATCAGATGTCAGGGGAACAGGAGAGGCCTGGCACATAGTGCAAAGGGGAAGAGAGCAGTCCAGCAGTTTTAGAGCAGCCTGAATATTACAAAAGTCATTATGCAGCCATATGGAATATGGAAGTGCAATCAGATGGACAGGCAGAAGTGATGCTGTTTAAGTATTTTTCATTGATTAAACTGCTAAGTAATACATCTCTGAGAAACACAAAGAAGTTCTTCAGGCTCCAAAGGCCATTTTGATATTTTGGATAGCTGATTAACTGTTGGAAAGTATTTAAAATATGTAGTGTAAATCAAGAAAATTATTCCAGTGAAGTATCAGCTCCCA
>NW_017728998.1:26498298-26499157 GCF_001723915.1 Gavialis gangeticus | reverse complement strand
TATGTAGCGTAAATCAAGAAAATTATTCCAGTGAAGTATCAGCTCCCATTTGCTTGCATAAAAGCATTAAGGTTAGGTTAGTTCATATTCACTGATGACTGTAGGCCTATTGTAATATATTGGGCATGTCTACATATCACACTACATTGCTGTAGCGATGTACTACGTTGCCACACGGCACACTACAGTGATGTAGCGATCACTTGAGTCTACATGTGACCGGTAGCTACTTCGCTGTAGTAGCACCCCATTTTAGCACACTGCTATGGTGAAGTAATGGCTAAAACATATGCCATGTGCACAGCACAGTACAGGGAGGTACTGTACCGTGCTTTGGTACTTCCAAAAGGAAGTACTAAAGCATGGCACAGTAACAATGTCACCAACGTGTACACACACCCATAAAAATACAAATATGACCTCTCGTTCCTATAAATTGAATTACCATTAGAACATTTACAGTGGTCACACTAGTTAAATTATTTAACTAATAATCTTATCTAAAGACACCAGGTGATCACTTAACTCTGATAGTATAATTAAGGTCACACAACCCTTCTACCTTTAGAGAAGATGATTTTATTGGTATATATGTACGCTATATCAGTACAGCTTATTACTATACAGGAAAAATAATATTCTATACCAGTCTGTAATATACACATAGCTGCATGCATTCTGACTGTTGTGGTGATCTGACTATTTTAGTAAAATACCACCCCTAGCAAATATAGTTATGCTATTCTGATGACTGGGTGAAGACTAGGCTTATATCTCTATGGTTATTTTTCCTTGTGAAAAGGCAGAATAGTATTTTTTTTTTTTTTTTTGTACTCTCTGCCCTGGTATAACAGACTGG
>NW_017728998.1:26496046-26497423 GCF_001723915.1 Gavialis gangeticus | reverse complement strand
CCTCCATTAAATTTGGTAGGCTAGTTTGGGTTGCACAAACAGAGCTGAAGTTTCAAAGCATTAATTCTGGCAAAATGTGAAAAGTTTGTTGTGTCAGGGTTTGTGCCTGTAATATCTCAATGGGTGAAATTCTCCTCTCAGTGACACTAATGTCCTCTTTTTTTTTTTTGTCTTCAGTGAAATTGTGCTCGTATAACTGATCAGACAGTTTAGCCCAAGGGGCTTTTTTGTTTGTTTGCCACAGAAAATAAAAGTATATTCAATTATATGGAAGACATAATGACATACAATACTAGTATGACTACATTAATAACAAACACTGCAGTACAGAAGAAATATTACCTAACTCGATCATGCAATGACAGATGGCAAAGTGATATATTTGCTAACCCTTATTATGAAATAGTGATCTATTTTGTATGTCCAAAATTACATATCTGATGGGAAAACTGTAAAATACAATTTGGGCTTGCATTGTTATGATTAAAAGAAACCAAAAAGAATAATCCTTTTAAAAATGCCCCAAACAAAAAATTTCAATGATATGCTTTAAAAAAAAAAGATGATTATAGCAGTGGGTATAGTTTGTTAAGCTGGGTGGAAACAGTGCTAAATCAACTGCACTAATTTCTTCAAGTTACTACAAGAAGAAGGAAATACACATTGAAAAAAGCATAAAAATATACCTGATAACTGGCTGAACTGCATACTGTAATTGTGTGATGTACAGGGAAGTTTTAAGTACATTATCAAATTTAGAGCTCACCACTTCTAAAGATGAGGCATATAAGAAAATCTTAATCATTGTTTGTAGTATAATTCACTCTTGGGAAGGGTCTTGCATTAATTATTTTAAAACAAATGTTATCCCATTGCTAAAGAAATTGTAGCAGTAACTTGAGGACCTTAAAATACCTTGCAAACATTAATTCAGTTTCTCTCACAACACCAGCTTTTACCTGTTATGCACCATATTCTATTGGGTGAATGATGCATTGCCCTTAAAGACTTGGCTATATGGGGAAGGTAGGATGCAGTGACCCAGGATATGGACTACATTAACTCCGCACATGGTCCCACAGAGTGTACACTAAGATCAAAGTAGCTTACTCCACTTTCAAAGGTACCATTCTTAGGGGATGTGTGCTTGGTGCAAGGCAGCACAGTGTTGAAACAGGCTGTGCTATCTCTGTGTATGTACATTCCCAGACTGGAAGCAGTATAGTTGTGCTAGTATGGCACTCCATACAGACCATTAAACTCTACTAGCTGCTTGAAGGTAAGTCTTCCCATTGTTGGCACTGGATTTATGACCCACATACCTTAGCAGCAGGCATGGCTGGTGAACTCAGACTGGTGGGGCAGTGGAGCGTCCCA
>NW_017728998.1:26487487-26495913 GCF_001723915.1 Gavialis gangeticus | reverse complement strand
GGGGGGGGGGGGGGGGGGGGGGGTGCAGCTGGCCAGACAACCTGGTCAGTAGTGGAGAGGCTGCAAACTAGGGCTGTGCAAAGCTTCGGTCCCTGATTTGATTTGGCAGAGATTCGGCCTAATCTGGTGACCAAATCTCTGAATCCAAATAGAATCAGAGGATCCTTTAATCTCTCCGAATTGAATCTGAACCCGCTGAATCAACTTCAGTCCCAAGTCAGTCCACACACAGCATTACTGAGCTATAATGCCTGCGTGTGTCAAAGCCAGCCTAAACCTGTTTACTGTACAGTCAATTTAATGTGTAGTAAATGCTTGTGTAGACGTGCATACTGTGTATCAGTAAAATTTGCCTATTATTGGATTTAAGCCCTGAGCTTGCAATGACCAGCGTGGAGTCTCCAAAATTTAGGAGGCTCCACTCTGGTCATTGCAAGCTCAGGGCTTAAAGCCAGGCACAGCACAACAGCATAGATATGGTAGGGAAGGCTGTGCAGTGGAGACATCAGTGTGTGCTTTCTTAGGACTGTAGCAGATACATAGTGGTCTTCCTGGATGGAAAAACACTGCTTAATAACCTTCAAGTATAAGCTTTGGTGGCAGCAGGGAAGGACCCAAGCCAGCACTCTAAAAATTGCTTGTGCTCACTCCTTTCTCAAAATTAGGATCCTTTATAGAAAACTCACTTACTTCAGTCTTAAAATATTTCTTGACATCGCAGTCCAGGTTTCCTGTATTGCTTAAAATTAAATTTGTAGGTGTTGGGGTTCAGAGAACACTGGGGTTCAAACAGTTCCATAGACAAATGAGTACATACATTTAAGTTAATGTTTGGCTGCCTCTGAGTTTACTTGGGGACATGATTCCTTTACAGTTGCATTTCTCCTCCCTATCTGTCCTCAGTTCAAGTGTCCCGGGGTGTCTGTACTCTGGCAAACCAGTAGCAGCAACAGTGCTGCTTGCAATCTTGAGGGAATCAGGATGTGTCTTTTTTATTCATAGCTAGTCTTGTCCAACCTGCAGCTTCACTTCTGCTGACACCCATGGAACTGCACTGATGGTTGCGCATGTCTAAAATAGCCAGGGTAGGAGTAGCTGACAGTGCTGCATCACTGATATCAGTGAGATTTATTGTGACAGGCCAGAACCAGTGCAATTTGCCTTCCTGTATTCATCTGTCTTAACTGCCGGTTATTTGTTTTTCTACCATGGAAATTGGTCTTATTTTCTTCCTTGCTGAGTTACTGGGTAGCCCAGAGGAAGGCTAGAATTACCAATCATTTATTATGTAATCATTCCACCAGGAGCTCCCCTTTTTCGAGACATTTTATACCTCTGCACTGACCACTCCAGCTCTCTTCTCATAGTATGTTATGGCTATAAATAGGGAAGAATGGGATTAGCCAATGAATCAAATTACAGAACACTGAAAAGGTCAAAGTGGTGTACTTTACTATCTCTCACAGAATATATGAGGCATTAAAATTCTGACACCTCATTCTCATGAAATAAGCTCTAACAAGCATGGGAAATGGCTCACAAACAAGCAACTCTCAGTTCAGCCTTAAAACTGCAATTGTGTAGTCAGATGCCATACCAGTGAGACTACAAGAAGGATGGGCTGATGAGTTGCAAAAACCATTTGATGCAGTACATGGCTTACTCGGCCACTCCAGTTATCATTTAATCTTTGATGGTAATGACACTGTTTTGAGTGCCAAGATAGATAATCACTTCACTTCTACAGAGCACATGAGTCTTTGCTCAGCAGCTAAACAGGCTTATCTCTCTCGTTGTAATAGCTAGATGGTATATGAAAGCACACTACTCATTCTAGCCTGTATGGAGAGTTTAGGTTATCAAATTGGAAACCATCTTGATATAAGTGATGACATGGATCATAGGACCTTGACATGCCAGCGTGCTAGTGGAATGCAGAGAAGGCACATCCCCAGCTTCAGCAACTGAGTATCTCCTGTCTGTCCTGGAGGCTGTGAATTTCATCTGCCAGCTCAGACACTCAGGTCTTGCCTAGAACTGGGCAATTGCCTTCTTTTCAGTCACTGGTACACTAGTGTAGCTGCGTCTGCACAGCTCTTCTAGTATAGATGGATAGCCTTTTCACATTGAGAATGCCTTCCCTGTTTCAAGGAAAGGTAAATCTCAGTGGGTGCAAATTATGGATGCCTTTATTTCCACCAGTATTTTGCCCCAGTTGCAATTATATTGATAATTGACCATCACTGGCTGAAGCAAGGCAAATGTCTATGACAGATAGAGCTATAAAGCTTTAACACTAAGCTTTTATGCATGTGAAATGAATGTTACCCATGAGACCTACCTTCCAGCTCTCCATCCCAGCTCAGTGCACTCTAATGCCAAGCACAGCACATGCCCAAAAGAAAAAGAGGAATTGCAGTAGTTTCACCAAGCTCGTCCAACATCTGCATAGATCATGCACGTCAGTGGAACTTTTGGCTGCTTTTATCTAATAGCTGAATGAATCACCTATCAGATAAAAGCGCCAAAAAGCCCCATTGAAGCGCCCGATCTATACACACGCTGGGGAGCTGAGTCAAATGCATGCACTGCTTCTTCCAGTAAAGTGCTGGGGTTTGTTTTTTTTTCACATCTGTCAGCAGCTAAGGTTAAGATATGATAAAACGTAGGTACTGTGTATGTTTTTGTTGAGTAGGAAAGAGAATAATATCTTATATAACAGCAATTAAAAGGAAAGATCAGTGAATTTCCAAATAAATTAAAATTATTTCAGAAAATGGTGTTCCCTGCCAAGCAGCATGCCTTCCAATGCTGATGGTCAAGAATCCTGGTTTTATCTAATTAAAAAAAAATCCCAAATTCTCTGATTAAAAAAACACAAAGTCCATGTTTTTCCATGATTAAAATGAAATGCCACTATATATATAATCAGTTGAACATAGTGTTTTATTGATATATTTACCCTATTAAAGAAATCTGGAAGCCTATCAGTACATTAATCAGCACAATAAAATATATTCTAAATACAAATATGTTTTGATGTTTGATTTTGGTTTTATTATCATGGAAAATCAGAGCTTCCTCTGCCCCCTTTGCTCACCAAAATATGGATCCAGCTGCTGCTATAGTGTGTCATCCCAGCCCTGGTGGATGTGGCCCCCCATCTGCCCCCCACCCTACACAGACTCAGGACTCCAGCAGGAAAAAGGGGCAGGGGGTCCTTCAGGGCAGCAGGGAGCTGTATGTCTGGGCCACTGGGGACCAGTGCCCATGCTCTGAGGGGCAGGGGCAGCCACATGCAGCTGAGAAGTGCTTCCAGGGGGGAGGGGAGGGGAGAGACGTCAGGCCAGGCCAGGCCGGGTCATCTGGTGTGGGAGCCTCAGCCCAGGGCAGGGCACACCCAGTCACCCTCCCCCTGCTCCCCCTAGCACCAAGCATCCCCTTGGAGGCTGGAAGGCTGCCAGCCTGCAAGGGAAAACCCATGGTTTCCTGTGTTTTTCTCCTTTAAGGGAGAAAATGTAGGTTTTTCTCTTTTAAAGGGGAAAATGTGGGTTTTTCTGCATTTTTTCATGGTGAATAGAAAACCTGGATCCCTGCTGATGTGCATAGGTAACCTTGCTGCTGTTAATCAAAGCATTGGACAATATTTGCTATTTTTCTTCTCAAAGAACAGGCTCCAGAATTTTAATGTTACTGAGAATTTCTTTTTCTTTCCTTCTTTTTTTGACTTTTCATTAATAGCCCAATTGTGAGGGCTGATCAGGAGACCCTTGATACTTGTCTCTGTGCTTTTGAATGGCCCCTGCCAAGGGATGGATGGAAGCTCCTTATTTCTGTTTCTTCCTAACACTTATGAATTGGGATTGACTTCATCTGATGATTCTGGGGAGCCCCATGAGCACTGAATTTAACTATCAGACAGTGCTATAATATGCATCTCTGGGATGTGCCAGCTCCTTAGCATGGTCAGAATTGTCATGCGTCTCCACAGAAGTAAATACCAATAGAGGTTTTATTGTATTTGGTTTAAATTACTGCAACAAGTCAATTATCTTTAATCTGATTGTCTCCCCATGCTATTTTGCTTTATCTGGAAGATGCTCAATGAGATTCATATGGATCAGAGTAGGAAAGGCACCTCTATCATTTAGAGGTCAGACAACTAAAACTTATCCTGGACTTACAATTGCACTTTTAATATTCCACAAGTGAGCTACCTTCCTTCTGCTCTCACAGCTTATTTGCAGCCCTTACTGCTAACCTGAGTTATGTATTGAAGGCTTTTAGTAAAAAGTGCCTCGGATGGCCAAATAAATAGAAATGTAATTGAAAAACATGCAAAATAAATCTGTTTAAAACCATACCCAATTAGCTGGAGCCAGGATCTGAGAGGAAATGAAGCAGAAATATCCAAAACAAAAATGCCTGCGATGAACTCCTCTCCTGTGATTGTCAGCAACACTGCTTTTGCAAATGTGAAGCAACAACACAACACAAGCAGTGTGGAGGCACAACTCCAGACTGTGTTGTAGCAAAGAGATCTGTTCCATTAATTGTTACCAGTGAAGAGTTTCCAGTGCTGCTCTTTTCTTTGCTACATGAAGTGTTGTGCTGGAATGTTTATGTGACACATTTATTAACTCTAGGCTAGGTGCTCATTACACTGGTAGCACTTCACTAATAGTTTCTTAGAGTGTGGACACTTATTCTCTAATAAGGAGCTTAAACGTGCAATTACAAGCATACAGTGCTATTATGCTACAACCTGGCCCCTCTATCAGAAATAACCCTGGATGAAACTGGGTTAGTCCTGCATGCATAATTTTAAGTTGGTCAGCACAGCAGCATCCCACAGAACTTAGTTTCCTGTCCCCTGAAGTTCTTTCATTTCCATACAGAATACTCTGATTAACCTTGATCAGAAGGGGCTTTGGGATTGTTGCTCCCCAGCCCCTAGCAGTAAGGCACTGGCACAGTATTGCCCTCAGCAACTATTGGGACAGTTTTGGTGGGAGGGGACTGTACATCTGTATGCTGCAGATATAGGTCAAATGTAACATGCTTCAAATTCTGCTTTCATTTGAAGTGCTTTTAATGTACATCTGCCATGTCCTTTCAGAATCCGTAATACCTCATGTGCTTCTTTTTTTGCATAATGTACTTTTGGTTATAATCATACTAATCATGGCCATATATGGGTTTACTTTTCCAAGAGCTCTAAAAGCATTAGCTAATGCTCACATTTCTGAGAGTCAAGCAAGCAGTATTATTTGATTCGGGAAACTGAAACACTGAAGTAACTGACTTGTCCAAACTGTAGACAGAGGTGGAACTAGATCTTGGGAGTTCCTGGCATGTGGCCACGAGCATGCTGCTGTTTTGTATAGCAGGGTTCTGAGTTGGCTCCACATCTCAGTTCAGCCCCTTCAAGGGCCTGATTCAATACAAAGTGAAGCAAACTGGAAAGTTTTCATTAACTTCCCAGTGATGGCTTCAGTCTTAATACAAAACTTGTCATCATTGCTGTGGCCATTTTGACTAGTGTAACTTCTACGCTCATTCGAGCATGAGCAAAAATGTCGTGGAGCTGTTGTTGCGTGGAACTTTGTGGACGATGTACTATGTGACGAGCACAAGTCTCTGCATGGGGGTGGGGGGCATTTCAGTGGTAGTAAAGTTGGATGAAAAGTGGGTTTTTCAGTTTGGTAGCCACAGGAGAGACAGAAGTGTCATGGCTGGTTGGCAGAGTTGGTTTTATGTTGCTTTTTGACCAGTGGTATCAAAAGTGTTGAAATGTTTTGACTTTTTCATCTTTTTTGTCCCATTTATTTTGGATGAAACTGTTTGACAACATGAATTGTAATCAAAATGTTAAATTGTTATGGTCATAATAATACATAGATGACAAATTAAAATTCATGTCATTGCCCTTCTGTTCTCTTGGAGGGACTTCTGCCAGTCACAACAGCATGAACTGATTGGGTATTTGCACTTACAGATACCTAGATACTTCAGTGTCTTTTTCGCACAGTACCTGGACACAGTTGGGAAGTTTTGCTTTCATGTAAGATGCTCATCTTGCTTTTTAAAATGTTGACAAGTTAGATCACAGTGTCAAACTCATCCAGCCCCACAGACCAGATGAGTAGTTCAGGGCCGGTCCACAGGCCATATCGGGCCCACACACTGACAGCATGTAGGTTGATCCAATGAGAATGCCTGGCACAGTATGTGCCCTAGACCAGCCCCTCATGCCACATGCAGCATGCACCCTGGACCAGTCACATGCCCCACATGGAGCATGTGCTTTGGACTGACTCTGTGTACCATGTGCAGTGCATGCAGTGGCTCTGACCCCAGCCCTAGCCCCATGCAAACAGCACTTGGGGCATACCTCATACAGCATATGGTTTCAGTCCAAGAGCCATGGGCAGCATGATGGGCCAAATGATAGGGCTCTGTGGGTTGGATTTGGCTCACAAACCTATCTTTGACACCTCTACATTAAATTATTATTATTCTGTATTTCCCATCATTGCTTGCTAATAAAATGATGTAAGAACCTTCATCCCAAGAATCAAAAGGCTTCTGAGGATAGTGACACACTGTAGGATTGCCACTTTCTTTATAAAGTTCATATGACTGCACATTTACAATGAATTAATTTATATTAGTGAATTAAACTGTATGAATTCTAATGAATACAGACATTGCCATCTCCTTTGTGAAAGGTCTATCATATCATAAACTCATAATTAAAAAAGATCATGTACACTGCCATTGACCTTTGTGCCTTTACTCTTTTTATTTAATGCTCAATTATTCTTTGAAGAAAGCTGCTTTAAGCAATGCCAGGATGAAAATAAAGTAGAATGGAAAATGTCATGAATATTTACAAGTGCATTTCCTTTTTGTTGCCATAGTTTGTTTGTGGCTTGCTATCTAAAGCCCCTTAAAGGAGAGAATAAATACACTTTCTAGCACTGCTATTCCAGTCATTAAAGTTATCTGCTGATATCACTCAGATGCTGCTTGCATGCAACAGTCTGTTTTTCACCCCTCTAAAACCATATCCAGAAGGATTTTAAAAGGCCATGATAAGGAGAAGTCATCTTTTTAGCTCTTGTTCCAAAGACTTTTTAAAGATCACTGCAGCAAGTCTCAGACTGAGAGCACATCGTATTACTCTCTGTTTAATGGCCTAGCACTGTTTGCTTCTTAAGGGTAGTTGTAGCCTCAGCTCCACCTGATTACCAGAAGAATGATTAAAGAAGAAATCTGTAAAATATATGCTACTGTAGGGGCCCAATTTTATATTTAAGAAACTAAAATACCAAGAGCAGTTGTTTTGTAGACTTTGAGCAAATTGATATGGAAAAGGTATCTCAGACCAGGCATATGTTTAGATGATACAGGTTGTAGCTGTGTTGGTCTACAGACAAAAGGCATCAGAACTCATGGTAGAGGTGATATCTTTTATTAGACCAACTAGATATTTGCAAAAAAAATTCTTCTTCAGGCATAGGAGTATGTTTAAATGAGTAATCTCACGTAATGGTCATCACTGTCTTTTGGACTTTCTGCTGTGGCGTCTGCTGTCTTTTTAACAGGCTGGTTTGCGTCAGTTTGGACATGTAGCCCTCACAGACTTCACTGAAAGGAGCACTGGACCTGGACTCTTGGTGGCCCTGGGAAAACTTTTAGTATTGCACCCCCCTTCACCAGAGATAATGATAATAATAATTTAGTAATTACCATTTTCAGGCCCCCTTTCTATCCCGGCCCTGGGCGGCTGTCCAGTTCACCCGTGCCTGTGTCTGGCCCTGATTGAAAGGAAGGTTTCTGTTCATTAAGTCCTTCATCAGTAATTAAGGCTAAGCTAGTAGAAATTCTGGGAGATGGCATAAGTCCTGTAAAGAGCATTTAAAACCCTTTATGATATAGAATAAAGAAAGAAAGTCTACATGGAAAGAATCATTATGTAAAGAAACTTTGTTTATAATGCGAGAACTGCCTATGTTAACTGTTGCTCTTCTGATATCTAATACTTCAAATGAGAGAGACTAAAAACTGTATCTCAAAAGGAAGCTTAGTCAATTAAAGGTTTTACAGGCACCCCAAAAACTTGCTTTCCCCTCAGAAACCTAAACTGGATGTTAATATGGGTTGCATACAAAGATGGTAAGTTCTCTGAATTTATCTGAAACAGCAGTTTGGAAAATTACTTTAATTGAGAGAAATGAGCAAATCTGATGAAAGCTACCAGCACTGAGTAGGAGAAGCATTCTTGTTAACAAAAGTATAAGATTCATTGAGTACCTCTTGCTTGGCTGTCTAGGAAAGAAGGGATATTAAGTTCTCTTAACTTCCAAAAAGAACCAAATATAGTGAGGAAACCCCCCCCCCCCCCAAATTTTAGGAAAAAA
>NW_017728998.1:26484883-26487296 GCF_001723915.1 Gavialis gangeticus | reverse complement strand
AACCCCCCCCCCCCCCCAAATTTTCAGGAACATAAGAAGAAGAGTCAAGATGGGGATGCTCTTGTTTTAGCCAAAGTTGTCAGAAAGTTATAATTCTAAAAAATCATAACATCTAGGATTTGAGAAGAAATAACCTGTTTCTTGATAATGAGCTTTTGGTTATATGTTTCGTTTCACCTGATTTCTCATGCACTTGAAGCTCCTGAATGTCATTTGAACTGGGGCACTGAAGTGTTTTTCTGGTGCTCAGTATGTGAACTCTTCTTTATGCCCAGTTCAGGAAAAAGGACAGGAAGAACTACCTGACATAAAACTGGTCACTGTTCAACTTGGTGGTTAAGTGCCCAGTGGCTGCAACAGCATAAGATGAAGTCCAGACATTGGGAGTTACAGAGAGTTCATTTTGGGGCTGTGATGAGGCCCTTCTAGCAGCTTACCTGGGCTGGAGTGGATTGGCAAAGTTGGCTTAACCAGCCTGCAAGGGAAACCTCCACCATACGGTGAGCACAGACATTCTTAGCCCGCTCTTTATTCCCTTGGAGTACACGGCATTGACTGGAGGAGGACTTGAGAAGGAGTGTGTAAGGGTAGGAGAGGATGTTGGGGATGGTCCTGCTTGGAGCAGGGGCTTGGACTAGATGACCTCCTGAGGTCCTATCCAGCCCTAATTTGCTGTGATATTATGAAGTGGACATAGAAGGTGGCTGCTGTTTGGTGTAATCCATGTGAGCTGAAGCAGTTCAAAGGCATTGGTGATATAATCTAGCTGATGTGGAGCCACTTTCTTCTCCTTTCTCAAGGCGGCTCCTCAGTGCTATGTTTTCTCTGAGCCATAAGACTGAATATGGCCCTGAAGGTAGAGGGTGGATATGTTCCTTAGATGAGGAAGTTTGTTCATTGCTCTCATGTCCTAGGTTTGTACTGATAAGGAATTTCTCTTGCTGAGCAGGCTATATTGTGTTTTATTTCTCCTCAATCATCCCCTAATTCCCCACTATTAACCATATTGATGCCTCCCTATCAACCCTAGGAAATGTGTCCTGCTTCTTAGATCAGTGATTCACCTATTTCACTGTTACAGAGTAGGCAGATTGGACCCAAGTCTACATGATGGGAGCTGAAGGCACCTGCATTTGCCAGATGGGGGACTAGTTCAGTTTCCATTCAGAACTGGTAGCAGCATCAGCTCCTGAGGCAATGTAAGGTGTCCTGTAGTTGAACTGGCTATACAGTTTTGAAGGGGTAATGCTGTCTACTACAAATACTCTTAATTAATATTGCTCTGAAAGTGCCAAGCAATACAATATTTTAATATCTTGCCAATTTGTATCGTGTCACTGTAAGTGCCACAGGCCAGGAACTGAGCCATGAATTCTATGACAGCCTCAAGATCTACAAGCTAGTTGCATACTTGCACTATATCAAGCCATTTTGTCTCCAGCATGGACTTTACTTATTTATGAAGCATTATCATAAATTCTCTTCAGTCAATAAAAACGGTGGACATGTCACTGACCTTTGCATAGCGGGCCCTTGTAGTTCATCGTTTGTGTGTTCTTCTTTGGCAACTGCATTGTACATCTTGCAGAAAGGTAATGGAAAACGATATTAATTTTTCAGTGCCCATTTCCTTGCTGTGAACTTGCCAGGTAAAGTGTCTTGTGGACCAGACTAGAAAAAAAATTGGCCTAAATTTAGACCTATACCAAAGATGAATTAAGCTGTTTTAAATGAACAGCTGGCACATTATTTATTTAAAAATTAATCTTCTTATGTTACTCAACTCTTATTCAGATGCTGTGCTTCTCCTTCTATCCTCCCCAGTAAATCTAACTGATTGTAGCAAACAAGATGTGCTTGTTATACATTCTATAACACAGAGCAAAAACCTGACACTGTGTCAAAACCACTGTCATCAGGATGCATAATCAGGCAGGTGCAGAAAGGGGGAGGAGGGAAGCGTATCCAAGAGCAATTTCTTCCTGTCTTTTTAATTTTGCTCTTGACTCTTTCAAATTTTTTAATAATTTCTGAGGATAAATTAGTTAACATATCACTGCCATTCTGTGTTTACTCTAAAACACCTAACTTAGAGAAGCTTGGATGAAATTTTCTGCTAATCAGATTATGATAGTAAACAATATAGCAGTAAATAATTAGATAATAATTTGGATAGACATAATTGTGCGTGATATTTTTCATTTGAGATAAAAACTGGAAATGCCTACTAGTATTCATGTACTTCAGAGCTGCTCAACATTCTTAGTATTTTTTACCCTTATATCAAATGTTCTTCACTGACAAACTGGGTAGGCAAGAGCTGGAGTCATACAATTTTTTATTTAGCTTGCAGACACTAAACACAAGCTGATATTGGCGACCAGGGTGGATGGCTAGAGACCCTCTGGGTTAA
>NW_017728998.1:26475637-26479958 GCF_001723915.1 Gavialis gangeticus | reverse complement strand
GGGGCTGAACCCTTTGTGTGGGGGCTGAACCCCCTGTTGAGGGGCCATAGCCATTGTGTGGGGGGATGAACCCTCTGTTGGGGGGCCAAATCCCTTGTGTAGGGGCTGATTCCCCTGTTGGGGGGCTGTAGCCCTTGTGTGAGGGACGAACCCCTTGTGTGGGGGCCATTGCCCTGTGGGAGGGCAGCAAAATATGTATTCATGAATTCATGAAACCTGTATTTAGAGTTTACTTTATTATTATGATAAAAGACTTGCTTTAACACTGTAGATATATCAATAAAACATTGTCCAACTGATCGCTGCCTCTGTCTCACTTTCTCTTTCTCTCTCTTTATAGTGATCATTTGTTTTGTGGAGGAACATGGATTTGGGGGTACTTTACAAAATGACTTTGGGATTTTTTTTATCAGGGATTTTTCAGTTTTCCAATAGGGAACACGAGAATTCCTGCTAGGGAGGCCAGTGGCAGGATCCTGCATGCTCAGAGCTGGCACCTTGGACCCATCTGGCTGTGGCTGACCTCTTGGCCAAATGGGGCCAGGAGGACATGGTTTGACAGTTCAAAGCAGGCCACCACACCCAGAACATCTTCCGAGTGATAGCTGCCCAGATGCCCGGGCAGGGGCACACATGGCAGTAGTGTTGCACAAAGCCCAACCCTGCAACCGCAGTCCACTGGCAGCGGGACCAGAGGGGCAGATGACTCTACTGGCTCTACAGTCCCCATCTGAGTCTGGCAGGTGCACAGGTCACAGCCAGGCAGCAGCCCCCACTGCCAGACTGTTGCAGTGTTTAGACAGTGCAGGGAACTCTCAGGGCTGCTTCAGCAGTCCAGCTGGCACAAAGGGTAGTGTCTCCAGGCACTAATTGGCTGGGCCCCAAAAGCTCCTGAGAGCTAGTAGCCCTGAGCTACTTGCCAGGGCAGCTTTTTATAATGCTGGGGCCAGGACAGGGCAGCTTTATATACTGTTGGGGACAGCACAGGTGCTGGCCCTGGGCTCTAGGTCCCCTGGCTAGATCTGGGAGGAGCCAGGCAGGGTTATTTTGCCCCAAGTGGCACAATTTGCTCCGCAATGAAGTGCATGTCTGAGCACGTGCGCTGAAGCAAAAAGCCCCTGCTCAAACTTTGCACCACTTCTATATGAGCTGTTGCAAGTGCATGTGCTTGCATGTGTGGACATGCCCCATGTGTCCAAGTGAATTGAACTTCAATTTCATTACAGAATAGCTCAGCTGAATACTCTGTGTTCTACCAAACACAAAATACCAGAAGTTTAGTTCACTGAATATGTAATATTAATTATAAGTATAATATTTGTTCCTCAAAATATTGACCCTAGTTATATTGTCCATTACTACTTTTTATATTCAAAGAGCTATACAGATAGAAAGCTGTTTGTCTTAATTTGTAGAGGTTTTAAAATGAATTTCTATCCCTAGCATAACATGTATTATTAGAATTTATCAGATTTTTAAAATTATTTGAATGCAATGTTTTCCCCCCAAATTCCAGATTGTGTCCTGTACCCCAAAATGTCATCAACTTTTGACTTTCCTGAACTAACATCCTGCCTTGGAAAGGGGAATATCCTAGAGAGTGAGGTCAGTGTTCTCTTTTTTCAATGGTCTTTCCCCTCTATCTGATTCATGGGGGAGATAGGACTGCTAAGTAGTTCTGAAAATTAAAGCACTAGCTGCTTGATGTTCTCAGTGTGACAGGAAGGAACCATTACTAGAGATGCCAGCATCATAGCCAAGACCATGCAGTAGCATAACTAAGATGGGATGAGTAGGGCATCAGCCTTGGGCATTGAATTAGATGGTGCTTCAGAATGGTGGCCCCCTGGGGAGCCTGCACAGCAGCTGGCTCAGTGTTTGTCACTCCCCTCTCCCCTCTGGCACTGCATCACAATCCCCAATTTCCTCCCTTCCCCAGCTGTCTGGCATCTCTGTCCAAGCCTCTGAGATCACAAATCTCTTTTTCCTAGTTCAGGCAAATTAAAAACCTCATTCTTCCCCAGCTTTGCACCTTGTACATTTTTTTAGGACACTGCCACTTGTGCCATGGCCAAAACTTGCAGCAACTTTGGACAGCTCTTCCTACTTTGTGACCAAAATACCAAGTTGTTATCCAGTTGGGTCATTCAGGTTCTTATGGTGAATAAACAGTGACACAACAGCAAATAAGAATTTGGGTGCAATCTAAAAAAGTCTATTATATTGCTACTTATATTTATACTGCATGCTTCAAGGATATCTCCATGAGGGAATTCTTTGTATTCGCTGAGGAAACCATAAACACGCAGGGATTTGGCTTCCACTATACATTCTTAAGAAAATGTTCTCTTTTCTGGCTTTTTCAAGGAAAAAAAATTACACTTCTGCGCGTCTTGTGAGACAACTTTGTAACAGACCAAGATTAATGGTTTGCTGTTTTAATGGAAAATTAACTGATGTGAATCTAGTCCATCATTTTTTAAAGAAATCTTTATCTGGACAGATTATGCCTGGTGATTTGGGGGAGAGGGTGTGCATCCACAAGAACTGTAATATGACTATACTTTCAGCCAAAACCTGCTTTTTTTTTTTAATTTCACAGCTTCATTCATTTAAGCCCCTTGGAAATAAGAAATGCTGAGTTGAGTTAGTTTAGTTATTGGGGAGAAGCATCTGTTCACCTTATGTTCACATTCCAATATTCCATTCATGGCAGTAAATGAATGGCACTGACAAAACCTTGTACCTCTGAGTGCAGGGTTATGATGGAGACAGCATTTACCTGGGCACTGTAACTGCATGCTTTTGTTTCCCCCTGTTAATTTCTGTGCAATATGTTCTTTTTTTAATTAAGGGGTAAATTCTTCTAGGTATATTTAGGTATATCAAGTAGATGAAACATAATCTAGCTAAATTGTTTGAATATTAACTATATATAAACATTATATTAATAGTACAGATGATAAGCTATAAGAGTTGTTATATGTTATTTCCTTTGTAAATATATAACTCCAACTTCATACAGTTCCTGTGTATTACTCCAGTGCTGGAGTTTTGTGTCTATATTAGCCTGAATAATTTAAAAAAGCAAGGGGATGGCATTAAAAGTGCTTACAAGGGCTCACCAAATTTGAATAAACCAAAGAACAAATGTCTGTATTTCAAAATGTTGCAAGATTTCTCTTTAAAACAGGACTGTTTTCACACAATCACAGAATACCTTGCTTTTCTATTTCATTCATTTGCTAGCACTTTAAAAAGCAAATTATGAACATATTATGATGCCATTCCAAACATTAAAAAAACAAGCTATTTTAAAAGTAACCCTTCTTATTTAAGAGATTAGGAACCTTGTGCAACCATAAACCATTTATGAGCTTTTCTCTGCCACCATGATGAGTAATTTTGTTCAGGAAAGCTGAGATGCTCATATTACAAGAGAGTCTTGGCAATTTGGTTTATCACCTAATGCCGAGAGACTTATAGGTTTAAAGCCATTTGGCAGCAATGACTGCACCTAGCTGTGGAGAGCATCTGGATTTTGCTGTGTCTGCATAGTAGTGAGTGAGGCAGACAGAATCTGTGATTTATTTCTGTAGACTGATGACCAGATACACCGGCTGACAAGCTCAGATCAAATCCAAACACCAATTTACATAAGTATGTACCCAAAGTCCTTTTTTACATAAGTATGTACCCAAAGCCAGGTCAAAGTCATATGCGACATTTGCTAATCATTCCAGGCAGCTTGGAGGAGACAGGTCACTCCTTTTTCATACATTCCTACCTTGCAGGAGTTTATCCTATTTTTTACAGTCCCAAACCAAATTAGTGATGTGTCAGGCTTTACTTGCATTTGGGAACTTAAGGGACACAATTTTGTCTCATCTGAGGTCCTAAATCAGTAGAAACACTACAGTAATCCCTAAATGATGATGCCTAAGCTAATGAATGGAGCAGGATGTGGTAGAAATATGATTAAAGCTCTAGTTGACTTTGTCTTAGAGGTTGAATAATGGGAAAAGGATTCAGCTCACAATTTAAAAACCCAGCTGTGGTCACCAGAAGCTATTACTCTGTCATGTTCTTTGGTAGCTTATGTATAATGTAGTTGTGATCTTGGTTTAAGTTTAATTTTAGAGTCACTTAGTAGCATTAACATACCCTGTGAGTTCATTCTTCTTTCATTCTCACCTTGAAGTTAATCCCAATTTGTTTATCATAGGTCATTTTGCCTCCTACCATAGGATTTCTGAAAATGTAAGATAAGCTTCCCTAAACTGTTAGAGCCATTGGGAAAATAAGGGGAAACATTATTACA
>NW_017728998.1:26461095-26470637 GCF_001723915.1 Gavialis gangeticus | reverse complement strand
CCTCTCTGCTGCTTCCCATCTTCTGGTCTCCTCTCTGGGCTTGAGCCCATAGTTGTTAGTTACAGGAAGCTGCTTTGCAGCTCTTCTTCTCATTCACCCCCCTCATTATTTCTCCTTCCTGGTCTTCAGCCCCTGCATTTTCTTTCTTTCCCTAGCCAGTCTCTCTGGTTCTTTCTCTTGTTTCATCTTCACTTCTTTTGTATAATGTAGTTGTGATCTTGGTTTAAGTTTAATTTTAGAGTCACTTAGTAGCATTAACATACCCTGTGAGTTCATTCTTCTTTCATTCTCACCTTGAAGTTAATCCCAATTTGTTTATCATAGGTCATTTTGCCTCCTACCATAGGATTTCTGAAAATGTAAGATAAGCTTCCCTAAACTGTTAGAGCCATTGGGAAAATAAGGGGAAACATTATTACAATTTTGTATGTAATCTCTTAAACATGTGTCTTTTTATTGCATTTCTTTTGTTATGTGCTAGATGTGATCTGTTGCCAATTTTTCGAAGTCAAGTACTCTTGTCAGTACAAAACTCTCCTGAGATAGGTATGAGAGTTATAATTTCCTATAAAATTAACAGAATCTGTTGTATGCATCAAAGGTGGTAAGGGGAGAGGAAATGAAAAGGCATATTTTTTCCAAGCCTTCCAAGTTAACACATCCATCTTTAAGCCCACCCTGTGAGCTAAACTTGCTGATACAACTGGGAAAGTTACTAACGAATTAGTCTTTTCAGATATTAATGTTAGAAGCCAGTTCTTATGCCTCGAGAAACCTACTGTCAGCTTCTAGGTAAAGAAGTATCCAGAAAAGAAAAGGAAAATAACTTCCTGTAGGACACCAAATACAGTATGAAGATGAACAAGAAAGTTGGGCAGCTCTTAAAATGACAACTATAAAAAGATGCTATGGCATTGCACCCACTTCGTAATTAGTCTTTGCTGCAAACTCCTTCTGTAACCAATTACAAAAGAAGATGGTAATATTGAAATCTAAGTGATGAGTGAAATCTGTTGGAAGTATGTCCCTTAGGATTGGACATAGAGAGTGAGTCTACATCACCTCTAGACTGTGCTAGGGAGTAACTCACTGACTCATAAGAGTCTGCTCTGTATATGAGCTGTAACCTGAAGTGGATCTTAAAATCATCTTAGGCCATGCCCACACATGCAGGCACATGCACTTGCAGCAGCTCAAATAGGAGCAGCACAAATTTGTGCTGGAGATTTATGCCTTGGCACATGTGCCTGAACATGCACTTTGGTGTGGGGCAAGTTGTGCCACTTGGGGCAAACTGACCCTGCCCAGATCCTCCTACAGCCAGGGGGAGCTGAAGGCTGGGGCCAGCACCTGTGCTGGCCTCAGCACTATAAAAAGCTACCCTGATGAGCAGCTTGGGACTAGTTGTCCTCAGGAGCTTCTGAGGCCTGGCCAGTTGGTATCTGGGGACACTAGCCCCCTGTGCCAGCTGGACTGATGCAGCAGCCCTGACCTACAGTGGCCCCTGCACACTCTACCCACTGCAGCAGTCTGGCAGGGGGCACTGCTGCCTGGCTGTCACCTGCTGCCACCTGCAGCAGCATCCATGCTCTTGGACCTACGGCCCCATGGCTACACACCTGCCAGACATGGATGGGGACTGCATGGCTGCCTGGGCTCTGGTACAGGCACTGCAGCAGAGCTGTGGCTACACAGCAGCACCACTACAACCAGACAGCACAGTCTGGGGCCAGAGTCTGCTGCCTAGTTCAGGGCTGTGAGTATCAGCTGGCCCTGCTGGGGAGGACCACATCCATCATGCCAGCCCCTGCTGGCTGAAGGAGCGCTGGTGGAGCCTGGCCACCCGCCTGGAGGCAGCACCACAACACATACCCCACGTCATCACTGTAATGTGTGCCTTCCATAATGTGTGCAAGTCCCGGGGAGAGGTCTTTGAGCCCCAGTGGATGGAGGAGGCTTGTTGTATATCACAAAACATCCAGTGGCAGCTGAAGCAAACCTGGCCAGCCAGGCACAGTGCCACAGGCGAGGACTACCCCCTTCAGCAGTGGCACGTGGAAGCCAGAGTGCAGGATGCAATTACCACCCACCTGCTGCTCCCCCCACTAAGTAGGGCAATGGACCTCTTACCACCAGTACCAGGCCACCACTGCCAGGCCAACTGTATCTTTGGGAGTGCTCCAAGCTGTGAGAGCTTAACTGGAGCAAAGGCACTGTTTATCCCCTTTGGAGGAGGCAGTCATCTCTGGCTGACTGGCTTTTGCCTCAACGAGTACCTTTACTGAAGAGACTGTCTGCTGTGCTGCTTGGAACTGGGGGTTGTGCTCATTTCCCCACAAAAGGAGGTAAAGCCCCTCTATTAGGATCAAAACTGGGTGCTTGCTCCTTGAGTCAGGCCATTGACAAGTAGGGAGAGTAAAGAACTGAAAGGTTGGGATCATCGGAGTTGGAAGGAGATGTGTCTTCTCTCCTGCTGTAGAAGCCATGCCTAGGCTGGCTTCAAGGAGTGTTCTCAGAGACCAGAAAAGGTGATGGTGGCCCTGAGTAAGTATCCTCCTATTCCCTTTCCCCCGTGCCCAGAGGGCACTCTGTGCCATCGAGGTAAAACACTTGATAGAGTAGGTATTTACCAATCACAGCCTGTTTTTGTTTATAGCCACCACCTATATGTTGTAATATGAAGAGTGCAATCATTTGACAACCTGAAAATGCAAATTATACAGACAAACAATCAAAGAATAATACCAAATTTGGAAGGCATTTACACAAAAAAACCCACAGTATTCTGTGAAATACTATGATGAAGTTCATAATTATAATATACCCCCTAAAGATCACATGCTGTTTTCTCTCCTTCATGACTTGCAAAATGATTGGATTTGCTTATGCTTTTTTAAAGATGCATTTGAATGCTCTTCTGAAGCTATTCCAGGTTCAGCAATTGATTTCAAAGGGTAAGTGGATAGGTTTGTTATACTTTTAACCTCGGTTTTGTCCTAGGATTTTGTGGAAATATTTTAATGCAAATAACTTTAAAACAATTGCATGATAAGGTTGAAAAGAGTTGAAAAGCTGCTGCAGACTGGGCCAAATTTTTAGATAGAATCAATATATTTCATTTTACTGAAGATCTCAAGGTTTTTGATAGAAGTTTTACACAAAGTAAAGCTTTGGCTAAAGATTAACAGGAAAAGCAAGAGGGAGACAAACTTTACAAGTAAAAACTGTGGCACCATGGAAGGAAGAAAAGCTGGGAGAAGAAATGAAACAAGTGCAAGTTGATCAACAGTGTGATGTATTTTATCACATTACAGTCTGAAGCATCTTTTAGCTTTAAGCCTTCAGAAAGCTCACAGTTGATTTAAATGTGGTGTAAAAAGTTATTTGGGAAAGAATCTTCTTTATAAAGCAAGCATGCAACCACAGTAAATGTTTTTACCAAAAGTTCACTGGGTACACACTTGTCACCTCTATTGTAAGTATTTCTGAAAACAAACTGTTGTCATAGATGAAAATGAAGATTTTATGTTTCACAGAACTTGCACAAACCTGTAGAAGGCAACTCACATCCACTATAGATCCAATTTTGCCTCTCATTACGTATGTGGTACTCCTTTGACTTGAGTGGTAGTACCCATGTATCACTGGAAAGAAGTTGGCCTTCTAGCCATATTTTCTGCATGGATTGTTAATACTTTAAACTTCTGTAATATCACTTCCCATAATAAATTAGTAGTGTGGTTTTCCAGCCCAGCAATTCAAGATACACCTAATCAATTCTCGTCTTGGCTAGATACCCTGTTTGTTCCATAATGCTTCCTTTCTCCTTCCTCTTATGTCTCCCCACCATCATAGGTAGTTGAGCATGGGTTGTAGGATATTGGTATGTTCCCTAGAATCTAGAGTTTTCTATATTTTAGCTCATTGTTTTCACAAACATTTCACACAAACTTGGATGTTGCTACTGAATAACCTTTCCTTACTTAGTCCAACCCATATCTTGCCTAATATGCATTCTGGTTTATAATTTCAGTTAATATTGCCTAAACATTTTTTGGCATTAAGGATCATAGAACTATCGTAGAGAAAATAACTTTTTCTCCATTGATACAACATATATTATTCTATATTTTCAATTTAACTAAACATTAATTAAAATTAATTTCAGTTGCTTAGTGTGAATAGCATATAACTGGATTCATTTATAGAAATATGTTTCAGTGTTACTGTGAAAGCTTCTCTTTAGAAGTCGGCTTATTCTGGAACTTTGGTATCACCTGGTGTTGCACAGATATTCTGGTTAGGGTTGCTGAGATAATGCAAGGATTCCTGGCAACCACTCTGAACCTCAGGCCACCAGACAAAGACACTTTTCATCTGAACATACAGACTTAGAGGATTTTAAAAGCATTCTGTTTTGCACTAAGCCAGTTGAAGGTTTTCTCATTGAGCAAAGCTAGGCCAGCATTTGAGTTCATCTGAATAGCTCATGTATTTGGTTTTAAAACCCAGGATTCACATTCAATTTTTGGACTTATATTTAATAAATGTCTAATATAAGGCCTGATTTTCAAAAGTGCTCCCAACTAATTCCAACCACCCCATTGTGAAGTACATACTTATTGAAAAAGCTAAGGAATGGAAGCCTAGAACCCTTGAGGTCTAATTTTGGCTTAGCATTGTTGGTATGTTGGCATGTGGCAAGACACTTCTTTCATTTACAGTGTCAATCCTTGTCTATGCAAGGCAAAGAACTTATGCTAAAGACTATCCACAAATAGCTAGCTTCCTTCTATTCCAGCTATTTGTGGATAGCCATTGGCATAACTTCTTTGATGCAAGCTCCCAGAACAGGCAAGTAATCACATGGATAGAGCTTATTCTATGTTTAAGTATAGTGAGACATAGCACCTTGTCTGTCCACTCTGGTGTAGTGACCTGAGCTTGAGGCAAATTCTGAGTGCAAACAACACCTTGGTCAGCATCCAAAGGTGATGTTACATGTTATACTTGGACCGTACTAAATCTCTGGAAATTTATGTGGTGCTAAAGTGAGAATGTGCTAATCGGCAGTCACAAGTTAAGAGTTAATACCATTTCTTGCTTGCATGGCTCTGAAATGCCACTAGAGAGCTGGAGAGCAGGGCTGTGGCTAGAAGCCACCTGGACTCTCTGAGGGCAGGGAGAGGGCTAGGAGCAATGTATCATGGGATGCTGAAGGACTGTAGAGTGCTTGTTTTATCTTCATGGAGCAGACTGAAGTTACCCTAATGTGAGCTAGGTAGCATGCCCTAGAGTTAAGCCTCACCTAGTAGTGTAACTTTAAGATGCTCACAGGGTACGTAGCATGAGCTAATGAGCTTTAACGTGTGTATGCTTGCATTCTGCGTGCCTTTAATATGGTCTGAATGTAACATATAACTTCACCCTAACATTTTCCAGTTTCTGTTTTTTCTTTCATTCTCCCAGACCCAGGATGCTTTGTATCTTTCTTATACAAATATAAAGATCCTCAACTAGTGAATTTGGGTTGCTATTACTCAGTCTTCTTTCAAGTACTCTTCCTCAGTATTTTATGTTCCCTTCATCTTCACAGAAAATATTCTCTAGTTCAGTTATGTGTAAATTATTAAAACTTTTAAACCCTGAAGCATTTTAGTTTAAAATAATTTCTCAGGATCAAAAAATCTGTATCATGAATAGTACAGGAGACTCAAAAATATGTTCTAAAATGACCCCATGCAATTTTTAAATACTATTTTTAAGGAGTCTGAATTAAAAATTCCAGTTTAGAATATAAAAGAGCTGAGCTTTTGTATTTTATTTGTGAGTATGGAGCAATAGCTCTGGAAATGGTGTTAAGGAAAGAGAGAAAACCCCCAGATTGATGGGTTTCTTTTGTGTAAAATGTTGTTAAAACTTTTAGTTACAAAGAATTTTCTTTTCTGGTCTAAGGCTCTATTTACCTTTTGTGACATCGCAAAAACTCATTATCTTTGTCTCTCACAATCTCCCCAGTAAAGCTGAGATAAGGCAGTCTACAAATGAAGTATTTCTCTTGGTATGCAGAAACAATATCTAAAGCATTTCTTAACAAATACAGTCTTTAACAACCAGTAATAGTCACTATTTTAGTGCTGTGTGATAAGAATAGCTGTATTCATTACACAGAATACAAGCAAGTATTTGGAAATAATTTTTCCTTGTGTAGAATTATAGAGAATTCAACTCAGTGGCAGGTTCAAGTGATTTTTTTATTAGAACTGCAAGCAAAGTACTGCATCAGTAGAAAAACTCTAATTTAATTTAATTTTTCAGAACTCAAGTAATGTCAGGGACATCTGAGAAATAAGGACAGCTGCTTAACATAAGGAAAACCTTACTAATGGTTGCACCTTGTTTTAATTCCAGCGATACAAAAGATCTCACTGGAAGATTCTTCCCCGCCTCCCAAACTGGAAGTAGATGTAAAGTACTTCATGTACTTAACACATGAAAGTTTCATTTTTTCTTTGTACTGCCTTGTCCCCTTCAGATCACATTTCCTTACCAACCTGCTATATGTTTTGAATAGCCAGGGATCTTGAGAAGGGCCAAATCTTGCTATTCTGCTTAATTGCAGTGTCCTGAGAGAGTAATGTAGAGAACTCCAGTTCCCATTCTTTTCAGCGTCACTAGATGGTGCTACGCAGTAGGGAAGAAGCTTCTATGAGAATTTTGCCTGAGTGAAGAATGCAAGGAGAAGACCTTATTCAATCCCAAAGATACATATTTTTCAGAACTTCAAGAAAGTTTGGTTAATATTATCAATTACATCTGTTACTTTTCTTGTACCAACTGCAGGAAGTAGACAACCTGGATAGTGTACACAATATAAAACAAACAGATTTGAGCAATCTAGAGGTTTACACATCATATTTTTAACTTATATTTCTAAAAGCTCTGAAGCACCAGGACAGACGTAGTGTGACTACTTTCCAGATGGGCAATGGTAACTTGGTTGAAAATGTCATCTAGGCAGCCCAGAGATAACCAGTTACTGAAAAGCTTGATTGTACAGGGGTGGAGAGCTGATGGAGAAGCTTGGTTTCCAAATGGCTTCCCTGCTAGGCATAGTGAGGAAAAGCATGCACGTATGATTGGATCACTCCTACCCTTTGCTTGTATTCAGCCATTGATTGTTTTTGCAGTTAGTGCTGCTGTAGCATAGCAGGAGAAGAGCATGCACAGAGCAGCGTCAAGACCAGAGAAGTGAAAAGAAGAGCTTTCATACAACCTCTGCATACCAATTTTTAACCCTGAGCTCTGAGCAGTACAGATGTACTTGGTATAAGCCTAGATATAAATCCTTGTGGTGCAGTGACATACCTTGTAAGTTATAGAAAGGTAGCAGGCGAAAGAAATTTACTGCTGTATGTGAAATCTGGGGTATCTTTCATCACTAAAAATGTGTTGTTGTTATTTCCCTGTGTTTCCTATACTAGAGTAAACCTACGGTTTCTTAAAATAATAGCAAGATGAACTGAGTTTGGCACAGGGTAATTTAAAAGATGGCCTCTGGCTGGGCTGGATATATCCTGAGGAGAGGCAGGTGATAAGGGGGAGATGCTGGCTTTGTGGATATCCCCGGGGAGAAGGCAGTTTGAAAATCATGCTGAGAGGTGGTAGGAGCATCATTCACTCACAGGGTTAAGGGACTAAACTTTGCTCCAGCCATTGCAAATCTTCTGGCAACGGGGCAGACATGGTCAGTTCTGTTATCTTCTCTGTTTCCGGCAGACTTTTCACTACAGGGTTTGTGGCAATATTTATACACCATGCAGTGAATTTAGCCCAAACTTTCATTTTCATTATGAATCGACCCAGGATAATAATCTGTACTAAATTATTAAATCTACCTTGTTTTGAGGGGGCGGGGGAATGGTTACAGAAATGGTATATCTTTACCTTCTTCTGCTTCAGTTCTTTTGCTGTGACAATGTAATCCAGCACCTTTGATATCTTCCTCACTGTTGCTGCTGCTCATTCTGCTGAGGGCTTTAGGGATTTTTCTGCAATAACTTGTGAATCCTGTTCTTGGTCATTATATTAAGGCTGCATTCCATTTCACAGAGATTCTCTCATTGGGCTTACTGCTTTGAGGCTCATGATCCTGCACTGATCAGCATAGCAAAAGTGTCATTTTCTACCTCCCCTCACCTGAAAATTTAACAATCTGGATTTGATTTTTTTTTCCTGATTTGTATCTAAATAGATAAGAGGGTGGGGGATGGAGGAGATAGAGGGAAGATACAGAGAGAACATAGGATTCTGAATGTAAATCCAAACAAACATGTAAACATAATTGTGCTCTAGACCTACTAAATCTGAGAGAATAATTCACAACCAATATTTTACTCAAAAAATAAGCCTCTTTTCCCCTAGGGAGATATGTGAGTAGTTCATAGGTTCCTCAGATATATATTGGTCTATTTTATTTAATATTAGGAACCATTTCTCCCTTTGAATAATACTTTTTTCTAGAAATAGATTGTGAAAGTTTCCTGGTTAGCTTTGACCCTACTGATATCATTTAGACTATTGCCATTGACTCATTTGTGGCCAGGATTTTGCCCTTTGAGATTATTTGTGGAATGACTTACTATCAGTGGGTGAGTATACAAGTACTAAATTGACTTAAGTCACATTGGCACATACATACATACAGCTTTGACATCTTGTGAGCTAAGCAGACATAACTAATATGACTCAAGATAATAAACCTCCTATTAAAGTTGACTCTACTCTACATACATGTGTACATTCTGACAGTTAAGTCAACTTAAAAAAGTCAACTTGGCTTAATTGTCAGAAAATTAGTATATGTGTGCACACCCTGTGAGTAAGTGTCAGAATGTGGTCCTCGATGACTGGGCATGGACAAGTTGTTAAGGGAAGCTGCAGGCACTGATATTTTAATACCAGAGGTGGTAGAGAAAGTGGTCTGGGATTAAGGGGCAAGCACAGAAAATTTCTATTTAAATGCTCAGCAGTGAAATTGTTAAGTGTTAGGAGATAATTGCCTATTTCATAATTAACAACCTGCTGAAGCCAATTGGACTGTTTACTGACTCAAAGAAAAAGGTTTTTGCTGTCTGGTGGAATTGTATAGACACCACTGCATCAGGGATGTTCAGCTTGTGTTTTTATGGTTATCTTCACAGCCCCCTGGCCAAGAGAGATGGGGATTTGTAAGGTGAACCTCAGGTGCTGGAGTACAAGTCAGAGCCAAGGCCTGAGTTCAGCAACAAATTTTGTACTCATGGGTTGACAGAATACACAGGAGCCTGAGAATGATGGAAAACGCTCTCAGGGGAATAGGCCCTGGGTGCTTGCTGTGGTTAACTGCTGCATCTTTGCCATGAGTCTGCTAGTTCAGTAACTTCAATTAAATGAAAATTTTGGGGAGTGTTTGTGTACTTGAGTTTGCCTACATCAGTAAGGCTTATGCAGTCTATCCCTATAACAAACAGGTAAGAGATGGGGATAAGGGGATCGCTGGG
>NW_017728998.1:26430982-26461084 GCF_001723915.1 Gavialis gangeticus | reverse complement strand
TCCGACCCTAGAAACTATGAAACTATGAAACATAACAGCATGCTGTGTTCTGGTTCACATAAAGTGATGGTGAAATAAATGGGTTTTGACAATGTCTAGTAAACCCCTTCTAACTTCTACCCTTTTTCCATTACTTATCTTCATCGACAATGTATATATGCTGGGCCTGGTACTCTGTCAATTTTATAAGCCTCTAACCTTTTAGCAAGTCTTTTCAGTGCTATCTTCGCTTTCATTAATCCCTTATCTGCAGCTTTTCAAATCTAATCTTTGATTTTTGTCAAGTAACAGTTTAATGCCTCTGCTATTTTCTTATCCACTGTCTCTAATAAATTACACATCCTCCCTAGTATTCTTAATGGGATCAAGTTTTCATTTAATCACTTGTCTTTTAAATATATTTTTGAATACTGACTCTACTTTTTGTTCTCTTCCCCTTTGCTGTCTGGGTAGACCATTTGACTGCTTTACTTTAAATCTGGTCACATGTGTCTGAGATTTATTTGTACCATTCGTTTGCTGGAGGCATACAAGGAATTACCAATATCTCAGAGAAGGGATCATGTAATTAGTGCTGTGAGAAACATTTTGTGTGTAAAGATAAAAAGGGGGAACTAGTCTCTTGTGGGATTTAGCTGAAGGAAATATTTTCCCTTTTCTAATTCGGTGAGTCATAGTAAAATGAAGGCTACTTTCCTCCTGTCTATTATTTTTCTATTTTCTGTCTAATTTGGGGGGAGAAAAAGAAGAGGATCAGATAGTTTAGGATTCTGTGGACACAAAGGTTGTGAGTTTTGGGCAAGATGCTAAACAGGAGTCACCAAATAATTTCAGGTAAGAAATTTTCTTTCCCAAGCTCAGTTTATAGAATTGCAAGCAATGGTAGTCACGGTTTCCTTTTTATACAGCAGCTTAGTAGCTGAGGCAGCCCGAGTAACATTTTCTGCTTGATTCAAAGCTCATTTGAAACAAGGTATCCTACCTCTATCCCCCCTCTGCCTGCCAAAGAATAGCCACTGTGTTACAGGGTCTTCCAAGCAGTACCATAGCAAGGAGGTTTGGCACCTGGGGCAAGCCCACAGTGGCAGTCCACCCTTGCCCCGCACACAGATCTGGGGGCACACGCCACCCATGCTTGCCCAGGGGTGGATGCAGTGGCAGGAGCTGTCCTCCTTATCCCTGCACCCCCCACTCCTTCCACGAGCTGTTCACAGCTCCATCCTGTACCCTGCCCCAGCTGGGCAGTGCCTGTTGGTGCCCCTTTGCTTTGGTGCCTGGGTGGTTGCCCCCCCTCCTTTGCTATGGTACACCTTCCAAGGTATGGCTCCATCCATTTTCCTCCTGGAACTGTTCCTATAAAGTATAAAATAAAATTCAGTGAGCCAGAGAGAGACAGAGCAGCAGGCCCAGGTGCAATCCTGTTGGGTAGAACAAGACAGCCTGTGAGATTCGATTTCTTGTGTTAGATCTCTGGATTTAGCAGAACTACTTTTTGCACCTCTGTCCTAAAGTGCCTGGGTAGCACACCAGCCTTGGCAAAAGAAACAGACTCCTATGTTGTTAGCCATGATTCAATGGATTACAACCTTTAAGACTGTAGGTTGAGTGCATTATGGTCTAGCACTCTTGCTGCCATCCCAGAACTCTTGAAGAGAAGTTTGGAGCTTGCTTATTCTGCAGAAATCCTCAGCTTTTACCTCAAGGAAGCTTTAAGTTTCCCTAAAAGGGACAACGTATCTGGTCCCCTAAGTGTTCCAGTTCATTTCACTACTGATGAACATTTCCTACCTATCCCATTCCATGGATTCTGCAAAGTAGAGACAGGCTAACTGTAACATTCAGGATCAAATTTTAACATAAACCACACTAACATAACCTCTAAGCTGAGCATGGACAAGTAGCCACTGTGTATACACTGACTTGGCTGGCATATGCATGCATTCTGTGTGTTATTGGGGAGTTTTGCTCATGAAATGGCCACATATCTATCTTTTCACAGACACAGGCTAGGGTTCAATTCATTTCAAAGGAACTTTTGATGTAAAGGTGAATGTTAACTTCTGAAGATAACTCTGTAGAATCTATATCTAGAGGAAGTTAGCAGGTATGTTAAACTGTTCTCAATTTGACAAAATCTAAGGGCAGGTATGAAGCAATGACTAACTAATAATTTTGAAGACTTGCATTTTAAATGACTTTGCAGGGAGGGGGGGTTCTCAGATTTTATTGAAACTATTATGGATTTTTTG
Organism: Gavialis gangeticus; assembly: GCF_001723915.1. NCBI lineage: Eukaryota > Metazoa > Chordata > Crocodylia > Gavialidae > Gavialis > Gavialis gangeticus. Next base: position 26,458,835 of record NW_017728998.1, on the reverse strand, counting down.
CTAATTGTTTACATGGCATTGAGTTTTACATGGAATGAAAGCATATAAAAAAATGGCAATTCTATCCAAACATGTATTTTTCATTGTATTTTCAAGAATTGGGAGCTTGAATTTTGGACTTTCATGCAAGTTATAAAGATCTTTTATGTTTCACTAGATCATCTTCTCTTTACTTATGAAATCTTTCAAAGATGTTCAACAAAAAAATCTGATTTTCTGGGATTGTAGGGCATGGGGGGTCTATAATCATCCTGTTAGCATAGAAAAGATGAATACTTAAGTTTGCACATGAGTATGTTGTATTCAAAGCTGACCCAAGCTGAACTGATCTTCTAATTCCTTAGGTGTTTTCTAATCAGAAGTTAGTTGCTCAGAGGGCAGGCATATTGCCAAATTGTAAATGTGTGCCTCCAAAATCCAATAACATAGATCAAGAGTTCCAGCACTATTCTCATCACTTGATCATGGAAACCACAGGTTATCGCACTAAGTAATGGGTATTTAAATACTTCAATGAACACAGAATTGAACTTAGCATTCACTGAAGTCATTTTATATTAAGGGAAAAGCATCACTGATGTATTGCTAGTAAAAAATGAACAGATTTGTTCTTTTCCTTCCTCTGGTTCTTTGAGTGAGCTGTGCTGAGTGCTTTCAGTCATTAAGCAAATTAAAAGCTCTTAACTTCCATTAACATGGAACTCACTGTTCACCTTTTTCTTTGGTGCTTTCAGGTTTGAGTGAGTTTAAAGAATTATCTCAAGGAGAGATCACTTTTCGCTTCAGCTATTGCACATACTTTGGCCTGAGTTTGTTCTCATTTTAAATGTTAACTTTGTTTTCCTGTTGATTTGTGCCTCTATTTGCTCAACAGTGGTACGCAATGGTCATTTGTTCTCTCAAGTCTATTAAAAGACCATTATGGTAGCATTTGCTCTTGAGGTCTTTTACTCTCCTTCACATTTGCTAAAATATCATGAACTCCAGCTTCACTTTAAAAGGATCTTTAGACCATATCGGCCATTTTCCTTTATACTCAAAATGTAAAGGCAAGTTCTGGTGTTAAGTGCCCATTTCCCGAAGACGTACCTTAGATGAATGATTTCTGTACTTCCTGCAATTACTGCCTTATGTGAAATGACGTCATGATAGGAACATTGCCTAGGGAGACAAACCACCATCTCAGCTAGAGCAAAAGCTTGAAATGAAGTTAAGCCTTTTGAACCTTTAGTGATTTCTTTTAAATTAAAGTGAATTTTAATGTACATTTTGAACATGTAATAGCACTATTAATAGCAAGGAAGGCTCTACAAATAGTGCAGGGTCATCTTGCATTTAAAACCTGCCTCTTTTGATCTCAGGAGTTGTGCTATTGTTATTTTTCACAAGTTAAGCAAAGTTGGACCTTGCACACAGGTTGGATGGTAAACATTTATGAATGAAATGTTACTGGTGACTCACTGTTATGCCAGTGTCCTAAAATGGTGCCATGTGGCACTTCGCAGCTGAAGGTATTTTCAAAGTAAGATGTATGACAAAGGGACTGGCACTAGCATCATGAAAGACCCTGTGAGACATTTTTCAAAGCTGTGTTGTTGTTTTTTACTGCTATGAATAATTGTTGATGATAATGTATGACTATCTAGTCGCAATAAATCCAGAGTTAAAAGAAAAACCTATCAAATATATTTGAAATCACATTTCACAAGTATGTATATAGGCCAAGCATATCCCAAAAGTTATTTGCTGTCTGATTCACCCAGTGCAATTAAAGGATGTGATTGTTCTTAGTCAGGTTCTTGTACAGCTTAATTCTTGGGCATACTACCAAATATTCCTTACTGAGAACATCAGATCCAATTTGATATCTAAATGCTAGTATCTACTTCTGTATTTGATCCATGTAGACTGTCTTCTTGTTGATCTTCCAAAGAAGTATTCGTGCTTGTCTGTAAAGCAACTCTCTATCAAGACACTGTACCACAGAATAATTATCAATAATTGTTGCTATTCCATTCCTAGCTCTAGTAACTTTTCATACAGCTTAACACAACCTGTAGATTGTTAATGATTTGATCCAGCCTGCAAAACCATAGGTTAGAACTTGCATCAGGATCCCAGCCAAAGCCAAGTGGGAATGTGGAGGGGGTGGGTATAAAGTTTAACTTTACAGTAACTTCTACGGAGTGACATTCAGCTTGACCTGAGCAGCAATTCGGAGTACTCATGGGCTGCAAAATATATAGGCAAGAAACCAAATTAAGTTGTTTGGTTTCTAATGCCAAAAATGCAGAAGAACATGAACTTTTATAAATATTTCATGAAGAGTAGTTGCTCTAAGCTATTTTTGTAAGTAATAAAATCTTCCCTAAAGCAGAGGCCAGTGAGAAAACAGTAGGTTAATTCATGGATGATTCCTTTTTTTTGGTTCAAATGAAAAAAAGGCTAGAAAAACAAGGCCTTTAAAAAGGAAAACAAATGTCCATTGTTGTTGAAACATAAGAATTTGCCTCTTAATTTAAAAAGGAATAGGGAGATCAAGATAGCACAAAGTTTAGTCTATGATACTGTAGTATGAGGCTCTCTGGGAGGAAAGAAAAGCCAATAAATGAAAGAATAATAGAACATTGATCAGTCCTTTATCACAGCAGGATAACTGAATCTGCTGTTGCCAAACATGTCATCACACAGTCACTTGATTAAACACATGTAAAAGACCAAGATGGATGCAAGTGTATAGTTCCTTTTGCAACTATGGACAAAGGAAGATAAGGAAAACTACTGAAATTGTTAGAATTTACAGCTAAAAATTTTGGAGAGCTCCCCATTTATACCCTTAGGGTAGTGGTTTTCAAGCTCTGTTATGCGGAACCCTGGGGTAGGTCATCAGGGCTAGGGACAGACATTCAAAAAGACTGAGCCTGAATCAATTCAGTCTTTGCAGGTTAGTCTAACCTGGCTAGGCTAAATCAGTTTTGTAACCAGACAGACATTCCAGAAATGCAGGCACATGCCTGCAGTGGCTCAGGCTAAAAGCCGGGGGGCACTAAAGCAGCCCTCCCTTCCCTTCCACAGGGCTGAGCTGAGGAGGGCGTGGCCAGACCACTGTGGGGCCCTGATTAGGGAGGGGTTCCCCCTCTACTTGATAACAGAGCATTTATCAGCTCTGTTATCAGTATTTAACCCCCCTTCAGAAAACAAAGCCTCACTCATTACAAGCTCTTCTAAAACAGTTTTTCCAAAGGAAGGAATGCAGGGACATTACCATCAGAGCTGTTGATTACCTCCAAAAAGCCCTAAGCAGACACTGTCCTATTTGTTTTACACAGCATTATCTAGCATACCACATGCTGGCTACAGTCTGTGCTGTGGGAGAGAGGAGGAAGGGATCTCTGCTTAAGCAATAACTGGTTGGGGGGGAGGGGCATGGGGAAGCCAACAGACCCTGCTGTGCCTACAAGTCTCTGCCGGAGCTTCAGTCAGGGAGCAGAAGGGAGGGGTTAGCCCTTCTGCGGAGCAGAAAGTCCCACCTACCCCAGAGAGCATGCCAGGATGCTGAGGGTTTCTGGTTTAGCTTAAACCATCAAAGGATCTGGGACAGACAGCTGGTTTGACCAAAATCAGTTAAGTCTGATACTACATTCAACCAAGTTTATCTCAAACTGGTGTCAGCCATTTTCAAACTGGTTTACATGCACTGAACATCTGTTCTGTTACAGGTTTAAACCAGTTTCTCATCACTTAAACTGGTTTATGTGTAATGTCTGTCTCTAGCCCAGGGGTTCTATGAAGGGCTTGGGGGTAATGGCTGAGCAGGCTGGGAAGCAATATGCCACATTGCAGGGCCAGGTCACCAGGATTGAGAGAGCTGATGTAAAGCCACAGAGCTGGGGTAAGGGTTCCATAGTAGAAGAAATTATATGGAAGTGTTCCAAACCTCTGAAAAGTTTGAAAACCACTGCCTTATAGAGTTATATTTTGTACTCCCTTTCCATATTCATAGTGCAAATTTTCATCGTCTTGCCATGATAACAGGGTGGCCTGTTCTTTTAAGGGCCAGGAGACCTGAGATAGCTGACCTTGTGTAACAATCAGATTCAGCCAGGAAGGGATCAAGTGCTTCCTATGAAGGGCAGAGGGAGCCTAGAGAGCTGCAGGAGAGAAGTAGGGTCTTATGAAGCAAGGGGATTGAGCTAAAGGGTTAATTCTCTTTGTCAGAATAAAGAGACGGGAGAGCTAACTGGGGCACTGTAGCCCATGAGGAGAAAAGAATTGTGTCCTGTTTCGATGTTTGCCTCAGTTTGATGTTGAGGAATATCACCATCATGGGGCAAACCCTGAGTATGGCTGTGACTTTGGGAGAAACACTCTAGCAGCTGCAGATACAAGCAGCCTGATGCTTATGGACAGAGAATGCGGGCAGGTGGTCAGCCCCTGAAATACAAGAGAAGCTCAGGTAGTGATTAGCAGAAGCCAGACCAGGTAGGTGGCACTACTTCAGTTGCATACTGTAGGTTGGTTTTCCTTTTGCCTGGTTGCCCATATTACCCACAATTCAGTGGCACAAGGCAGTTTCCTTTCTTGAGATGTTAATGAGAATATTTAAAGCCAGACTGTAATTGAGAAGAGAAGTTCAGGAATGTGTTTGAAGGCATAATGATACAGATTGCCTTGTAGTAGGAAAAAGTTTCCACTGGTATCCCTGAAGCTTCACATTGCTTCCTTTGCAGCTACCAAAGTATAGAGGGATGCGTCTCTACAGCTCCACTATTGCACACCCTGAAACATCCCCACAAGCAGTGAGTCCCTCTACGATATTCCCGGGCTTCCTCTCTTAGCAGAAGTGTTTGTCTTGGAGAGCTGTGCATGTGCTGACATGATCCTTCTAGAGATGAAATCACATGTATTGGAGAAGGGCTTATTCCCCATGATATTTTCACCAGTAAATCCCAGGAGCTGCCTGGGGAGGGTGTCATGAGGACTACCCACTTCTTTGCTCTTTCTCACTCCCCTTTCAGTGAATTCCAATTCTTGGAATAACTGATTTTGGGGCCAAAACCAAATTTCCATTGGCCCAACTGGAAAAAAAGGGAGGATGAGAGATTATTAACTGCCAAATGGGATGTTTCTTTTGTGGGACCTTTTAGCAGAAGCTTTGGAAATGAAGTGCTAAGATCTGCTAGGAAAGAGGTGGTAGATCCTTTTTCTTTAATCCAATAGGTTAACACTCACTCATCAGATGGGAGACAGGGTCAGGTCCCTCCTCTGTCTGAGGGAACTCAAACTCACATCTCCCACAGGAATTGCTGAATCACCAGGCTATCAGCTAATTGGGAGTCATTTGCTCACAAGCTTTTCTGTTTATGCTCTTCAAGACACTAACTCTGTGGCCAGGAACACTAGGGTTTGAACTGAGCTCTTCAACCAGTTGTGAGAGTGCTATATTTTCAACATGCTACAGTCGTCTCTCTCTGTCTCATTCACTCACTCAGTGAATTCTTCAATAGTCTGTAAAAGATTGTTCATCGTTAATAGGAGAGGCTGAGAGAATCTGACTGCAGAATGACAAGCTGTTTAGGATTCATTCACAACTGAGAAATGGGTGATATAAGTTAAAATTTCCTCGGGGAGAGGACAGAATTTCATTGGGCCTTTCCTATGCTGTTGATTTCTCTAATAACTGAGCTTGGAGTACACAAAAAAAACGAGTACCCTTTCTGTCCTCATTCTGCCTTGGCTTTTTAGGTATTTTTGCCACCTCCCAAGGAGGGGAGAGCATATGGTATGTCCACCTTTTCTAAATTCCTCTTGACTTCTGCCTACCAAAGAGAATCACCTGACCCAAGAGGACCGGCCGACTCCTTTCTATTCCACTCCTGTAACAATTGAATATTTCAAGTTTGCCATACTAGAGTATGGCTTAATAATAATTCATGAGAGAAAATAGAAATACATTTGGAAATAGTAAGGTACTACCTCTCTGTACAACAACACTTTTGAAGCAACTGGTAGGCCTCTGCAAAGTGGCTAGTATTCACTTTGGATTCAGATTCAATCAATTCAGGGGACAGCAATTTGATTCAGTGATTTGAATCACTATCCTGAATCAATCTGGCTGCAGCTGAAGTGGCCAAATCTCTGAACTGGCCTCACCCCCACCCACTCTCAATGGCTGCCCTGCCCACTCTCCCAGCTCCCATCTCTTTGAAAAAAAAGCCCACATTCACTGGCTGCTGCCAGGTGGGGGGTGGGGGGGAAGGCAATCCCCGCTGCCTCCTGTTGACCCACACTGCATGGGGGCCAATGCCACAAGGCCCCAACTCCCACCCACTCTCCCAGCCCCACCCCCAATGGCTGCCCTGCCTGGCCCCAGCTCCTGGCCCTTAAAAAAAATTTAAAAAAAACCCCCCACTCACCAGCTCCAGCCTGGGGGGCGGGGGGCAATCCCCACTGTTTCTCATTGCCCCGCGCAGCTACCTGCTGTTTCCCACTGCCACGAGCTCCCAGAAGTCTCAAAGCTGCTGCAGCAGCTGGTAAGTTCAGACTTTGTTTGTTTTAATTGTTAAAGGGCGGGGAGCTGGGGCTGGGTGGGGCAGCCATGGGCGGGGGGCTTGTGGCAGAGCTGGCTTCGGTTAGGGCAGTGGCAGGCAGTGGGGATTGCACCCCCACCTAGCTGCAGCTGGTGAAACTGGGCTTTTTTAAAAAGAGCTGGGTGCTGGGGCAGGCAGGGCAGCTATGGGCAGGGCTGAGACAGTGAGTGGGGGTCAGGGTGTGCTCAGTGGGCCTTGGGGAGCAGGCAGGGGATGGGGCCTGGTAGGGTCTCCCCATGGTCCCCTCCCCCGCCCCCTACTTACCAGCATGGAGTCTCAGTCCAGCTCCGTGTTGCAGCGAGCGGGGACAGCCTGAATTGCTGAAGCTCTCTGAATCTTTTCCGAATCAATATGGAGAGCTTAGAATTGATTCAGACCTTTTAACTGGTTTCCTGATTTGATTCAGATTCAGAGATTCGGCCACTGAATTGAGCCGAATCTCTTCCAAATTGAATCAGTACCTGAAGCTTCACACAAACCTAGCATCTGGGGCTGGTCATTGTCCAAGGGAGGTTCTAGAATAGGTGGGCCATTAGATTGATGTGGCAATTCTTTTATTCCTGTTTTGTAACTTTTTAGATGTCTTTTCTGATTTAAATTTAATAATGAGGCTTTATACTCATACAGCATTGTACACCTGCAGATTCCACGTCCTTTAAACAGGGGTGGGCAAAGTATGGGGTGCAGGCTGGATCTGGCCTGCCAGGTGATTTCATCCAGCCTGCAGGCAAATGCCTACCAATTAACTGTATCCCACTGGGGCAGCATGCTGTACTCCTACCCTCACCTGCAGGAGGCCCCTGGCCAGTGCGCACAGTTTCCAGGTGGGGCTGCTGGTGCTGCAGCCTCCCGGAGAACTGCTCAGCTGCTTCAGCATCCAGTGGCTCCTCCTCCTGTCACTGCTGCAGCAATCTGGGCAGAAGATAGGGAAGTGGCAGCGGGTGGGAGGAAGCTGCAGGATCCCACTATGTGGAGCTGGGGTCAGTGGGGCCCACATCAGGTGGGGCAGTAGAAGCATGGAGCCTGGGTTGGTGGGAATGTGGGACCAGCCTGGTTCCATCATGCAGGACTCCCTGCATCTCATGTGCAACTCCCAGGACTCAAAAGGCACCATGCACTATTGGGGGTAGCCCCACGCAATGGCCTTCTCTTCTCCATGCCACCATATGCAGCTCCCAGGACCCTGCCAGGAATAGTGAGGAGCCCTGCATGATACAGCTAGACTGCCTTGGCCCCACTCCCTGCTGCCCTGGCCAAGTCCCAGGAGCTGCATATGGTGGCAAGGAACAGGGCCAGGCCACTGGTTCCATTGCTTGGGGCTCCCCTTGGCAGTGCACAGCTCTAGCTGAGTCCCAGGACTGTATATGAGCCACAGGGAGCCCCATGTAATTATACCAGGCTGGCCTGGCCTGGCTCCACCCCCTGCTGCCACATGCAGCTCCCAGAATTCAGCCAGGGCTGTGCATCACTGGGGTGGCTCCACCTACATGGGCCATGAGTGCCTTGAGGGCCTGCTGCTGCTATGGCTACTGCTACTGTGGTGGGGCTGTTGTGGAAGGGTCCCTTGATGCATACCCCACCATACCCGTACCCCACACCTTCCCCTGACACACACACCTACATCTCCCCACACACACCCTCCGCCATCCCCACACACCCATACCCTAACTCACACCCCACCCATACTCTACCCACCCCACACCCCATCACACACCCACTCATCCAGCCCCCAACCACACCCCATACACTCCTCCATACACACTCCACACACCATATACAAGAGTAAGACTTTATTTTGAGCTGTTATGCACTTGCCTCTATATAAACTACACAGGCAAATATAAGTCAGGACAAAATATGTTTTTGAAAAAAACGCCTAAAACATGTTGTAATAGATGTATGATTTTTAGTAGATGATTCATTTTTTCTGGTTTCAAGATGACAAACCCCTCTTCCAAAAGGAATACTTCCAGGGGCAAGGGGAGGGACTTCTGGTGGCAAAGTTCAGGGGTTAGGGGCTGGACTTGCAGTCCCAAGGTAACAACTGGGAGGTGGAGCACCTGTGAAGGGGCATGGCAACCCTTATGGCCCTTGACAGCTTACCAAAATTCATTAAGTGGCTCTATAACCAAAATAATTGCCCACCCTTGCCTTAAATCATTAATAACATATTACAGGAACCCTGGGGAAATGAGGAAGTCTGTTGTTGTTGTTGTTGTCTGTTTCTGTTTTTATTTACACAAAAGCTTTAGTTTGAGCTATTATGCAATTGTGTTTTTATCTATGCAAAAGCTATCTCTAACTAGAGAGTAGTTTTCAAAATTCAGAAATCCACTCAAAATAGCTCAAATCTTGAAGTTTCCCTTTCCTTCATAGCCTCCTTCCTGCCCCCTCTCTCACCAAGCTGAGAAAACAGATCAGCATTACTGCAAAATGCTAGAGAGTTATTTGAACTATTTTGTCTGAGGGTAGCAAAGAAATTCAGCATTTGGCCTTGCATGGAAAATATTCTGTCAGAGACATCTACCTTTTTAAACACATTACCCCTTCTCCATCAAACTGGAGATCAGTTAGGGAAATATGTTGTTAGTTGTTGTCTCCTGGTCTAGTCTGAGAGTCTTTATAAAATCATCTTCCTTCCAAGAAACCATTGTGTACTAAGAGGTTTGCACCCAACAAATTCAATGGGACACTACACTGCAGCTGGGGGGTGGGGGAGCAGAGTGAGGTGGTGACAGTGGGGACACAGCTTCCAGCTGCCTGACCCCGGTACAGCTTCCCACTGGCTGGAAGCTCTGCCTGCACTGCACCCGGGGGCTGGGGCTGGGGAAGTGGCAATGGCATGTTGCAGCTCCCAGCTGCCTTGTTCTGGCATGGATGCAAGCAAAGCCCCCCGCTGCTGACATGCTGCTGAAGCCACCCAGCACACGTTGAACTGGAGCCAGCTTGTTCTGGCCCGCGGCTTGTTAAAGGTTGCCAGCCGCTGTCTTAGATAATGCAGTATACCACAAGGGCATTTAGTATACTGAATTTGCTTTTCCAGAGCAGTAGGATTTCAACCTTCTTTCAAGCAGCCTAAATAGTATTTACTGTTGACTTATCAATATGACTCACCAAATAGATATATACACGTGAAGCCAAAACAGCACTGGTATACTTCCTCTTATCATCATTTACAACTTGCTGCAATACAGTTTATACAATACAGCCACAGTGTTGCCTTTGCCTGCCTGTTGAGCCAGTGAACATTCATCACGTAGCTATTAAGCCAAATTTGTTTTGCTTTATTTGAACAGCTGTTGTGTAATAAAATTCATTGCACTTGGTTGAGTCTCTCTATAGTTAAATGTATTGTTTAAAAACATATACCATACATACAAACACACACACATAGAAGAAACTTTGATTATGACTATTCTTTTCAGAATAGTAAGGCTCTGTTTTTGTTCACAACTGGATCTCAGAATCTCTGAAAACATGGAAGTAAGTATATAGTTCTACACATAGTTTTATGTGGAAAAATAGCATTTGAGTTATCAGGAAAGGGTCTTTATATTTAAAAACCATGAATATCCTAACAAAGGGTTTGATCCTGACTGTGGTGAATGACTTTCATTGCCTTCAGTCAGATTTGAATCAGGCTGAAAATGCTTCTGTCTTCAGCCGGGAGAGGTGTGTGTGGCAAGACAGAATTATGCTAGATAATATTATATAATATTTGTTAATTCAGGTTTTTTCTGTGTGTTTAGTAGCAGCATATCTTCTCTGTGGAAAATGAATTTTATTCTAACACTGGCTTAGATTAAATATGTTATGGTCCCTTTCCTTAAAGTACCAAAACTGAATCAAATTTAATTTGTCTGGAAATAGAAATCTTTGACACTGTGAACCACTGGAGTATATTAACTGTTCTGTCAAAGGCTGTCTTCACATATGGGCGGAATATATATGTATCTAATGCCTAATCTTCAACAGTTAATAGCATCTACCTTTTTTTTTAACCTTTTAGCAATGAATTCAAGTTACTGCATTATGACATCATGATACATGGTGAGAGAAAGTGTAAAGATGTACAAAAATAGTAATATTTTGGAAACTATAGACTGCATGAAAAATGCAGTTGAGATTAACTCAAAATTATTAGCATATTCAGATTGAATATTGCTGACCTTTTTTTGGAGTTTCCCCCCAAAATATTTTCAGAGTGTATGAAGATGCTGATGGCACTTTTTCTCAGTAGTCTAACATCTAGCCTCGGACCTGCAACCTCCCAGCTCTTAGGATAGTGATTTTACAACCATGCCACAGGGTATTCTGTGTTTGGAAGTTTCAGTCCCACCTGTTCCACACGCCCAGATATATTTAAGTATTCACAGAAGCAGAGGGAGAGAATGGCTTTGTTTCTTTGTGATTTGGGCACTCACTTGAAAGATGGAACAGCTGAGTTCTAATCCCTGCATTAAGCAATATTTAAGTTTTTTTAATCAAAGTGGCAAGGGAAGGAATTGAGTCTGGGTCTCCAAACTTTTTTTTTTTTAAAGCAAAATGTCTTAATATTGGCAAGAAAAATGAAAAACATCCAGTTTGGTTCCGATCAAATCAGTTTTTAAAAATATTTTGGTTTGGGAGCTGACCGTTAAAATCCATTATTAGTAGGACAGGAGCAAGACTGTATGTATGACAAGGGCACAGGCCATGTCTTTCATTTGACTACTGACAGGGGTAAGCACTGTTCTGTTCCTGCTTACAGGAATGGATCAAAAGAAATCAGTTTTCATGTACAGGACTTTCCTACAGCTAGGAGACAATGACCAGATTCAGCTGTCACTCCCAGTGCATGAGAGACACCAAGCATGAATCATTCATGTGTATTTGAGAATGGCTCCACTTTGAGAATGTTTTGTTCTACCTTTGTTTGCAGTATTTGCCTGACAACACAAATGTACAAGACAGGCTCATAACAGCTAATGAAAGCACACTCTCCTCCCCGGCTGCCCATCATACTTGTGCTTGCCACTCCCAATTCCACATATGGTCCAGATCTTACTTTTGATTTTAAGGGTGGGTGGGTTGATTGATTGATTTTTAGAGCACAAGTTGTGCTCTACAATCAATAACACAACATGGCCTTAAACTTGGGGCTTGGAGCTTTCAAGCCATTCATTTCTGTATCTTCCCTTCCCCCCAGATTCACCAGCCACTTATTACAACTGCAGCTATAGCTCCTGGTCAGGTGTTTATTTCTGGTTACCACTGTAGCATATAATAAATAGTAGGGCTATGCAAAGTTTTGTTCCCTGATTCGGTTCGGCAGAGATTTAGCCCAATTCAGTGGCCGAATCTCCCAATCCAAATTTAATTGGGAGACCCTTTAATCTCTCCGAATCAAATTGGAACACTCCAAATTGATTTGGAGAGATTCAGAGATATTTGACAATTCAGCCATAGACACAGCTTTAACTGTTTTTTCTACATACCTCAAGGTACCAGGCAGCTTGTTGACACTGTGATGCTGGGGTGGATGGAGCATCCCACAGGAGCACAGGGGGCTCCCCAGCACACTCGGCAGCAGACCCAGAAGTGGACCAGAAGCACTTCCAATTCATTTCTGTGTCTGCTGGGGAGCACGCGCTGTGGGGGAGGGGGGCTATACCCCATGGCTCAGCAACTGGTGCCTTCTGGGTCTGGGGGAGGGGGACACCCGGGGTCACCCTGTGGCTGGGGGGTGGGGGGCCCCCAGCGAGCTCCCAGGCAGACCTGGAAGTGGACCAGAAGTACTTCTGGTCCACTTCCATGTTTCCTGCTGAGCATGCGGAGAGCCCCCCCACGCTTCTATGGGACACTCCATCTGCCCCAGCATCGCAGCCTTCACAAGCCACGCCTGGTACCTTGAGGTATGTAGAAAAAACTTTTAAAGCTGTGTCTCTGTCCGAATCGCTGATTCTACGAATCAGCATTGAATTCTCAGATTCAGATTTGGCCGAATCGAATCAGGGACAGGGATCCAAATCAATGAATTGAATCACTGTCCCCAATTCAGGCCAAATCTAAATTGAATATGGCCCATTTCGCACTCACCCCTAATAAATAGCCATATCACCTTCTCTGTATCCTTGGGTTTTGATATCAAGAACACCATCAATTTTACTCTCTCCTGTCTATTTGAAAATTAGCAAACTGCTTTGCTGTCTGCTTTTGTTAAAAGTAGCATTGACTATGACTGTCAGTCTGTCTGTGTATGCATTTCACATCCCTTTGTATATAGGTACACTGTACCTGTATGCCTGGTGTGAGTAGTTTGTACTGATATTTCATGTACCAACAGGGAGGGTCCAAAAACTTGGAGGTGTGAATATAAAAGAAATCTGAGTGCTGCTCTAACTTGTGCTGGGGGTTGGTTCAGCCCCCAGATCAGGGGCAAAGAGAGTAAAAAGCTGGTTTAGAATAGACTTTGCTGTCTTCTTCACAAGCTACATACCTGCCAGCTCAGGTTTTTTCAAGCAGATGGGAGCCCTGCTTTCCATTCATGTGCCTACCTTCTTTCAGACCTTACACCCTAGAGTACATCAAGAAAATGATTTTTTTTTTTGCCTTGTTGCAAAGCAACAGCATTACTTAGTTGTCTTTCCAGAATTTGCTTATGCCAGATGGACTGGTGTTGAAATTAGAATACCTCAGTGTCTTGCTAAGATAATTGGTAACCATTCTTTTGAGCTGAAGATGTAAGGAAATAAGCTGAGAATCCATGAGGGATTTTAGAATTATTAAGGAGCTAAATGCCAAAATCCAGTTTCTGGTGTTAGTTATACCGGTTCAAATGTAGACTAGTTCCACTGGCGACTTAGTGATATAACTAAGATCATAGTCCAGCTTCACAACTTTAATGAACTCCTTCAAGGCCAAAAAATACCTGACATCTATATATTATGCCATTTAAATTTGCAGTATGGAGACAGGGAAAAAGAAGAATACATCAAATTTCCATTTCCCACAAAAAATATAACAGAATCTAACAGCAGAGGCTAAGAAAATAGGCTCAGAGAGCTGTAAGATCCTGAACTCTTCACTCCCTACCTGTTAAGAAGTAGTTATGCTTAGAAATTAGATTAGCTGCAAAAGGTAGAATTTTTAATATAAGTAATTTTGCTTTAAACAATTGCAAGGCAATTACATAAAGATTAATTAGCAAAATCCCCAAACAGTTGTAAGTTGCAAAGTAGTCTAATTAAATGCCATTATCTGTAGAATCAGTAAATTAATAAATTGCAGCATAGCAAGAAACATTGTGACAAGCAAACATGAAATTGGGAGAGAAAGAAAAGTACTTTTTCACTTTATAATTTTGCTCCTTGGAGCTCTTAAATGTGCCAGTCTGGCCAATTAACAGGGAATAACATTCCATCCACTAAGACAAGAGCTGGTGGGAATTTTTGCTTCCCTTTGTCAATTTGTCTCTATTATTGATGTGGCTGTAGTCTTGTTGCAAATCAATATTCTACCAGTGAGATCCCTGTAATCCTACACACCCAAATGGTCAAAGACTAGGCAAAAAATGATGGAGATGGAAAAAAACATAAAACAAAGAAATGAGGGCCAAATATGCATCTTTTGGGGAGCTAAACTTACTCAAGGACCAGAGGAATTATGAGTCAGAGGCTGCATTGATCTGTCTCTATTAATGGGGATGCTGGATATTAATTTAGTCTGTGGCTAGGTTGCACCGACTGCACAGATTTGTTCCTTGTTGCTCACAGCCCCTACAGATCATTCTTATACCTAGAATATAGAAAAAAAAACTAGTTCAGGCCTTTGCTTTGAGGAGCCAGTGGTGAATTATGTAGAGCCAGCATGCCTGGCTCTGTGCATGGTGGGAACTTCCTCTACATTAGGAAAGCTGCCAAGGGAGCAGCTTCAGTTAAATAAGAACTTCTCACATTAACAAGTCTAATACTAGGGTCCAAATTTTAATCTGATGGGATTATCAACAACTGGGGGAAGCCAGGGGAAGCCAGGATATGAATGTATAGTGCACTCCCTTATCCACTTGCTTTGTAGACATTTTCATAGTACTCACGGTGTCCAAAGCAGCTGGCTGCACTTTGAAAGAGGAATAAGCTACTTCATACAAAGGCATCTTCCTGGTCAGTAAGGGCACCTACACATGTGATGGAGCTCTGCTCTGGTTCATGCTAATTAGCACACATTAGAGCATACTTGATTAATTGAGTCTGCTGAAGCATGCTAATTAATGCACTCCAGCAGCCTCTGTGTCACGTGTATTCAGTGTCCCCATGTTTAAGAAGGCAGTGGGGGCGCTTTTACTAAAGCTCGTGGAATGAGCTTTAGTTAAAGTGTCCCTGCTGCCATTTGGGACTGAGGGACACTGAATACTTGTGACACGGCAGGCACTTTAATTAGAACATGCCTCCCTCAAAGCTGTTCTAATTAAAGTTCCACCCCCACTCCATCCTGCAGCACATGTATAGACACCCTAAGTGTCTCCACATGGGGAATTAGCATGGAGCACGTAGTACATACTCAATTCCCATCTAGACTTAGTTCATATTAAACATGGATTATAATGTCTAGGATTCATTCACTTACTCCTCTATCAATGTCACACACACCATCACCTGCTTACAGTGCCTGTCTGCTGTCTACATTAGACAGATGTGGCAATCCCTATGTGAAAGAATGAATAGACACTGATTTACCATCAGTTCTAGGATACAGAAACCTGTGGCAGAACACTTTAACCTCACTGGACACTTTAACTTTACTTCACTGAACTCAGAGTAGCTGTTCTTAGACAATAAAAATTTAAAAAAACAACTTAAATGTGAAATTGCAGAACAAGAAATCATGCTCAGACTGGATTGTGTTAAGCATGGTGTCAACAAAGATTCTGGATTCATATCCCATTACCTGGACTAGTTTTGTAATCCCTGTCTCTTGGTGAGTTAACTGTTTTGTTTATCCCTTTTGATTTCATCAACCCACTTTTGCCTCGTTCAGCAGTGCCCCTTCTTGTTCTCTCTTTCCCTGTTCTTTGTATTTAATTTACTTTATTCCTTTCTATTTATAAATCTGTCCTTGAGTGTATATGGCATTAAGATGTTAAACATCGTTCCATCCATATTTAAATATTTAGGGTCAAATCAGACTGCATGAAAAAGAAGTATACAAGGCATTGTGGGACCATAATTCAGTGCATAAAATCTGCAACCATAATACTTTTCTAGTTAGCATTTAAAAACTTGCTCTGCAGGCCTGCTGGCTATAGGAGGTGGCTCTGTGTGTGTCCTAGATTTGCCCTCACTGGTCAGTGGAGCTGCACCAGTTCTGCTGCATTTCTAGACTTTCACAGCTCTCACTTGGAGTTAACACTTTATAGAACACTTCAGTTCACCTTTCAGACAAACATACCCATTGTGATTTCTGTTTTACTGGGAAATCTTTACATATCTTCAGGCTACTTCTATTCCAAGAGAAAAATAAAAGTCCAATATTAGTAATCCAATAGTTAGTTATAAGCAGAGATCCAGGTTTTCCATTTGCCATGGAAAATGCAGTAAAATGTAGATTTTCTCATTTTAAGGAGAAAAACCTAGATTTTCTCTTTTGAAGGAGAAAAGGGCAGATTTTTTTCCTTTAAAGGAGAAAAACATGGAAAATGGTAGGTTTCCCTTTGCAGGCTGGCAGAGTTCCAGCCTGCAAGTGGCTTGGGGGAGCAGAAGGAGAGCAATTGGGCAGGGGACGCCACATGCATGTGCGCATGCACGCATATACATGGCAGCCAGGCAGCATAGATAGCAGCGCCCACAGCTCCCCACATGTGAGTCTGGGGGTGAAGGGGGATTGAGGCTCCCATAGTGATGGAAGGAGTTGGACAAGGGTAGGGCTGGGGCTGAGGGTGCTGCCCACCTGGGGCGGTATGTAGGGGGCCTGGGTGGGAACGCGTGGCTGCAGGGCCTGGCTGCGGAGCAGGATAGAGCAAAGGGCAGCTCAGCTCGGGGGCTGTGGGTGGGCAGTGAGTGACACTTGCCAGGCCATGGGGCATTTCATTTTAATAGCAGAAGAACACAAATTTTGGCATTTTAATAAGAAAATGTGTGACTTTTTAGCAGAGAATTTGAGATTTTTAAACAGAGAAAACCAGGATCCATGCTTATCAGAGTATCTAGTACTTAAAGACAGTCCTAAGTGGCCCTGCATAGTTGTATGTGGTAACTCAGCAGTATGTATTTTATGCTGAGAACATGAGGCAGCAATTAATTATAAAGTTCCATAATTTTTCCATTGAGATAATAATACTTCTAATTTGTTAAATTGTTGGCACATTGGCAAAGACTGTAATCTGAATTCTCAGTGGATGTGCAAAAAGTAAACTATTTTGTATAAGTTTCATTTTGCCCATTAGGGAAAAAAATGCACAAATTTAATCAAAATTACTCAGAGCACTGAAACAAGCATAAACATTGAACAAAGTACTGTAGTGCTGGCATAAAGCTTAAAGTTGGAGGAAAAAGCAAATATTTTGGCATCAGATTGCATGCTATTGGTAAGAAATAATGGAGGTGAATAACCCACTAATTTGGCCATAAAGTTTGCTTGTGGAGTGATTTGTGGGGTATTATGCTAGATCATTTTCAATAAAGGTTTATGCAAGTCACCATATCAATTGCTAAAAGATATATCACGTCACCCTAGATCAAAGGCTTTATCATTACAAGCCAGGGAGGAATGGATCCAGAGGACCAGGTCTGATATAATGGGGGAGGGGGGAAAAAAAGTCTGAAGTTATGAAGTATCAGAAAAAACAGAGGTATCTGATAAATTTTATCTGACTTAACAGTCTTCTGGATTGATGCCAAATTAAGACATCTATCTAATTTCTGTATCTTGATATACAATTTACTGCACTTTCCCTGTGTATAACAGAAAGACTTTACATCTCTATAGCACCTTCCAAATGACAAGTTGAACATACTATACATAATGAATTAATCTATAAACATTTACAACTCATTTTTTGTTGCTTTTTTCACAAAACGACACTCTACATATAACTTGAATTTTGGCCCAGATCCTGTTTCAATTCAAAGACACATGAGTGGCACTGATGCACATTTTAGGCATAAAAGACTAAAATTAATCCTATACCACCAGGTACAGCAGCCAAACATCTTCAGCCAAAGAAGCCTACAATTTTGTGCACTTCTATTGGGCCTGATAAGAACTCCAAATAACTGGCCTTGGCTTATTGCATATGCTTAGAAGTAATTCAAGCCATGCTGGGTGGCTAACTCCACTTACGCTCTGCTGTGATCCAGTTCATTTGGGAAAAGCAAATAAATTGGTTTAAAAAAAAGCTATGTTAAGGGAGAAGTGGTCACCCTTTGCCTGATATCACAGTGCTTAAGGCACTTGCCTTAGAAAGTGGAAATCTCAGGTGTGTGTACATATGCTCCATGGTGGAAGGGGAGGACACATTAGTTAGAGCAGCTCTGAGAGCCACTTTAATTAAAGGGCCCACAGCATCACATGCATTCAGCATCCTGCGCTTCAAAATGGCGGCGGGGGTGCTTTAACTAAATCTTGTTCAGCGAGCTTTAGTTAAAGCACCCCTGCTGCCATTTTGAAACACAGGGGCGTGGAAGCTGCTGGAGTGCGTTAATTAGCCAGCTCCAGCAGACTCAATTAATCAAGTCTGCTCCAGTGTGTGCTAAGTAGCACACAGCAGAGCAGAGGTTCGTAACATGTATATGTCCTCCTACCTACAAGAGTGTTCTTGCCACCTAGAAGGATCATCCTTCTGTTAATGGTAGGCCACTGACAGCCAATAGTGAAATATTCTTGGGGCCTGAAAAACTGCAAGTAAGTAGAGGTCTGACTTTGTGCCAATGAAGTGGCATTTTTTTGAGGAAAACCCTGGCCTCTGCTTCCAGCTCCAGTGACTACTGAATGTAAAATGCATTACTTATTGCTGTAAATAAGTATCAATGTCTTTTTAAGAAGTGGCATTATTCTGAATTATTCTGTGGGAATGGGAGGGTATGGGGGTAGAAGAGAGATCTGGCCAAATTCTGTTTTATCCAATGACTATGTTTAATGCAACATGTGTCACTCCAATTGACTGAGTTTACCTCTCCTTTCGTGTTGAAGTCAATGCTCTCCGTTCAGGTAGATGTACCCCTTTTGAAGAGCTTGATCCCAAGAGACCTTCTACCCTCCTGGCCAACAGGACAAAGTTAGATCTTGACAAGATGGAGTCAACTAAAACTGTGCAAACCTGCCCATCGGGAAAATGAGGAAAATTATGTACCTCCTTGGGCAGAATAGGCTCTGTCCTTGTCATGTCAAATGCCTGCCAATGCCAGAATGGCAGAATAGGACTAAGATTTGTCTCTGAAGGTGCCCTAGGCTGCTCATTGAAACAATAGCAGAGCTATGTCCCTCCCCAGCTAGAATAGAATCACTGTCCTAAGCTGGGTACATACTGCACTGTCTGGAGGCTCTGTTTTGCCTCTAGTTGGTAGACTAGGATTTAGGCCTATGACTGTCACCTTTATGGGCTTTACCTGCATGTGTTTCAGGCCAGAAATGGTCCGAAGTGTTGGGAGAATGTGTCTAAATTCCTCCCTGCATATTTTAATGAGTGTAGAAAGTGCATCCACGTCACAGCACCCAAAGTGTAATTGCCTCTGTGTATGCATAGACATGACTTCCTTGGAACTCAGTGGAAATATTATGTAAATAGACTCTGATTTTCACGCCGTTGCAGTTGAGTAATCAATAAGGTTGTTTTAGTCTCTTTTGCAGGAGAGAAAATGGCTAAAAGGACAGCTAGTCTTGGTAATCCACTTACACTGTCTGCAGTGATTTCAAATGAAGGCACACAGGAGTCTTAACAACCAATTTAAGCCTAATGAAAACATATTATTTCCTTCTAGATAAGTCGGGAAAGTGCCCTAAAGGAACTCACAGGCAGAGTATATCTGCAATATCCTAGACTTGGTACAAGCACTTGAATGTAACAAAACTTAGTGATATTTAAATTTCAGTAAATTGATTTTTCATACCATTCAAAAGGTGACCTGCAAAAGCAAAGTACCATCAGAATCACCAACATATGCATTTCTTTAGTAACCAGGGCAAGAGGTACATTCAGTATGTTGTCACCAGAAAAACCCAGTAATGGGTAAAGCTCAAGAGGTTGCAAGTTTTGTTCCATAGAGCATATAAAGATTTTCTATGCTTATCTGCATCTTCTTGAAATTATAGGACTTTCTATGCATAATCACTAAGCTCCACACTTTACTCTCAAGTGTTTGCTTTCTCAGAAGGATTCAAAATTAATTCATCATGAAATGAGAGGGATTTGCCCTGGAGTGGATTAAACGCCATTGTCGTAGCGCAGGTGTGGGCAATTATTTCGGCTGGTGGGCTACTTAATGAGTTTTGGTGATCCATTGAGGGCCACACACACAAAATCTTTCAGAAGATACCATTTTCAAAAATTATAGATAAACAACAAATCATATAATAAAAATCAAACATCTACTATCATATATTTTAATTTTATTAAAAATTAATTTTGTCTCCATTTATGTTTTTTGAGTAGTGCATATAGAAGCAATTGCATAATAGCTCAAACTAAAGTCTTACTCTTGTATATGGGGGTGTGTAGGGGCTGCTGATGGGCTGCCAATGCTCTAAGTCCTGGGACCTGGCAAGGAGTGGGAGGGCAGGAGGAGGCAGGGCAAGAGGCATGTGCAGCAGAGCTCACCCAGGTGGTGCAGTGTAGGTGGGTGAGCTCCCACCCCTATCCAGCCCACAACTGCCCCTGCCCGGTCTCACCTGGGGCAACCTGCACCACACTCCTGCCTTCACTCCCCCCATGCCAGCTGACAACACAGCCTTGGCCCCAGCCAGCATGCACAGCTTCCCAGTGGGGCCACCTTGCACCCACTCAGCTGCCTGCAGGTGGCTGCTCATTACTCTGGGCAGCTGAGTGGGTGGAAGGCAGGTGGGAACTCGACCTGGAACTGAAGATGCCAGCTTCACTCCTACCTGGGTAGGCATGTGGTGCCTGCCACACACCCCCATGGCCATCACCACTGCTCTGTACTACCTACTGCCTGGAGCGGTACAGCAGGGGCAGATGGAGGAGGGGCCACTGGAGATACGAGAAGCCGAGCAGTACCCAGGCAGCTTTAACAGCACTGCAGGCCAGGGTGGTGCTGTCAGTGGGGTGGGTGTGGGCAGGAGTGCAGCACACACAGTTCTGGGCCAAAATGGATGGGGCTTGGCCCCATGCAGCGCTGTGCAGCGGCAACCCTGGCCTGGATACAAGCAGTGGGCCAGATCCAACCCCTATACTGTATTTTGCCCACCCATGCCTTAGCAAAATATCTACAGGGTAGACAGGTCCTTCAAAGGAAATCAAGAGTACAGCAGAGTTTTTAGATGAGAATGCTAGTCCAGTGGTTAGTGCACTGGCTTAGTGTTTTGCAGACCTGGGCTCATTCCCTTGCTCCTACACAGATTTTCTGTGCAACTTTGAGCAACTCATCTAGCACCAGCTCTTTTTGAAAGAATTTAGTATCTACCTGTGAAATCAGTGGCAGTTGGTTAAGTTAAATATCTTTCAGGATCTACCTCAGTTCTCCAACTACAAAATGAATTTAATAATACTACCCTATATCACCAGAGTATTATGTGCATAAATATATGAACATTTGTACCATGCTCATACAGTATCGTAATGTTCATCATATAAGAGCCTAAGCCAAGTAAGAAAAAAAAAAGAAGAGTCCCCCTCCCTTAAATCTTCAGCTTCTTCTTGTATGTGGTGGATAAGCAATTGCTTCTAATTCTAATAAAAGAATCCAAAAGAAGAAAGACAAATGAAATTTCTTTCACTGGTTATGAAAGACTGGAGACCCTTAATAAAAGTCACTGATTTTCTAAGTATAGGGTGCTTTTAATATGTGATGGCCTTTAATATGTGACAAGTCTTATCCTCATGCAAGGCAAAATGATCAAAAGGATCTGCAAATGAATTTTTCGATTCAGTCTGAGAGACTCCAGTACTATAATTATATGATTACACTCCTTAGTTCTGGAAAAGCCCTTGGCTGCTGCATTTTTAAATAAATTGTATCTACTAAAATGATTTTCCTAACCTGGGAGCTGCAAATAAAGATTTATAATAATCAGTGTGGCCCATAATAAGGACACATTTTAATGTCATTTTGAGGTATGATGGTCCTCAAATGGGTAATATTTTACACATTGTACATGACAAAATGATTCACTAATAGTCACCAGATAGCGCACAAAATGAGGTAGAACCAAGGATGAATATTAAAACTTGTAGATTGCTGTGTGAATTCATAAATTCTCATGTTGGCAATGATAACACTACATTTGATTTCTGTCTTAACATCCACTAGAATTTCACCTGAATAAATTTAAACTGTATTTTTTTTCTTATTGAGAAATTTTTGGGGGGGGGGGGGTTATCAGGAGTGTTATTTTGATATTTGCCTCTACGATCTTCTTGTCCTTGGTTGAGAGAGAGAGATGAAAAGACGCATGGAAAACCAAGGTTTGTTAGTTAAGCAGCAGGCTGTTATTTACTACTGTTTTGCTTCATTGTAGGTAAAAGAGAAAATTATGGCTGTGGTTTAAAGTTTAGTGAAGATAAAAGAGTTGTTATTAGGTCTTGTCACATCTTCTAGGCAATTGGATTACTTGTCTTAGTAAGAATGGCTGATTCTGTTGTTATAAAAAGTACATTTTGGGGATGGAAAACTTTTATCATTGCACAATGGATAACAAGTTAGAGGTTTATATTTGGTCAGAAAAAACTGTTCAGAAGGCCTGTTCTTAACTTTGATCTCATGACTCAAGGTAATTCTTTAAGGATAAAGCTTTAGAAAGATATACTAGCCTTTTCTTATGATGAAAGATTTGAAGAAAACAGCATGAAGATATTTTTTATTAACTGAGGAAAAAGCAGAAAAGTAATTCTGCATAAACTAAAATAAGCTGAGTAAAATTCTGAAAATTCACTTTTGGAAAGAGCACAGGGCACTGCATCCTACCAGCACTACCAGGTGTGATGCTTTATTTTTGCAAAAAGTCTCATATTTTACATTCTCTTTCAAGTGGGGGCAAAAGAGTTTCTTTGTCCTTCAGAGTAGATGGACAAAACAAAAGCGTTTGGTTTAGGAGATTCTCCTATGTTTGTAAGTTTGTCAGCACTTGCCCCAAGGTAAGACCATCCTTTTGTTTACATTCCCAAATATTGTTTTATCCTCTCTTCTGCTATATTTTCATTTTTGTGTAACTCCTCCCTTCAGTGAAGTCACCTGGAGAGAAAGCCAAAGTCCTGTGAATCCCCTGGCAATGCCTTTTCTCATGTGCTGATTACTCTCCATCCAGTTATACAGATATGAAAGGGAATAACAGTTCAAATAAGGTTCAAATAATAGTTCAAACTTCTGGAGTCTCTGTATGATACCTGAGGGCTCCAAGTGTTAGGAGTCAGTACTCAGAAAGCAGGATATAATAGGCAGATTGAAAAACACCAGAACTATTCAAACCCAGCTTGAGAAGAGAGAAGAAACCTAACTAAATTCAGAAAAAGCATGTTACAGGGGTATAGGTTGTATCTGTGTTGGTCTAAGGACATAGGCAGACAAAAGATACCAGATTTACCGAAAGAACCTTATCAGACCAACTCAAATAGTTGGAAAAATTCTTCTTAGCAAGCTTTCAAGTATAAATACCCTTTGTCAGTCTGAGGAAATATCTGCAATTGGTGTGTGCTCTTCCTGGATGGAATGGAAAGGCATGTTTGATTTCTATCTGAGCAGGTACACTACATTAAATCTATTAGTATCTAAGCCCCTGCAGAAAACCTGAACATTAGGATATTTAACAGCTCAGAGGACCTGTGGCTATTTTTACTTTCACTCTCTCCCTTCAAAAATGAATTTGACAGGATATAATAGCTATTTTATTTGCATTTATGCCTGTACATTTTTGGTAAACATCTGCTTCCTGTGAATGATGTCATAGTTGATGGGGTTGGCTCAGAGTCAGTGTTTTGGGAGCAGAAGGAAGCAGACAAAAGTAGCAGCAAGCAATGTAAAATTAGTTTATCAGTAAAGAAATTGAAGGAGGTACAATGTGTACAATGGAATTGGACTTAACCATGGCTTTCTTTTAAAAACTGAAATTTTATGTGTTTGATATGCATGGAATTAAGCCAGTACTTTAAAAGGCAAAAGGCCTTGTCTGCATTCATTTTGGCCTGTGCCAGAAGTCAGCCATCTAATCACACATCAGTGTCAGTGTTCAGGTTAGCAACATCAGGGAAAAATGTAGAGAAAAGTTTATAGCAAGGACAGTACAATTATCAAAGGGGAAAAATAATTTAAAGGATTAAAAATGAATCAAGTGTGTTAACAGCATTGATCAAAAATTAATTTTAAGTTGTTGGCATGTTTATGTGAAGGATGGATTTTTATTTTCATTTTCTATTGCAGGGGCTTTAAGAGCAACAGTTATGGTGGAATTGAGCATCATCAGACAGCTGATTTTTGGCTGTTATCACCAATGTTGTCAAATGTTGGACAAGGTGACTGTAGAAGACCAGGCTGGCTTAAAGCCTTGGTTTGATACTTATCCAGCTGGAGCTATTTGAAATAACCCCAATAAAATGAACATTACAGCTAATCCTGTAGCATCAAATAATTAAAAGTTCTGTGCTTAAGGCATGGCAGCTATTCTGTATTATGTAGGAGTAGTTGCTGCTGCTGCATCAGCATGCAAGTAGGAAAGAATTATTCAGCATCAAGACAGGCACTCCACTGAAGGTACCAAGCTATAGGACAACTATGGTCACAGACACAGGTACAGCTGCCTGGTCTAACTCACAGCCTTTCACAGAAAGCGCTATGAGTTAAACCAACCCTCCTGACCTAACAGATGTTCACTGTTGGGTCAGGAGGATGGGGGATCAATCTCCAATTTAGAGACAGTTCAGTAATAAAAGCTGCATGTCTGCAGCCTCTTCCACTAGCTCCACCCCAGCTCTGGTGCTGTCTTCATGATGGGAGAGGGGGAGACAGGAGGAGAGAGAGCTCGGGCTGGTGTTTGCCGCCTTCCAATCTACTTGCATCAACTCCAGTGCAGGTGGGGTGAACACCAGCCCAAGCTCTCTCCCCTCCCTTCTCCCACCCCCACCAATCATGCAGACAGCACTGGGGTGGGGCTGAGCTGCATCAGCTCAGCTGCCTGAGCAGGGAGCATCTTCATTTGAACCCTCATATAATGAGGGTTAATTCTTTGCATGACTGGAGACTTTTAAAGCACTCTGCAGCCATGCTCTATTGTTAGGGGTTGGCTGTAGAGTGCTTTCAAGGGGCAGACCATGTGACACATGTAACTTCTGTCTGCACCTTATGTGAATTATAGTCCTACATGACAGCCTGCTTTGTCAATACCAATTATGAAAGATACCTGATCTTTCAGGAGGATGGAGTGAGGTGTACTTTGAGAACTATAAATCATCATACCTGTAACAATCCATGGTATCTTTTCCCTAATGCTCTCCTACAGAAGATAATTACCCCAGGTACCAGTGTCTAGAACATAACAGTATATTTTAATGAATCATTGTAATACTCTTTTCATTCATTATCTGGAGAATTCTATTTTTGCTGTAAGCTTGGAGTCCTTGGCTGTCTGTATTCACCTGTCATCTCTTGACTTACCTTTATATTTTAAATTCTTAAGAGGAGGGGGTATATTTTTATTCTGTATTTAAACAGTGCCTAGTACCATGGACTCCATGCTCCATTCCAGCAGCTTTTAGGTGCCACTATAGTCAAAATAATCATAGCAGTAAGTTAGCGGAAAGACTCCCGAGTCCCCTGGAGTTTCCCCTCACTATTTAGCCATGCATAAAATTTATGCACCTTTTATCAATGTGTTACTGTCATGATGTACAGATCTGCCTGTAAAAAAATAGTGTATTGATCTGAACTGAGAAATGCATGATCAGTGTTTCAACAGTAACTTCTCCTATAGCACAAGTTACCTTTTGAGCAAATCTTTTGGTGCTAAATTGCTTTTATGATTTAGGAACAGAGTGAAGTTCTGGCCCCAATGAAGTAAATGACAAAACTTTGAGTTTAAAGTTGAGTTAACTGACATGAATTGTATTTTTATTCAGGAAACTAATTCTAATGGAGACTACTAACTCCACTGAAGTATTTAGGGAAAGTATACTCTTGGCTGGGAGTTTATAATGAAGTCATTCAGAATTGGAAAGCAAAAGGTATAAAGCAAACTTTCTTCCCAAAAGTTTGATGGAGGGGGTGAACTTTTATTTAAACAATATTGTCATCCCTAGTTGATATAAATGCACTGTCACAAGAGTAGCTCTCTCTTTGCGTGTCAAAATATTTATAATCAGGGTCTATTACTAAATTGAAGTCATATTCTAAATAAACTTCAATTAAAGCAGAAAAAAGGAGAGCCCACATATGGCAAAAATATGAAAATGACAGGTAGTGTTGGCAAGGAAAATGCAAAGAATTCCTTCCAGCTGTATGCAATTCGTTTCCTACTCTAGAATCACTTGAAATGCACATGATCATTTATTATATACACAGAATAGCATGTCTCATTCACATGTATATTTCTGCAAGCTATTTACTTAATCAGTGTTTTTCTTCAGCTTTCCTCTCTGTTGAATAAAGATAAAAAACAGAAATTCCTAAACTGTCAACAAGTACAGTAGTTTGGCGAGTTGGGAACAAAGTACACTAGAATTATGTTTGGGATTCAGGGAACAGCTTGCTTCCTGCAAGCATTAGATGAAATGGAGCAGTAGCATTTATATTTTGGTTTCTACATCCCTTTATTTGGAACCCCTTTATTATTCTGTTCTGCGTAGGCTCTTGGCCCTGATTTTTATCATTCCATCTCAATATGAAATGATAGATGTCATCTATTGTTACTTTGTCCTGGGAGAGAAGTGTTTGCATGTGTTTTAGAATAACTTGGTTTAGTGAGATTTTTTTAAATATATGTATGTATAGAAATATGTGTACGCAGTCATATTCTGTATTTATGCTAAATAAAGCAAGGTCAAAATATGTGTCTTTCATTTAGAGAAAATGGTTTGTGGTAGTTATTTACTGGGGTAGCTCATTCAGTAGTCTTAGACCCCAGTCCCACTCCTCCCACAGTAAATTCTGTCTCCCACACATGTGAGATTTAACCGTTGTGTACAAGTTCTGTTGTGCCAGAAGCATTGACCATTGTGACATTTCTTGGATCCAAATTATGGAGTACCTTGAAAATAAAGCACTGAGACTCAAAACTAGAATCAAAATTCTAGCATAGAGAATGGAGGGCAAGTTTAATGTGCCTGCAGTAGCCTGTATTCCTGAAGAGATGCTCTGAAGTGCCCTGGAATGGCTGGAACTTCCTAAGTGCTGAAGGCAAAGTATATCATATTGCTGAAGTACAGCCACAAAGTGAAGAGAAAAATTATTAATCCCATTTTAACACCTTCCAGGTTGGTACAGAGCCCCCTATCCAATCACAGATGATGGCATTACCCACAAATGCTGCCATTTTTAAATTGTAGTGTTAGCAAGGAAGCCAGAAATACTCAGCAGAAATCTAAGCTGTGCATTGTGACCAGGTATAACTATGTACCTTCAACTGAGGAAGAGCAAAATGTGGCTGCAAACTCTTCAGAGTCAGCTTCATCCATCTGCTCCTCATTCATTAGCTAGTCTCACAAAAGCAGTGAGTCCTACTGATGCAGTGGTGTGGTTGTATGTGGCATATGTCATACATATAAATGGTTACTGAAAAGTATAAGACTGCAGAAAATTTGATCTTTAGTGTTTTGGTTTATTTTCCATGATTTGTGGTGATATAAAAATACCACTAATACGATTAAAATTCTATGTCCTTTAAAATAGATACATTCTTTCTACTCTTATTCATAGATTCATAGATTCATAGATTAAGGGTCGGAAGGGACCTAGTAGATCTTCTAGCCCGACCCCCCGCCAGGGCAGGAGAACAACAAAAAACCCCAAAAAGAGAAACGGGACTCAAACGAGTCCAGCCAGGTAGGCATCCAGCCTCTTCTTAAAGACCCCCAGGGTAGGGGCCAGCACCACTTCCCTTGGAAGTTGGTTCCAGCTCCTAGCCGCCCTAAC
>NW_017728998.1:26425916-26430386 GCF_001723915.1 Gavialis gangeticus | reverse complement strand
AATCCATGCTGATTGCCCCTGAGCATCATTTCTGATGCCGGCCCATCACAAATGTGCTCCTTGATGATCTTCTCAAAGAGTTTCCCCAGGATTGAGGTAAGACTGACGGGCCTATAGTTACCCGGGTCCTCCCTCTTCCCCTTCTTGAAGATGGGGACCACATTTGCTACTCTTTCTACCTTATGTGACTGATGGACAAGATTTTGTTCTTAAAAAGCCAAATTCTAACTTCTGACACATTTGTGACTTCAGTTGGGTATTATGTATGTGTATCAGAAAGTAGAATTTTGCCCATTTATTTAATGAGTACTAGTAAGACAGACAATATCAAAGAAATAAGTACCAAACTAATAAGACAGACACCAAAGAAAGACACTCTCGTTGTACAAGGTCACTGGAATGTGAGAGTTGTTACTGATGCACATAGAGATTGGCACACAACTGGGAAACAGACTGGGAGAAACCAGTGACAGAGGCCTGAGACTACTAGGATTTGTACAACTGCATAACCTTGTACTTGCCAACACACTTTACCCACACAAACCGTCAAGAAGAGTGACATGGATGTGTCCCAATGGCAGCTGCAAGAATCAATTAGACTGCAATCTTATGTCTAATCGATTCCAATTAAGCATCAGCCTGAATAAGACCAGATCATTTCCCACAGCTGATGTTGGCAGTGACCACAATTTAGTAACAATGACAATAAAGCGAAAACTGAAGACAACGGCAAACAAAAATACAGGAAGAGTCAAACATGACCTAGAAAAGCTCAAGGATCCCACAATAAAGACTGAATCCAACATAAAAATTGAAGGAAAATGTGAACCACTCCTAGTGCTAACTGACTTACAAAACATTACAGACAGATTCACTCATGTGATCAAAGGAACCGCAGAAGATTTGCTTGGAAGAGCTAAGAAAAACAATCAACCGTGGATGTACAACAAAATCATGGAAATGTGTGATGTATGGAAAGTACTGAAAGCTAATGTTTTGGTTCAGAATCTGGCAGTCTCAGTTACAGAGAAGCAAACAGGAATGTTAGACATTAAATAAGAGCGGTGAAAGAAGACGGGATTCTAAACAGGTATGAAGAACTTCAAAGCGGTTTTGAGAACAGCAAGAGCAAGAAAGCACTTGAGAGCCCGAAGAAGATAGCCAAAACACACCAAGCAAGAACAATGGCAGTAGAAGACAAGAATGGAAAATGGAAAATTGCTCACTAAAAACACCACAATACACAAGAGGTGGACAGAGTATGGAAAGCACCTCTACACTTTTTTAGAGAGTTTTGCTAGCTTGGGAAATGGTGGTTATGTTTAGAACTAATCAGTCTTGGTCATGCTGGCAGTTGACAGAAGTCCTAGGCATATCCAAATGGAGCCCAAAGTACTTGACCAACTAGAGAAAGGAGGACCTGGAAGCACTGAAGAGGAAGACACAGACATCTCAAGAGAACAAATAGAAGAAGCCACTTGAAGTCTGAAGAATGGGAAAGCACCTGGGGTAGACAACGTATCTGAAAAATCTTGAAAACAGATGACAACGTAACAAGCATGCTTCGCAAAATTTGCAACATGACATGGAGGGAGAAAACTTGGCCCTCCCAGTGGATGAAGTCAGTCATTTTTCCCCTTCCTAAAAAGGGAAATCTGCACCAGTGTACATACTACCACACATCAGTTTGATCAGCCACCCAAGCAAAGTACTTCTAAAAATAATACTGAACAGACTCAAGCCTCAATAAAAAACGTACTGGCGGAAGAGCAAGCTGGGGTCAGAGTGGGGAGATGTACCACTAAGCAAGTCTTCAGTATTCAAGTACTGTGTGAAAAATACCGTGATCAAAAAGAACTTCACTATAACTTCATAGACTGCAAGAAGTTTTTGATAGGGTGTGGCATAAAGCGCTTTAGCTCACAGTGAAGAAGCATAATAGCAGTAGATCCCTGATAACACGAATAGAAGAACTTTACAGCAATGCAAATAATGGAGTGCTGATAGACACCAACATCATCAAATGGCTTATGACTTCAGCAGGAGTGTGTCACAGCTGCCTACTCTCACCATGCCTTTTCAACCTCTTCCTAGAGCAAATCATGTCAGACACCTTACAGAATTTCACAGGAACTGTATCAGTTGGAGGGTGAAAGTTCAACAACCTGCACTTTGCTGATGACGTTGATCTGATAGCAGGGACTTCTAAAGAGCTACAAGAACTTGCCAAAATGCTAGACAAAACCGCAAACAGCTACGGAATGGAAATAAGCGCTGAGAAAAGCAAAGTGACGACAACCTCAAGGTCACCAGCAGCAATGTTGATGTGAAGATTGGCAATGAAAAACTAGAAAGAGCAACAAGTTTTAAGTATCTAGGAGCCACCATTGCAGAAGATTTAACAGCTGAAAAGGAAGTTGAGGCCAGAATAACCATTTTCACCAGCCAACTAACAAAAGTAAAGAAAATCTGGGCAAGCCACAATATTACACTGAAACTAAAGTTGCATCTGATTCATGCTGTGGTCATCTCTGCAATGCTTTATGTGAGGCATGGATGCTTAATAAGAACTTAGAGAACAGACTCGAGGCATTTGAAATGTGCTGCTTTAGGAGACTGCTTTCTTGCTGTGTGTCTTGTACAGTGAGCACCGGACCAATGATTCTGCCAAGCAGCAAATCAGTCAATAAACTGGAACCAAGGAACCATTGTTGGAGATTGTGTGATGAAGGAAGTAGCAATGGTTTGGACACGTCACATGAAAGCTGAACACCCTTGCCACAGCCATAATGTGGACTGCAGTGGAGGGACAGAGAAAAAGAGAGAGATCCAGGAAGAGCTGGGGAACCAGTATTAAGGACTGGATGGGGCTTCAACTGACAGAGTGCATAAAGCTAGCCAAACACAGGGCAGAGTGGAGGAAGGTTGTTGCAGCATCTAAGGTGCCCCAACGGTCTCAGCAGCTTTGGGACTTACCTCACCTGAAAAAGCATCAATCTCAGCATAAGCTTCCTATTGAGCTAGCTTCCTCTTGCTGTTCCTCCATAACTTCTGCCTTGCTGAGTTTCTCAAGCATTTTAACTCCTAAGTTGGAGCTAACAAATTCTGTATGGTGAAGCTGCTAGTGTGACTCAGCAGGCATAGCCATGCAGAATGCTAACACCTGTCCTCAGGTTAGTCTTCTTATCATTTCTTACAAACAGACACTGCGTGATTGTTAATGGCATAAGAACTCAAGAAAATGAATTGTGTCTGCCTGGCTCCACATTCCCCTGTCAGTACTTTGTGGTCCTGAGACCAACCAGCTAATGGGAATGATATAGCTGTAGGACTTCTGACAACTGTCAGCATGACCAAGACTGATTAGTTCTAAACATAACCACCATTTCCCAAGCTAGCAAAACTCTCTCTAAAAAAGTACGGCTAAGAAAAGGGGACTTTTCCTCAACATCTCTCATCATACAATATCTGATTTGCTTCTGGTAATCTTCCATCATTGGACTGCTCCTCTAGGTGAGCATTACTCTTTCATTCCCACTGCTCCTATAATCTATTTGTTTGTAGAAGAAAAATGAGCCTAGTCCTCTACCTTGGTTAACTCGTATGATAAGATGATGTCAGATAGTTAGAGGACAATAATTTTGGCCAATCTCTAAACACTCTTCCGCTGACAGATTGATGCACCTAGTTAAAATATGCTCTATATATTCCTTCCTGCAGGTTTGAGTTGCAGATTCTTTTTTTTTCTTTGAAAAAGGAATGTCCACAAACCGCATAATGAGGCATCCCATGCATAAATCCTATCAGGATCTTTGTGAATATTGAAGCCAGGGGAGTGATTGTCACATTAAAGTCTATTACAGGGTTGATATTACATGACTATACTTCAAAAGGTAGAGAACTGAGGTTTGAATGCATGCCAGAAGCATTTCCATTATGCCATATATATTTTCCCTTGAATAAAGTCCATAAGTTCTGACATTTCAAGATATTCTATTTTATCTAAGCTGCATTGCCATAAATATGCCAGTATCATTGTATTACCAACATGGCTTACATTGTGATTTTTCCTAAAACAAATGCTGCATAGTAGAGGTCTGTATTGGAGAGGCCATCTTTCCCTTTGTTTGAATATACAAGTAAAATAGTCATCGCAATTTAATTTTACAAAACCAAAGGGTTAAGACTGGCCACAGATTTTTACAGGGATGAGAATGGTATCTGAAAAGGAATAGTTAACGCTGATGTGGGCAGATTTTTTATAGCTAGAGAGTATGATTAATACGTAGTATCTATTTAGTTCTGAGATTTAGGCTATGGTACCCCTTTTGGAATTGCAATTAAATAAAAGCACTTGGAAAAATTTCTCTTGGATACAGCACTAATCCAATACGGGTTGTTACCAATGGTCACATACAATTCTTGTGTCTGATTTTTTGTATCAAAATCTGAAATGTTTTCAAAATACAA
>NW_017728998.1:26413549-26420916 GCF_001723915.1 Gavialis gangeticus | reverse complement strand
ACTAAACCAATACGGGTTGTTACCAATGGTCACATACAATTCTTGTGTCTGATTTTTTGTATCAAAATCTGAAATGTTTTCAAAATACAAACCTAGTTTTCACCCTTGAAAGGAATTAAGTGCAGCATGTTCTGCTAGCAGAGTATTGGGCATGTAACAATACATGTTAAACAAAGTGTTTATCAAAGAAAATGTTTAGGGCAGTATGGACATGGAAGAAGAACTAAAGGAATTATTAAAGAAGGCTGTAGAATTCTAAAGAGGTTTTAACTCCTCTGAAAAGCAAAATGCAAAAGGCTTTTCAAAATGCAAAAGGCCAGTGTGGCACAGAGGGACTGCCTATGGCTCAGTTCAGACGTGGAAAGCAAAGGGACAAGCCAACAAGGACACTTAGGCTCTTGTCTGGTGGTTGGCTGCACAGGGATGAACACTTGCAGTCACGTAGCACCCCCTTGAAGTCGATAGGTCTCTGAAAGGACACAGAGGTCTGTCTCTGGAAATCTGGGCTCCCATCAGTTAAAGCTTACAGGAAAAGAACAACAGGAGCAAAGGACTAGAATGAGGACATTGTAGCCCAAAGAATTCAGAAAAATAAGAGAAGCTTCTACAAATACCATTTATGGTGTTTTGCTGAAGACACTCTAAAGAGAATGTAATTTAGATCCAGTAATTAATAAGAGATGACTCAAATTGATGGTGTCTCCAAAATGGTTGAAATGCTGAACCTTTTTTTTTCTTTGCATGTAGGAAGGAAAATAAAATGTAGAAAATTAGAAACAAATTGGGCTTTTATGAATAGTAATTTAGGCATGAGAATACCGTGGACATTTAAATTTCCATCCATAAATTATTCTTGATTTTTCTCTTTAATTAATTAGCTATCCAGTTTGGTAAACCTTGGAAAAACTATGGAGAGCTGGGAGTTTCAGAAAACTTCCTACTCCACTTTAACAAGGAATTAAAAGGAAAAAATCTATAACTTCTAGAGGAAAGTGCAGTCATAACAACAACAACAAAAACCAATAAGCAGAATCGGTTTAGATGGAACAAAACTTGCTAGGAACATTTCCCATAGGGAATTTCAAGGTTACAGTTTTGATTGACTTATTAAATTAGTGCACAAAAGGATATGGTGAGGTAAAATAATTGAATTTTAGGAAGCAAAACAGTTGATACACTAGTCCCCTGAATCATGTTCTGCCCCATTTCCAATACTTCAGCATGGTGTTTAAAGATTCTGTCGTAAGTAAAGGCTTAGAGATGCTGGGCTACTTAAATATATGGAGATGAATAAGGAGAAATGTTATAGAAATATATAAAATAAAGGGTGGTATAGAGAAAGTTAATTGCCCATGTACTCTTCTTAGCAACTAGTATACATTTCTCATACATCCAATTAAATTAAATGCTACAGATCTAAAATGGATGGAAATAAATGCCTTTTCTACATTGCAAATTAACCAGTGGCCCTTACTGCCACCCAGTATCACTGAAGCAAATGCTAAGAAGAATTTGACATTTACAAGAATAAGATAATCCTCAATTACGTTAGGTAAGATAAAAATATAAGATTGGAGATGCTGCTGTCATGAACCATGGTTCAAATCTCCTTCGACACTAAATAGAATTTTGGAGATTGTTTGTGTTTTATTTTATCCTTTTCATGATGCAAAAATTAACAAAGAGGGGTGGGGTAACAAACTGCCTAATCAAATGCTTATAACAAGGGAGGGCATTTCTTTTTAATGACCTTTCGATTTTACCTTTTTTAATATATACAAGTAGTAGACTTTACAGAAGTTACTCTGGTATAAGTAAATCACCTAAACTAATCACTTTCTGCTTAGGTTTAGAAAGAAATTCCACTATGTACATGTGCTGCATCCTGTAGCCCTGTCTGAGACTGGCTGCTGGATAGATGGACCACCTGGCTAAAGAGCCGGGTTGTTGACCCTGAAAGCATCCCTGCACTGATGCAAATGTGCAAGGAGCAGTAAAAAGAGAGGTGACAAGACTTTCTGGAGACTTGCTGGCCAAAGGCAGTGGAGGACTTTCTGGAGTACTGTTGTACCCCAGAGATCTAACAGTGGTGCGATCAAGAGCAACACTAAGGTTGCTTTAAGCTGTGTTGGGAACTGACTCAACCCCTTGCCTAACTTAGGATTTTGGTCCTTGCATGTGAGAGAGAGCCACAGGTAGGGCACACATTGTATTGCTAATGTTGAGCATAGGACTCTGTTTCTTTAAAAAGCAATATGTGGGTTATTTTTCCCCTATAAAGATTCAATTTATGTGGCTGCAAGTCTTATCAAATTTTAAACTAAAACAATATAATAAACCACATATTTGTTGCACCTTGCTTGAGTACATTGACATGAGAGGTCAGTATAGATGACTGAAAGATTTGCAGACATCTCTGAAGTTAGCAGCATGTCATACTTCTTACAAGAACTGATCTCATTAACAGCAGTTCAGTTATGTGGTCCTCATTTAATTATGTGCAAGTTACCATCTTCTGTTGCATTTTTTTAACTGCTCCAAATGGTGGCTTACAGCAAAACTGTCAAATTAGATCCTTAAAGAGGAGATACAGCAACCTTATGCAGTAATTAATAGCGTTTTAGCAGACCCCCGAAGTTGTCAAAGTCCTCCCAAAGTTAATCTGAAAGTAAGGCCTCATCAGTCAGAGACAGTTTTTTACGTCATGGTTTCATGGTCTTATTGAGAGCACTGAAGTATACCTTTCAGCTGTATTCACTCACTTCCAAGGTTATTTAAAGGAACAGGCTACCAGTAATATCCAGTCCTGTATATGCTGCAAGGCAACCCAGGATGGAATATGGGATCAGATTAGATTTACTGGATCATCAAACGCCTTCCCAAAAGGAAAAAAATGAAGATTTTATTTTTAGAATTTATATTTCTTTATAGGCAACAGGGGAAAAATGTTGCACACAACTGGCAGACTGTTGGAGAGACATAGTATACTATGGTCCTGTAAGAGGGAAAAAGTCCAGCTAAATCCTTGTATGGCTAAGGAATTGCACTGAAAAAGTTTCTTCTGCCTTGAGGCCGCTCAAAGTTCTGTTCAGTGCAGGTAACCACAAACTGACAACAGAAAAGCAAGAAACATTGGTCATAGGTGTTAGCTAAAGGGTGAGCGATTCTTTTGGGTGTACTGATGCTCCAAAATAGTATTGAGAAATCTTTCGAGTACCTGGCAAGCAGTTCTTCCTCACATACTCATAGTCAAACTAACTTCCAGATTTGGGATCAGGAAGGAAGTTTCTCCCAGGTCACACTGATAAGGACTGTTTGGGGCTTTTTGTCTTCCTTTGTAACATGGGATGTGGCCCACTTCCTAGAGGTTTTTTGCATATTTAGGTTAAGAATAAGGTAATTAGGAACAGTCCTGGATTTACCAAAGGCAAGTCATGGCTGGCCAACCTGATTACCTTCTATGACGAGAGACTGGCTCTGTGGATACAAGAAGAGCAGTGGACTTGATATACCTTGATGTCAGCAAGACTTTTGATATCTTCACCCACAACATTTTTCACAAGCAAGCTAAGGAAGTACAGTTTGGTTGAATGAATGGACTGTTAGGTGAATAGAAAACTGGCAGGATCATTGGGCTAAAAGGGTAGCAATCAATGGCTCGGTGTCTAGTTGGCAGGCAGTATCGAATGGAGTGGCCCAGGGATTGGTCCTGGGGCCAGTTTTGGTCAATATGTTCATCAATAACCTGGAAGATGGTTTGGAATGCACCCTCAGCAAGCCTGCAGATGACACCAAGCTATGGGGAGTAATATATGCTGGCAGAGCTAGGATTCAGAGAGACCTTGACAAATGAAGGATTGGACCAAAAGAAATCTCATGAGGTTCAACACAGACAAGTGCAAAGCTATATACTTAGGATAAAACAATCCCATGCACCAGTACAGGCTAGGGACTGAATGGCTAAGCAGCAGCTCTGCAGAAAAGGACCTGGGGTAACAGTGGACAGTAAGCTGAATGCAAGCCAACAGCGTGCCTTTGTTGTGAAGAAGGCTAACAGAATACTGGGCTGCATTAGTAGGAGCATTGCCAGCAGGGAATGTCAAGGGAAGTGATTATTCCCTTCTATATAGCACTGATGAGGCCACATCTGGAGTATTGTGTCTAGTTTTGGGCCCCCCACTGCAGAAAAGATTTGGACAAATTGGAGAAAATCCAGAAGATGGCAACAAAAATGGTTAAGGGTCTGGAGCATATGACTTCTGAGGAAAGGTTGATGGAACTGGGTTTATGTAGTCTGGAGAAGAGAAGACTGAGGGGGAGGGGATTTAATAGCAGCCTTCAACTACCTGAAGGGTGGTTCCAAAAAGGATGGAGCTGGACTGTTCTCAGTGGTGGCAGATGACAGGACAGGACAGGTCTCAAGTTGCAGCAAGGGAAATTTAGGTTAGATATTGGGAAAATATTTTTCACAAGGATGGTAATAAAGTACTGGAACAAGTTACCCAGAGAGGTTGTAGAATCTCCATCTTGGAAGTTTTAAAGACCAGGCTAGACAAAGCCTTGGCAGGGATGATCTAATTGGGGATGGTTCTGCTTTGAGCAAGGAGCTGGACTAGATTGCCTCCTGAGGTCCCTTCCAGTCCTAATTTTCTATGATTTTTATGACTGACTTTGCTGCTTTCTTCCTGTGGTACATTGTTGGCTCAGGTGCTCTGTGGTTCTGGGGCATAAGAGGGACCAAAATGGAAGTTCTCACTTGTTTGGACATATAGGCCTAGACTCCATGGTTTATGAGCCCCTTTCCAGTCCTCCATCTCTGCTGTGCTGGGTTTCTCTTTCATCAGGTTCCACATAACTGAAGGGTAATTCCATACAGGTATATTTAATTTAATTCTTCATAGTACCGTGTACATTAAAACAAAGAAAATGACTCAAGTCTTTTTCTTATGCTTTAATCCAGATGCCAATTTTCTTCATTCCTTTACTTAAGTATATAATTCCATTAAATAAGAATGAAGTTTATGTTGCAAGTTATTTCCCAACTTTTAAATAGGTGTTATATTTTACCTACCCATGTTGCTTTGAAAATATTAGACAGTGAATGGGACCAGAATTTGGCTCATATTGTAAAATGGACATTATATGTCATTCAAGAAGTAATCCTGAAACTGAGAATAAGATAGCAGAGGAATAAATAAGAGAATCAAGGCAAGTGTTTCATGTAAGGTGGCCATCATAGTATAGCCAGTTGCTGGAATTTGATTGACCATATCAATAGTTTAGCTAAAATTCCTTTATTAAACCCAAGGGCCAGATGTAGTTACATACTTACTGCTAAAACTCAATTACAAATATATAGTATATTTATAAATGACTACACCTACACAGTGTAGTTTTGGTTACAAACTTTTATCAGAATACTTGCAACTAGATAAGCAAGGGAGACATTCTAGTTGCCCCATGCTGGTTGACTCCAGCAGATCCAGCTCACACTAACAAACCCATTTCTCTTCCTTTATTTTATTTCACCCTATATTTCTCAATACATCCTCTTATTGGATCTAGCTCAGAGATTCCATATAAACCTATTTTATTACTCCCAAAACTTCTTTTGCTTATCCGTCATCCATTCTGTTTACTAGAAATACTGGAGCTGCGTGTTGCCATACTAGTGGGTGTGTCCACGCATGCCTCCGACTGCGCAGTACCCGCTGGTACTGATCAGTCCCAGCGGCACGTGGGTCATTTTCAACCCACCGCACAGTAGCAATGAGCTATTATGTAGTAGCTTATTGCTACTGTACAGTAGCAGTGGCATCACAGTTTGTACCCACTGCTGCTATGTCACCACAGTGATGAGCTACATCACCATAGCTCATTGCTATGGCAATGTAACATGTTGTGTAGACCTACCCAGTCTTTCCAAAATTTCCTACTACTTTTTGTCCCATGTCAACTTATTTCTTTATAGTAGAGTAACTTATTTCTTACCAACTGTTTTCTTTCTGTAAGGCTTTGTATCTTTCCTCTACCCTAACAACAATGATATTTGGAAGTGTGTTTCACCTCAAGAATAGCACTTTGTGCCAGAACGATTGTCTAACCTCTATCCCAACCAGATACTTATTGGACAATATGCTTAGTCCAATTGTTGCATATTTCCTGGATCATCATAACTTTAACAACACTCCAACCCTCCTCCCCTACCCCATCTATCTCAAAGATTAGGCACCTAAATTTTCTCCAATAAAATTTCTTGAGTCCTGGAGTTTTGCCATCGTGCAGGCCCAGAACTGTCACCATTTTATTAGGGTTGAGGGGCTTGATACCTCTCTCACCAAAGCTGATAGACATCCAGAATTGCATGGTCCTGTGGCTAAGTGCCTTGAAGGACCCAGTTCAGCAGATATCCTCAGAAGATGCCTAGCTTCCACCAGCAGGATTGAGTTCAACACAGAACAGTAGCCAGGGCTCATTTCTCCAAGTTTCCAGCAGAACCTGTGCAACTATGCAGAAAAGAATTCAAGAGAGAGAACATGAAATAAAGCTTGGCTCTAACCAAAGGCTTGTGTCAGTCACCTGGGAGAGGGAAATCCTAGGTTCTGGTCCCTGATCCCAGAACTATTAGGCATATTAAACTGTAATGATTTAATATCAAACAAGAAGCGTAATCCAGGACTCCCGCCTCCTGGGTAAATGCCCTCATCACTCAGCTTATTCATTTTGACAAAAGCTGAACTATATTTTAACATCATTTTATTTTAATGATGGTTAATTTTTTTTTGCCTGCCATGCAGGGAAAAAGACCAATTCTCACTAGAATTGTAAGTTCCTGAACTGAAGAAAGGGGATATTTCTATTATACAACTCTTAAATGCAGCATGTGGGTTTCTAAAAAGTGTCTGTGGGTGCATCTAAGTGGAAAAAATGTCCTACCCTTCTGTTAGCTAACACAAGGTAAAATGCTAGTGAAGACATGACAGCTGTAGTTTTAACATGTGTTAGTGAGTTGAGGTAAGAGCTGTTGGAGAGTTTAAGATGTATTCATATTATAGCTACACTAGTTTTTTTTCTACCATGACACAAGATACGATTATTTTTCCTAGTGAGAGCAAGACCTAAGATGGCTAAATACCCAGCTCCCAAACTACATACGTGTCACTTTTGAAAATCTCAACATGGAAGCTTATTGTTAAGGGACTATTTAGGAAAAAATATACTCACTTTATAGCTTTTCTCTCCTTCACAACAGTTTGATCCATATTATATAAAGTAGATTACTAAGTAAATATGGGACCAACCATTTTATTCACAAAAGTGTAACAGCATTTTGGGACATTGTATGACCACCAAAAAAAAAAAAAAAA
>NW_017728998.1:26408431-26413466 GCF_001723915.1 Gavialis gangeticus | reverse complement strand
AAAAAAAAAAAAAAAAGAGTTACTCCTAACCTGGAAATACATCTAGTGATATAAAAATCACCATTACATTCATTCACTCTTAAATCACTTCTAGCTACCAAGTGGCAGTCACTGCTTTCACCAAAATTAGCAAGTCCTAGGATCAAATTCTGAAAGATTTAGGAAGAATCTGTAGGCTCATAGACAAAGATAAAAGTAATATTTTGTGCTATGTATTTACTGCAATAGTTCACTATCTTTCTGTACTGAGATGCTTTCATGTACAGTGATAAAGTATGTTTGCTGGGATAAACACAAAATGCTTATATATGTATTAGTAAGGTACTTTCTACTGAAAACTTGACCCTTATTGTCTATCTAAAATATACATCCAGCAACTAGAACTGTTGAGGCATGTCCAATCCCAAAGTATATTAGATTTCTGAGAGGTTAAAAGTGGAATAGAGCAATAAAATGTGAAACATTTAAGATGTTCTTTGAACTGCTATACATGAAACTTCATAGAGTATAAAATGATTTTCATTATGAAAAGTACTATCTTTCTGTGAATAAGCAACAGGAAGAAGACTTGAAGCACTGGATCGAAAATAATTGAACATTTCCCAGGAGCTTGACTAGATTTGTATATACTCGCCAATTTTTCATAAAAGAAAATTAATAGGTAGAAAAGTTATTAGAAACTCTGTGTTTTTCAAATAATACCCTATGGATCTATTCTGTATTTTTCATGTACAGCATGATCTTTTCTAAATGCTAGTGTCTGCTATTATAGGGCTGATAACTTGTGTTAAGTACTCCCAAGCCACAGCAAAGAAAATACATAATTATTTCTCTCT
This sequence comes from Gavialis gangeticus, assembly GCF_001723915.1. Lineage (NCBI taxonomy): Eukaryota > Metazoa > Chordata > Crocodylia > Gavialidae > Gavialis > Gavialis gangeticus. Next base: position 26,412,630 of record NW_017728998.1, on the reverse strand, counting down.
AAACATTGGTTTAGAATTCTGAAACTCTGTTTCTCTTTGTTCCTGCAAAACAGCATATACACTGGAGACCCTCAGAGAATCGGTGAAAGGCGTTTTGTACCACTATGTGTATATTTTCATACAATCTTACAGATTCAGAATTGCTTAAGATGGAAAGCAGCAGAAAAATTTTTATGAATACTTTTGTATATTATGGAGCTGTCTCCTCTCATCTGTGCCATCTTTACGTCAGTGTAAGTCCATAGCACTCATTGCAGTTGCTCATGGTTTACACTGTGTGGCTCTGACAGCCTCTGCTCTATGCAAAGGGGAAATGGGAAGGTGTTGTCAGAAATCAGGTTATAACTTGCTGATTCTTGGGGTTGGTCTATGCCTAGGAGCTGCTCTGACTTTGCCATCTTTACTCAGACAATACAGAAAAGTAGAACTATGATGGAAATTAAATGAATAACTACACAAAATAAATTGAAATAGCTACAACATACGAAGTAACTCTTGTATGTATAGTATAGTATCCTGCAGAGAGCTTTTTATCTTGGGGGGAAAACTGTCATCTTCACCAATTAAATTACTTCCAGTTCTTCAACAAGGCCACCAGCTGCTAGTCTACTTAAACCTACTCATTGTTCCATTTTGTAAAGAGGTTACTAGGCCATCACTGCTGGGGGCTTTGTAAGTTTGTCATGTAACCAGCATAGTGGGTCCCTACCATATAGGATTTTGTGCATTCTCAGAGAGAAAGCCAAGTGATTAAGAGCTTGATATTCTTGTGCAATAATCCCTTCAGCCTTTGGAGGCCTCTGTTTTTGCTCCACGATTCTTCAGCAGATGTTGTCTGCTATGACATTCTGTCACAGCGTTTGAAGGAAATGTAATGCATGATCGGTTTAATCCAGCAGCTGATCTGCAGAGCCAGCCCTTCTCAAGGGTTTATTTGGAATATGTCTTCAGCACTACTGATTGCTAACCTGGTAATTAACTACAGGACACATTTGAAGATGCAGAATGCTGAACACTATTTCATTTCTTAACTTACCCTGGCAACACTTTAGGACTATATATATATTTTTAAAATCATTTTTGACATGCTAACAGACAATGAGAATGATTGGTATGTTAATGATGCTCTAAAGCAATGCCAAAAAAAACCCAGCAAGTGAAGCTGATGCTTAATTGAAAGCTTACATTATTGGTTATTACAGAAAGTAGGTCACTATTTTTAGCTGTAACCTTAAGTAAAACAAAGCAAATTAAAATTAAAAAGTAAAGTACAAGTAATTAGAATATTATTTCACAGGGTTATAATTACAACAAATCAGAATTTTTATTCCCATTGCATTAATATTTAATTCAGCCTCTATTAGGGGCCAAATGTGTCTGTTAGATGCACCAGTATAACTCTACTGAGATTCAGTTGATGCTAAAAGCATGGAGGCCTTGCTATAGAAGCACCCGTAATTATTTGCAGTGATTAGTTGTGACTGTGTGGCATACCCTAATTAAACATTTTCATATTGATGTATTTCAATTCATCATAAAGTGTAATTTTATTTAACCAAATTCTGCAGTGATTTGCATATCATGATACCCATCAAAGACACTGGGTTTTCACAAAGGATGGACTGTGCTGGAAGTGGACCAAAAGTCACTAAAAAAAAATGCTGAGACTATGGCCAAACATATGAGACATATGGTAGGTGTTACTTAATAGGCTGTCTTCAAATACCTAAACACAATGGGGTGCTATCATAATGGCTTCTTTTTAGTAAAACTCTGTTTTATCCCAGTACAGGACATATGGCATATTTGCTGCTTAATTGGGCTTTACTGCTTCTGTAACATCCTAAATGTTTATTCCAGTTGTGAATATTAGCAGTTTTAAAAATTAGAACAGCTAATTATAAGAAAAGAAATTTAAATAACTCACCAGAACCTGTAGAAGTTTCATTGGTTATACTGATTGACTCATTTCACTGAGAAAATGTAGCAATGAGTTTTGGTGACACCAATGGGATTACAAACTGTGAGTGAGAGCAAAATCTGACTCTTTGCTGCTAACTTTCAATGTTACATAGGTTTTTTCTGCATTGATCTGCTAAAAAAGAAAATAATAAATGTCTGTAGATTTTTGGAGATACCTTGGTATTATAATTTCTAGAGAGAGCCAATGGCAGTAGTCAAGCCTAGAAGCTATAAACGTGTGGTATGCTGTGGCTAAGTCCTGCCAGATGTGTCTTTTGCCATTTCAACATCTAGTTATATTAAGGAGCCAAATTAATAAGTCCAAGAAAAAGGCAGTGAAGTGCCACAGATATAGCACATTTTCTGAAGTGTTTCCTGCATCCTTCCTGAATTATGTCACTTTCCTTTGTTTAGCATTAACCATCTACTCTTCATTTCAGTATCCATTTTGGTTATGCGCTGAAAGAGCGGGGTTGGTGATGCTTCTTACATTTGGTATGATATAGATTTGAATGTCATCTCCAAGTCACTGACCATTCAGCCTATGCTGTCTTACCAGTTCTAGTGGTTTCATATGGATGTTGAAAGATTGAATGGGTAAAGGATCAAACTTGCTGCAAGTTAATGCTTTGATGGTAGTTGCTGCCAAGAAGGTTTCTGGGCCATGAGGAATTCTTTCTGCTCCCCCTGCAAATTATTGGCATTTGGAGAGGAGTATTTAGTAATCAATAGCCTCAAAGGCCACTGAGCAGTCCAGCAGAGCAAGTACAACAATCCTTTTCTTGCTTCCTCACAGAATAAAACTACCCATCAGAACATGTGATATGGCAATACCCATGTCCAGATCTGAAGCCTAGCTCAGAGGGGTCCTAAGATATTGCCAAATGAGGTGTTCTACGGCACTTTCTTTTAAGACTTATTGATTTCCTTGCTTAGAGAAGGAAAGCTAAATACGAGGTAGTATTTTATGAGGTCTTTAATGGTTTCTTCAATGTCAGTAAGATTATCAGAATCATTGGAAGCAGTGAAAATTTCTTCTACGAGCCCCATGTATTGTTTTGCACCATTCAGGAGGGGAAGGGGTAGAAGGGTATGACTTGTCATACCTCTCATTGCAAACAATTTTTCCCTAACAATGTTTTGCATGTAGAAACTGACTTTTTGGAAGGGAGCTTCAGTATTTGTGGTCCTTTTCTTGGTGTATTGCTCTTTGTGGGCTACAGTAGCAGGCTCTACATTTGAAATAACCTTCCCCCAAACTTCTTAATATTTTTGTTGTTGTTCTGAGGCATCAACATTTTAGACAGGGATGATCCTGCCTTGAGCAGGAGGTTGGATTAGATGACCTCTTGAGGTCCCTTCTGGCCCTATGTTTCTATGATGCTATGATCTATGTCTCTGAGGTGACATTTCTAAGTGGTGACAAACTGTCCATTAAATTACATCAAACTTGTGGGTATTATCAACACAAATATTGTTTTCATATGAAACAACAGAATGGCAGCTTATAAGAGTGAGTTTTGCCCAGAGACAAACAGAGTTTCAACTAGTCAAAGTATCCTTGAACAATAAGGTAGTTTTTCAGTCTTAATTCACCTGCAAGGGAACATTTCCACTTCTGGTTTCTAGACACACTGGGCTGGGGTTCCCATTGGGTAGAGTGTAGCTATACACATTTCTCCCCAGCCGATAATCTAATTGCTGTTATATTAAATTTGATTTTTAATAAAATTAAAAAGTGATTAATGTTTTCCTTTTGTGTATCAGAAAAAGTCGTGGAACTATTGGGTCATGTTGTGGCTATGGTAGTCCAGGAAAAATGGGAGGCAAGGATTTTTGTGGGTGATATCTTTTATTGGGCCACTTGAATAGCTGAGAGGGGCACAAATAAGTTTTAAGGTACCATGCAGAGACCTGAGGAAAAGTAATGTGCTTGTCTATGTCCCTATGTCCCTGAGAGCAGAAACGGCTCGGGAGAGGCCTCTAGTGGCAAGAAGAGGGAGGCTCAGCTGCCAGTCACCAGGGCAGCCAGAGTCACAGGTGCTGGTTGCTAGGGCAACCAGTGGGGAGCCAACTGACAGGAAGGGGCAGGGCCTGGCCCTTCTTAAGCCCAGGCATGAGGCCAGGAGGGCAGTTCCCCTCTGGCGGCCAAGGGAGGGGGAGCTTGGCCAGTGCAGACAGAGAGGAGAAGCCCGACTGCATGAGCATCCCCTGATTGCTGCTATGAGTTGGAGTAT
>NW_017728998.1:26399225-26403431 GCF_001723915.1 Gavialis gangeticus | reverse complement strand
CGGCCGGACAGTTTAGCTTTTTATGTTATAGGCCGGGGGCTTTGTGTTTTTGTGCTTGCTTTTTGACTGGAGAACTGGGTGAGGCTATTAGGGGTTGGAGGAGGCCTCATAGGGGCTCCACAGTAGCGTGGGGACCCTGGTGCCAGAGATGGCTGCAAGGAGTGAGAAGCCCCAGAGCAAGGGGCAGGGGGCACCCCAGAGAGAAGGCAAGGACAGGGCCCAGGTTGAATACCATGTTAGTACCATCTGCGAGGCTTGGGCTGCGGTGTAGGGGAGGAAAAGAAGCCACAGACAGTGCCCGCTGGCACTGGGGTGCGTAAAGTGGGCAGCCTCCTGCTAATTACAATCAATCAATCAAGGTCAAGGCATGACAGGAGAGTAAGCAGGCAGTTGGCTGATAACAGGAGGGTGAAGGCACCAAGAGAGAGGCTCCAGTAGCAATACTCCTGTCGCACCCTCCCAACTGTACAGCTGGTCCCATAAAAGATATCACCCACTGTAACCTGGGCAATACTCCAAGAGGTACCCCCTCTCCAATTGAAGGGATCAAAGCAGGTGCATAGGCAGTGTGGAAGGTGTAGGAACTCTCCTCCCCCTATAGAGCAGAGCCAGACCACCAATGGGGACTTAACCATATGCCTTTTAATGAAAGAACAATACTAGGAACATAACCAGTATAAACCAGGGGGTATAGGGGACACTACAATGCCCTGAGGGGGCAGGATTCAACAAAGGTTAGACACTTACAATCATAGACATATTCATCCAGTTGACAAAAGACAGGGTTAACCAAAATGTAAAACACAAACAGCAGAACAAACAATAATGGTTGGCGAAATATAAGAGGCAAAATAAAAAAAGTCAGATGACAAGAAATATAGGGCCTAGGTACCTGGAGGGAGAGAACGGGGGAAAACACAATGGCCCCTTACCACTGCAAGAAGAATTTCTCCCTGTTACTTCACTCACCCCTGATGGGACTCGAACTTAGATCTTCTGTTGAGCTGCCTGGCCTCTGATTGGAGGAGCTGGAAGCAGAGCTGGGAACCCCTCAGGTCGCTGCTCAGACCCTTGCTAGAGCTGGGGAGCCTCTCCTGCTGGCTGCAGCCTCTCATAGGCGATCCTGGAGCCCAGCAGTGGCCTCTCCTGCCAACCACATGCCACGCTGCTGAAGGTCCCACTGCTGCCTGCAGGTCCCGCTTCTTCAGGCTCTTCTGGGGCAACTGCTCCTGCCCCACTGGCCCAGCTCTTTGCCAACTCTTTGAAACTCCTTCCTTGTGGTCCCTCGCTGATCTGTCCTGAGTCAACTGCACTGCCCCTTTTATCCCCCTCCAGGTGACCCAAGGGGCCAATCAGAGGACATAGAGAGTGAGTCTCTGGGGCCTGCTTGGTGCAGAAAGGGAATCCCAAGTCCTCCGATCATCTTTTGCCCTTTCAAAACCCCTGTGCTAAGTCACTGTCAGCTAGCCCGTCACACCCACAAAAATCCTTGTCTTCTGCAAAGAACTTTATGGAATTAGATAGTAAGAACTCTCAAATGCTAGCTTTTATCTAATATCAGTGTAAATTTCTCCTGATAGAAAATATTTGCTCCAGCTACTTAAAAGCTGTTTCGGGTGTTTGGGCAACAAACATCTGACTCCTTGCTGTCATACAAATTCATTTCTGTTCTTGACCAGTCACACTAACTGAGCTCCTTGCAAGAAACAACAGTGTCCATTTATTTGCCCTGTCTCCCGTGTACACATGAAAACAGGAAAAAAAAATGGCTATAAGATTTGTGCTTTGCTTCTGGTTTTGTTAGAGATTTCCAGTATAACTAAGAGCAAGTCACTTAGGCCACATACAGACATTACACCAAATGGCTAACAAAAAACTGCACAACTTAGATCAATTCTGCATCTGGCTTTTTGAATGTCTGTACTTACCTTTAATTTCTGTAAATTTCAGGTTAAAGGGGCTAATAACATTTTTCTTACAAGTCTTGTGTTTTGCTTGCTTAGTTTTATTGCTTAATTTATTGATACCTTTAAGGTATGCTAAGGGGAGGACACACATAACCATTATAATGGATATAGAATAGCATAAGTATAAATTGTTATGATCTAACTGTTACATCTGTCTGCTTCTATAAAAGTACAAGTGCAGCAAAGCCACTATTTATGGCTTGAACTGTTTTTAGTTAAAGTCATTATGTTTTAGTTAAGTATAGTTTAGTTAGGATAATTAAAGTTACAGTATTTTAGCTCACTTTTACCTCTAGACAGGTATGCAGGTACGATGGTCACATTGTAACAGCTGCTGTGCGCTCCCAAAAGGAAATTCCCTCATTCCTCATAAAGTGATTGAAAGTCATTTTAGTTCATAGCCTGAGACCCTCAGGTGCAAGTCTCTGTAGATATCACATTAGTAGTTTTATGTCCTTTTTTCAAGATTCCAGTTATAATTATTACTGGGTACTTTTGGAGCTGTTGGGCTAAATTCAGAAGTGTTATGATGTAGATTGAATGAAACTTTTTGAGGCTAGTAAGTTGGACAGCCACCCTTCAGTCGGGAGAAATTTGAGCAGTTATGCTTTGTTTTAGAGAAAGGTAAACTAGAACATTATGAGAAGACTTCTAAAACACAGGCCACATGTACTGAGCTAACTAGGTTTTAGGTGACAAGTGTGGGTGTCTGGGGGTAGAAGCACAAGCAGCTAAAGAAGATGTTGAGAGAAATATTTTAAAAAGCCAAGCATAGCAAAAGGAGAACGAGGAACTAATAATAAGCCCCAGGAGTAAGGAAGAAGAGCAAAATGTAGGCTGGAAAACACGTTAGATTGATGACCTCAGATATGCCTCCAAGTGTTTGACTATATTAGGGGAAACGACTTAGTTTACACTCTTTCTAAAATAAACAGGAAGGCATCAACAAAATACCTGACTCGACCATCAATTTCTTCTCCTCATAAAAACAACCAGGAAGACTCTGACTTGGCGTGAGGCAAAAGGAGAACCAGTATTATACTGTAAATGACCTGTTGCTCAGTGGAGGCAAGGGACTCTGCATTTTGTAATGGAGAATTGAAGAAGCTGAGATAAGTACATTACAGGAAAGCACCAGGTAATTTGCAAAAGCTAGGATAACTTAAATTTGCATGTAGCTCTCTTTTATTTGCTGCCTCATCTCTTCTGGCTTTTGGCGTAGAATGGCATGGCACAAAAAAAAAAAGTGACGACAAGGTAAATGAGGTAAATTTGGAGTACCTTGTAGTAACTGGCCATGTTCTTTCCCCATTGCAGCTAATAGCAAACCCCATGGCAGCTTACTCATCTTACATTGAGGACATTGTTCATGTCCATGTGCCCATGTCCTAAGACCCACTGACTTGGATCTTGGAGTCATCATTGATGCCAAGATGAACATGAGCTGGCAGTGTGGGGATGCAGTCAGGAAGGGCAACTGCACTTTGTCATGCATCCACAGGTGCATCTCAAGCAGGTCCAAGGAGGTGATCCTCCCCCTCTATGCGACACTGGTCAGGCCACAGCTGGAGTACTTCGTCCAGTTCTGGGCACCACACTTCAGGAGGGATGTGGACAACATGAGAGGGTCCAGAGGAGGGCCACTCACATGGTCAGGGGGCAGCAGGGCAGGCCCTATGAGGAAAGGCTACGGGACCTGAACCTATTCAGCCTCCACAGGAGAAGGCTGAGGGGGGATCTAGTGGCCTGTTACAAACTAGTCAGAGGGGACCAGCAGGCAGTGGGGGAGTCCCTGTTCCCCTGAGCACTACCAGGAGTGACTAGAAATAACGGTTACAAGCTGTCAGTGGGTAAATTCAGATTAGACATCAGGAGGTGCTACTTCATGGTCAGAGCGGCTAGGATCCGGAGCCAACTTCCAAGAGAAGTGGTGCTGGCTTCTACCCTGGGGGTCTTTAAGACAAGGCTAGACGAACACCTTGCCGGCGTCATTTGACCCCAGTACTTTTTCCTGCCAGGGCAGGGGGTTGGACTTGATGATCTGCTCAGGTCCCTTCTGACCCTACCAACTACGAAACTATGACTTAAACTGTTCCTAATCATCAGCAATTTATATCACCCCCTGAATATGGACTTAGGCTTCTCTGTTACACTAAGACACTGGGCACATCAACTAAAGGAGTACACATTTGACCAGCAATAGATGCTGCTGAGTCAGCACCATCTGTAAGCAAATGCT
>NW_017728998.1:26392476-26394225 GCF_001723915.1 Gavialis gangeticus | reverse complement strand
GTACACATTCGACCAGCAATAGATGCTGCTGAGTCAGCACCATCTGTAAGCAAATGCTTAGCAGATATTTCCCCGTCAATGATATAAAACCCATCCTTTTTAATGAACACTGCGCAGTTAATTCACCTGTCCTCCCACATTCATAATTGGGAACAAACTGAACATACACCCACACAAGTCAAATATTAATGAATTAGTTTCCTCTGGTTCCTATCACTGATCCTGTTTTCAATAAATAGAAGCTGCTTTCATTCCTGGTCTAATTTGACAGTTTGTCTATAGAACTGAAGCAAGACACTGAAGTGTTTACTAGTTGTCAGCTACTTCTTAAATGTCTCCTGGTTTCAGAACTTCCTTCAAACCAGCGTACCAAGTTTTGCACAAAATGCTACAAAGCAAAGAAGATGGGTGTGCAGGTGGTTATACTTCTTTTTCAGACTCTCTAAATAACAGGATGTTCTTCCATCTGTTTCATGTTACTTTGCTCCCTTGCATAGCTGGCAGCCCAAGTCTTCAAACTGCATAACTTTGTAACATAGGGGGATTAGTGCCAGTCTTATTTTCAAGGACTCCTTAAATGCATCAACCTTTTACTGCATTTTTAAATCCTCTTCAATTACCACCAAGGAATACCATTTGAGAGTCAAGCCTTAGAGTTCATTTGGGTCCATCAGTCTTTATTTGATCCAAAATGAGTGTTTAAAAAGAACAGCTATAAATTATAGTAATATAAAACATACTGCACAGAAGGGTACAGAGTACTTTCAGAGGTAATTTTTCAAGGGAGTTTGAAACTTCAGTACAAACATTTATCCCACAATTCTGGTGGCTAACCTTTCAATAGAGAGGGTTGAAGTGAGCTATTTAGGATAATCATGCATTTCATATATCAAATGTCTAAGTTTAGTAACCTGGCTTTACTGTGACTTTTTATAAATATCGATATGAAGTTATTTCTAGTTAGTTTTATGGCAGTTTGAGGGTGACGTGAGTGTACATTTTAAGTACGATTTACAGAAAATTAGAATTATACAGATGTAGCAGCATCTGGGCTAGTAGAAGCAATCCTGTATCTTTATAATAACCCCTCTTCCTTTTTTAAAAAAAAATCATAAAATGATGCAATACATGATGAGCATGCAGAATTTAAATATGTACCACTTGATTTTATTGTTATTACTACTGCTGTGCATTGCCCTAGTTTTGATATTGTTTTATCTCTGCATTTTGCCACTCACCATAGCCCTTTTCAGAGAGGTTAATTTTAGTAGGAACTTTCACAACTCCTTAAAACTGAATGCTCTGTCCTTTATTGGTCACACCTTTGTAGGGGGATGTTGGGCCTCAGAGCACAGAGGCAGACCTGGGTTTGATCTTCCCTAAATGGTAGTTCCATTTCAAGCCTCTTTTGTCTACTGTACTTAAATCCAGAATTGGCTGAAAGTGTGAGAATGACTTGAATGTCTGCAAACCTCAAGACAGTCATGTTTATTATGGGTATTTTATTCTCTAGGGAGCCACCTACTTGCTGTCATCTGTGCTTGGAAAGGGTTGGTACCCATAAGCTAACTAGCATGAAATTCACTTTACACAAAGAGTAGCATACAAAATTATCTTTCCTTTTCATGGGATTTCTTTCTAGGTTTACATCTTTGCCAATGAATATGATTTTGTCCCCAAAGTTCAGCATTCTCCCATAATATTTGATAAAAACAGTAGACAAGAATTCAGGGGTGTAAGTTGTAGCTG
>NW_017728998.1:26386615-26387476 GCF_001723915.1 Gavialis gangeticus | reverse complement strand
TTCACATCTTTGCCAATGAATATGATTTTTGTCCCCAAAGTTCAGCATTCTCCCATAATATTTGATAAAAACATTAGACAAGAATTCAGGGGTGTAAGTTGTAGCTGTGTTGGTCTAAGGACATAGGCAGACAAGGTTCCTTGGGTAAATTTGACATCTTTTGTTAGACCAACTCAAACAAGAATGGCGTTCTAAAAGTTGTACTTTTATTTAAAAAGAATTGATGTTGTTCTCAGGAAGGTGGTTTGAACTTCTCTGTGTAAAATGTGCCACTTAAAGATGCAGAACTGGAAGGGGTCTTCTGGGTCACTGAGTTCAATCATCTGCTATCACAGGCAACCACATCATATAATCTCTTTCATAAATCTATCAAGCGCTGTTTGCTCAGGCTGGAGCAGATCTTTATCCAAGTAAATGTGTCTGAGCTGTTGATGACTGCATCCTAAAAATTCTCCTTTTATCCCCCCTTAGCTGGTTCCTATTGTTTGTTTGCCAAGCATGTTATATCTCATGCACCCATTATTTTCATAAGACCAGTGACTCCTTTAACAAATATCTCTAATAGCAAGTAGTAGCCTAAGAGTGTTGTAGCCACGATGGTCCTGAAAACATATGAAAGGCAAGGATTATTTTGTGTTGTCTTTTTATTGGACCAGCTGGATGGTTGGGAGAGATGTTGGACAAGGATTTGGGAGACCCATTTTCAGGTCTGAGAAAGAAACAAGTACAGACGAAGCTAAATAACCATTTAGGAGGCAGATGTTACTATGTATTATCTTACAGTGGAAAATTCACAGCGTGAAGAGAAAAGGAGCCAGACTACACAGTAACATCTACTTCCTACATGTTATTTAGCTTGGC
>NW_017728998.1:26385878-26386257 GCF_001723915.1 Gavialis gangeticus | reverse complement strand
CCTCTTTTGTCTACTGTACTTAAATCCAGAATTGGCTGAAAGTGTGAGAATGACTTGAATGTCTGCAAACCTCAAGACAGTCATGTTTATTATGGGTATTTTATTCTCTAGGGAGCCACCTACTTGCTGTCATCTGTGCTTGGAAAGGGTTGGTACCCATAAGCTAACTAGCATGAAATTCACTTTACACAAAGAGTAGCATACAAAATTATCTTTCCTTTTCATGGGATTTCTTTCTAGGTTTACATCTTTGCCAATGAATATGATTTTGTCCCCAAAGTTCAGCATTCTCCCATAATATTTGATAAAAACAGTAGACAAGAATTCAGGGGTGTAAGTTGTAGCTGTGTTGGTCTAAGGACATAGGCAGACAAGGTTC
>NW_017728998.1:26375268-26385737 GCF_001723915.1 Gavialis gangeticus | reverse complement strand
CCCCCCCCAGCCCCATGGCCCTGCTTGTGCCCCTCATTCTCCCCCACAAGCCCCTTGCTGGTGCCCTTTGCCCCCCCAACCCACAACCCCCTGCCCACCCCAGCCCCTGGAAGGGGCCCCCACCTGCCGGCGCTGTGGGGTCAGGAACCCAGGTCCAAAGCCCCATATTCCTGGCAGGAGTGGAGCAGAGCCTGGCTTCCCCTACCTGCTGCAGGCTCAGCATGGGAGGGGGAGCCACTGCTGCACACATTCCCAGAGAGGCAGGAGGACCCATGCCCCCCAGATCTGTGCATGGGGTGGGGATAGGCACAGGCTTCCTGCTGCAGGCTCGGACTCCTGCCCTGCTGCCCGTCCCTGGAGTGTCTGCAGCCCAGCAAGTGTGACCCAGTGCTGCAGGCAACAGTAGGGCCATGCAGGGATCTTTTTGCCACTGCAAACTTCATGCTGCCCTGGTGTCCCCTGCATGCACAGCAGCAGCAGGGGCAGCAGCGTGGGGTTCGCCAGCAGTTTCATTTCAATGCTGTTTCGACTTATTTTGAGCTTGAAACAGTGAAATCAAAATGAAACAGAGAGCTTCAAAACAGCCTCAAAATGGAAAAAGGCAAACTGAAATATTTCAAAAATTTTTAAACATTTCGAGTTCCAAAGCTCACGCTGGGCTTGCCTGCGGGGGAACAGAGACTAAAGTCAGAAGAAGGAGGGAGAAGAGCTGGGAGGGGGTGGGGGGAAGGAGTGCTCTCATTATTGACTGTGTAGCTGGCCAGTGACTGCCATCCTTCCCTGAGGTCCCTTCCAATCCCAGTGCTCTGGGGGAGGGATGGAAAAACAGCATAAAAGGCAGCATGGTTTGAACTGCCCTGCTTTCTGCCTTGGTGTCACTTGAGTGAGGGTGTACCTTAACACACACACACAGTGTCACCCACCCATGGTATGAGTTTTGCCTGTCAGCAGGCAGAGGTGCAGGGCCCCAGAACCCCTGCACCTATCTCCTTGACAGCTGGCAGCCTTTGTGGCCTCAGTAGGGGCTATCAGGCCTGCAGCTTTCACCCTGCTGCACCTTCACACACACAGTGTCACCCATATCATGAGTTTTGCTTGTCTGCAGCTTGAGGTGCAGTTTCCCCCAAACCCCTGTACCTATCTCCTTGAAACTTAGCAGGCTTTGTGGCCTCAGCAGGGACTACCACCCCTGCAGTTTTGACCCCACTGTGGCTTAACACATACATGTGACGCGAGTTTTTTGCTGTCAAGACTTTGAGGTGCAGTTTCCCTGAAAACCCTATACCTATCTCCTCAAAACTTGGCAGATTTCATGCCCTCAGAAGGGTCTATCATTCTTGCAAGTTTCATCCAAATCAGGCAAGAAATGACAAAAGTATAGGCTTTTTCAATCTTCCCCATTATAGCCTATGGGCAAAGCGTCAAAACAGCAAAACTGTTTCAATGAAACGAAACAGAACAGTGGTTTCAAATCAAAATGAAATTCAAAACAAAATGCTGTTCCATCGACACATCAAAATGCAAGTCAAAACAGAACAGTGTCATTTTGCACAGCCCTAGCAAGGAGCTCCCTGCATAACCCCACTCTTCCCTTCAGCACTAGGTGACACCTGCTGGGCTGCAGAGAGCCCAGGGGCGGGCAGCAGGACAGAAACCTGAACCCACAGCAGGCAGCCCATGCCCAGGCCGTGCACAGATCTGGGGGGCATGGGTCCCTGTTGCACCCCACTGTGTGCGCAGTGGTGGGGAGTCGGCCCCACCCCATCCACCACCCAAAGATCCACCTGTGGCCTCGCCCTGCTCCCCTCAGGGGCCCTGCAGCTGTGCATCGTGGCCCTGGGTCCCTAGCCCCATGCACGGTCTAGCTGGGCAGCAGCCCAGCCCAGCTCCCTCCCTCCCTACAGGGGCCTCAATCCCAGCCCCCACTTACCTATGGGATCTGCTCTCAAGGCTGCCTGGTGACCATGTGCATAAAAACGCACATGGCACCCTCTGCCTGACCACCCTCCTCCTGCTCCCTCCAGCCCCTTGCAGGTGGTAACTCTGCCAGCCTGCAGAGAGCTCTTTGCAAGACTGCAAAGTCCATTGGTTTGTCCATTAAAATGAGAAATCCACGTTTTCCTCCAGTAAGGGGGAAATCTGCATTTTTCTCCATTTATCGTAGTAAACAGAAAACCCAGATCCTGCTTATTAGAAGTAATGGTGGCTTATGAGAAGGTGTGCTTCATTTAAGCTTCTAATTTAAATTCAGTAAGAAAGTGTTGATGAGCTGGGACACTCAGATGATGACACTATGCAACACGGGTAATAAGCAAAATGCGTTCAATTTGTGTATTGAGGAAGTCTATCACAAGCAGGAAACTAAGGGATCGGAACAGTTTGTATTTCTACCAAAAGCAATACAGAAATCAATTCAACAATATCTTCTGCATGCGATCAATTTTAAGAGTCTGCCATGAAAATCTTTCCACAAGTAGAATTCTATTAGTGGACAACTCATCTAGCTGCCTGAAGTTAAGAAAATACTCAATATGGCTGCATTCAAGTGATCGCGTTTGTTAATGTGGCAACCTGGGAGCACAGAGCAGAAGTACAGAAAATCGAAATTCACAGGTATTCCCTTCCATTGCAGTTAGAACAGTGCTAATAATTGCACTTGCTGTGTGCAGATCATGACTTTGTTTTTCCTGACAGCTACGTTAATTTGTATAAAATTTACACGAGTAAGAGAATTTAAGCAAATCACTTGTGTAAAGTTAGGGGGAATGAAAATCACAGATACGCTGCTGAAATTGTATGTAATGGGATAATTAGACCCTTAGGAGTTAGTAGTATTGGTAGGGTTTTTAAAAAGGTTTATTATTTTCCTGTGAGAAAACACTGTCTAAAGTATTGACATTTTCAACACTATCTAGAGCTAAAATAGACATTAACAGTCTGTGTTGCCTTGTTTGCATTCATAAGAAGGTAATTATTGCATATTAAAGATAATTTGATTGTTATAGGAGCACTAATTGAGTTTAAGTAAGTATGTAAAAGATAAATCTAATTGTCATGTTAGTGACTAAAGTTAAAGAGCAAGGAATGTTTGCAGAGGAATTAAAAAGATTGTCCAGGCAAGTTAATTCAAGATCAATTCTTTTGTAAATATGCAACTTATCATGTTGTAAGAAAAAATTATGTTTACAGATGGTACAAGAACATAATGACTGTATCTGTTACCCAAAACATTACAAAATAAGTAATTTGCATTTTATATTTAAATTAGATGCTTCAATTAATGTCTTTTTAAAATGTATATTTGACACTGACTTCAGGACTAATGCTAATGTACAAAGAAAATGCTTTTTTTTTCTTTTCAGCCAAACAAACTTATTCTGTATTCAAAAGCAAACATAAAATTAAACTGATTTTATTTCCTTTTAGAAAATTTTACCATAAGTATTCAAATCTTTATGCTGTATAGATACGGTAGAATTCAACAGACCATTTTGTTTTTTCCTTTATAGTCAATAGTGCCTCACCAGGTAATTCTGTGATACAACTGATTAATTTCCACAGCTCTGTGTGATGATGCTCTATTATGATGTGGGAGGTAACAGAGCTAGGATTAAAGTTGCAGGAGTGTTTCTATTCAAAGCCAAATTTTCAAACTTTTCTTGGCTTGAAAAGAGATACAATACTTCAGGACCTGGTGATGGGGCAAATTTAATGCCTAATAGGAAAGGTCTTCTTAGGTACAGTTTACTTTCTCCAGAATTATTTATTTTTCTTTAAATAAAAAATATATATATTATTTGTGTGCATCAAAGTAGGTTACCCAGCCTAGTGGAAACTCATTTTTTGGTGCCTACAACAACTCCAGTTGAAGACTTCTATTCCCACCCACACCAGTAAATTCTGAATATCCTTCATACTACACCGTTGGTTTGGGAAGTGATTGCTGTTGGTTGGCAAAGAGGTCTATAGAGAAATATCTCCCAAAGGGACAATTCTCTGTTCTTACTGAAAACAGTGAATGCACCTCGACAGGGCCTTGAGCCTGAGGCTCTGTTTTGGGGTACTTTTTGTTTTTGTGCTGAAGATCTTAAGTTTGTCATGAATGTTAGTGGGCAGCAGTGTGTGGGAGGTGCTGATGCAGATACAGTGCTTTTGCCACGGTCTAGCTGAGATTGGGACGCAGATAAAAATAAACTGGCTGAACCTCAGTCCAGACAATGCTAATGGGAGATTTCTGGAACTGTCAGAGGAGACCGCAGAGATTATTTCAGCCCCTATGATGGAAGGAACATGTCCTTCTTTAATAAATAATGTTCACAGCTTATGGGTAATTTTAGATCCCACTGTTCTCTGAGGATCATATTGAAGCAGTGGCCTAATCAGCTTCTTACCATCTATGCCTGGTTAGGAAGTCGCAACCTTTTCTTTTGGGCACGAGCCTTGCCTTGCTGTTGTCCATACGTTTGTCACCATTGACTTTTGAGGTTAAACTTACAATAGGTTCTACCTTAAAAACATTTGGGTTGCACAGAACATGGCTGGTGCAAAATATATAGCAACTTGTTTAGTGAGCAGAACACATCTCACTAAAAGCACATGACATTACCTTTGAAGGATCTGATCCTGCAATCACCCAGGAATTGCCTGTTATTGTAAGTTGGAGTTGCATGGCTGAACACAACATGGATGCCCTGATCTCCCAGCAATGTATAGGCCAGAAGCTCTATAAATCAAGGTTATACTGCAACCTCCACCTGACAAATCATATATGAGATGGGAAGTCATTCTAATGGATCAAGACTTTCTGCAAAGCCTATCTGAATTCACACTGTAAGTGTCTCCTGCAGTCATTCCGTTTATAAACTCCAGGATGTTAAGTTCTATGCATCAGAGAGAAAGGCTGATTCAGTGACCAATAAATGTATTTTTGGCTGTGAGAATGAACAAGTAAATCGTTAATGACTAGTGCTAATTGCTTCTATCATGTTTGCTGACTCATGACAGATCATGTCATTACGTTCCTGCCAGGCAATCTCAGATTAAGACTAGCGGAAATAATTGTTAATACCACCTTCAGCTAAATGAAAGCAAGCTAGTCCTAATCAGTCCAGCTGAACAGTATTTTCTAATTTTCTGTTTTACTGTTACTATTAGATTTACTGGGGGAAGAGATGGTTACTGTCCCTGGTTATGTGATGCAAAAGATAAATGATAGAATTGCTGTCCCTCCCTTACCCATCTCATAATTTTAGAAGATCTTCTTCCTTTCCCATTGTGCATAATATCGGCCATCAAAACAGAGATAAGTGAAGAAGCAAAAACATTTCCTTTTAACAAGAGATCAAGAGCAGTAAACCATTTCTGCTACAGCACACTATAAATTTTAAACCTCCTTCCCCACTCCCACCTGCTCTTTCCAGCACTGAGAATTTTCAGGGAAGATTCCTCCTGCACAAAACAAATAGCAAAAATTAATTAGCTTCATGTCAGAAGAGCAAATGACAGTCTATTCTTTATAAAGTCATTTATTGCTTGATTGGCCAGATATTATCAGGGGCCATATTCTAATTATGTTCTCATATACTCATTTTTCTTCTGAATGCCTGGCAAAAATGCACTCTTCATGTCTAGTCATGCTTTCCTTTTTTAAAACAGTATCTGGAACCAGCTCATTTTCATGGTTTCAGAGTTCAGAGACAGCCGTACAGGTTGCTCACTGTTCTGACTTCTACAGTAGCAGTAGTATCCCCCAGACACTGACCAGCCAGTGGTGATATATGGCAAGCAACTTCACTGATGTAATACTGAGTAACCATTGAGCTAGAGAGAGAAAAGCAAGTGCAAAATAAAATGGTTCTGTATCCTACAAAGCACAACAGGGAAAGGAAGGGAGATTTGCCTAATGAATGTTTAAGTATGTATTAAGTATTAATTTGGGCAAGGATGGAAACCCAGGTCTTACCCCTGCCCTCTGTCTCCCTACAATATCAGTATACTTACATCAAAGCTATAGAGTTATTTGCTTTTTAGCTCTTTGGCCCAAAGGATATCTAATATCCCACAGTACTTGCAACAACTTCAGCAGGAGAGAGGGATTATACTATCGCTAAGATATGCTATAACTAGGTAGTGGTTAGATGGGTGGCGGAAGGTTTAGGTTCAAATTATCTTCAGCAGCAAGATAATTTGAACCTGGTTCTTCCACCTCCTACCCAGCCCCTTGTGCAAAAAAGGAACAACACTACAACTGTCTCTAATTATGTTTTTAATGAAAAATGCTGGGGTAGGCACTTGTCTCTAGGAGATGGTTTAGGATTATAATGCTGTAGTGGAGGTTGGTGCCAGCAGCCCAGAGTTAAGGGCCTAAGTCTCAAAAATCAGTGGGACCTAACCCTGGTACCCTGCATGTCCTTTGGCTAGCCAAGGTAGCTTTCCAGTCAACATCCTGGCTTCTGTGAGCTTCATTCTGGGATATCTAATTCAAGGAGTGGATTCCATTAAGTTGCAGAGGGTGTAAAAATTGACTGTAAATGATTATCTTCTTTCTTTTCTGGATGTGATGCATCTCTTTGTTCACATAGACTTTAGTCAGTTAGGAGGAATATGATGATCTTCCAAATCACTGCTTGATTTCTCTCATGGGTGACTGGTGCCACCTTAGTCGGGGAAGTACATGCCCCCCCCACAGTGACCAGTCAGTGACTGAGGGGGTGGTCCTCCTGCAGCCAATCTCACTGACTGGGGGTGGGGAGTCTCCCCGTGGCTGATTGCAAGGCAGCTGATCACTGCAGCCAGTTCCTGGCCAGCACTCATGGGGGAGGGGGGGGGAGGCACTGGTGCTCCCACCTGCCTCATCAGCTCATCACCTAAGTGGCATGTACAGCCACTCAGGGGGTGCACCAGCACTCTTAGGGGGTGCATGTGCACCCTCATGCACCTCCTATGTGTCACCATTGGTTTCTACACGAAGTGATCCTTTAGAGGGTGCTCAGAGAAGTAGTAGTGAGTCAGGTACTTTTACATTATGACTTTTTCCATCTTTTCTGGTTCCTAGCCCTATATCAGTACAGTGGGGAGTGGGGATAAGAAATATATGTTTTAGATACAGGAATGTTTTACTATCAAATAAAAAGGGACAAAACTTTTTTATGCATAAGCTTCTCTGTTGTAATTTCCTGAGTGCATGCTCTTCTTACTCCCTGGGGAGTAGGGTAAATCACAGGAAGGCTGATGTACCCCAGATTATCAGCCATTCACAATGTCAAAGGAGTATGCACAGTATGAAGAGCTGCCTGTGGTAAATCCCCATCTTCTTTCACCTCACAGTTTTTCTGCCTATGCTTATGACTGCCAAAATAGGCATTCAAAATAGGAGTTGAAGAAGTAGAGGACATGGTAGAAAAGGAAAATAAATCTGTCACCTTGACGGAAGGAAAGAAGGAAAAGGAGACTGTAGCAAAAGTGGTAAAGGTATAAAACCTATCTTAAGGGGTTTACAGTCATTACAGAGACAGTACTGGGGACTTAGCTCTCAACACATCATAGGAAGTGCTCAGAATTTCTGGCCATGAAGTCCAATGTGTGTCAATTTTGAAAAGGATTTATGAAAATAGAAACTAGCACCATTTTGAAAATCACCAAATGACTAATGGGAATGTGTTGGCCTGAAGATGCTCCTAGCACTGCAGCTGATTAATTACTGGGAAAGAAATATCTATGGAAATTTCACTGCCATATCAATGAATAACTACCTGCTGAAATGTGGACTCTATGAAACCCAGGTGTAATTAGCATGTAATGATTTTTGCTCATCTGAATTATTTGTTTCTAAAATCCCCTGATCTCTCAAGTAATCTGACAGTTAATTATAACCAGGACCCATAGTAGGGGTGAGGTGAATCATTTGGCACATAAATACGGAGCTGGCTGCCCACAAAAAAAAAAAATGGACTTGTGATAGATGACACAGTACTCATTTTTTCGTAGATGATAGGTAGTGAGTAGAGCTAGCTGAAAAAAGATATACATGCAGAGAAACATTATTTTTAAAGACTTTTTTTGTGTGCGTTTGGTTTTTATTTTTTTTTTTATTGGGGAAACCCACCCCTCCCCATGGCTGCAGCATCCAGCCTCCTCCCTCCCTCTCTTTCCAGTTCCTGTGGCTGCTCTCACAGCACTGTGCTGCCAGCTCCATGCAGGCTGCCAGCATTGCAGCCTGAACGGGCAAACCACGATTCCCAAGGACCTCCCCATGACCCTTTACAATGTTCTTGTGACCCACTTTTGGGCCATGATCCATGGGTTGAGAAACACTGTTTTAATTCACCAAGTACTTAAAGTCAAATTGCTTTCATTTCAAATCAGTGCATTTGTCAAGAGACAAAAGCACTTGCCAGTAGACCAAACTAAATATTTTTTGTCCAACTCCACTCAAGACAACCAATCTCTGAAGCAGTCCCACCTGTTTTGGTACTCTCCATACGTGATATGGAAGGAATGTAAAGGGGAGATAGATGGTAGGGCTGTGCAAAGCTTCAGGTGCTCATTCGATCTGGAGGAGATTCGGCCCGATTCAGAGGCTGAATCTCCGAATCCAAATCGAATCGGAAGGCCCATAAAAGGGTCTGAATTAATTCAAAGCTCTTCAAATCAATTCAGAAAAGATTCAGAGAGATTCAGGTAGTCCCTGCTCACTGCCGCAGGGAGCTGGACCTGGACTCCATGCTGGCAAGTAGTAGGGGACAGAAGGAGGGGAGAGGGGACCATGGGGGGGCCCCCACCAGGCCCCGTCCCCTGCCTGCTCCCTCAGCCCCCTGAGTGCCCCCTGCACCCTGCTCGCTCTCCCAGCCATGTCAATAGCTGCCCCACCTGGCCCCAGCATCCCGGCTCTTTAAAAATAAATAAATAAATAAAACCCCACACTCACCAGCTCCTGCAAGGTGGGGCAGCAATGCCCATTGCCCCCACTGCCCCATGCTGCATGGAGGGCTCTGCCAAAAGCCTTCATCCTCCTCCCACTCTCCCAGCCCCATCAATTGCTGCCCCACCAAGCCCAAGACCCCCAGCTCTTTAAAAAAAAAGCCCCACACTCAGCGGCTGCTCTAGCAGCCTCTGGGACTTCTGGGGTCTCATGGCAGAGCCCCCCACATAGCACAGGGCAGTGGGGAGGGCAGTGAGGATTTCCTCCCCGCCTGGCAGGATCTGGAGAGTGCAGGCCTTTTAAGTGCTGGGACACTGGGGACTGGCAGGGCTGCCATTGATGGGTGATGGGGCTGGGAGAGCAGGTGGAAGATGGGGGCTCCTGGCAGAGCCCCGCATGCAGCACGGAGCAGTAGGGGGCAGCAGGGATTGTCCCGCCTCCTCCCCCCTGGCTTGGCAGGAGCTGCTGAGTGTGGGACTCTTTTTTTTTTTTTTTGCTCTTTTTAAAGAGTCAGAACACTGGGGCCGGGCAGGGCAGCCATTGACATGGCTGGGAAAGTGGGTGGGGGTTGGGGCCTGTTTGACTTGGGGATTCGGCCACATTGGCAGCAGTTGAATCTAAGAATCAAATTTGGCCGAATCAATTTGGGTCAGTGACTCGAATCACCAAATTGAATCACTGTCCCCCAAAATGGATTAATTCAAATCCAAAGCAAATATTAGCCACTTTGAACAGGCCTAAAGACAGGTAACAAGATACTGTTGGCTACACTTAGCTAAATTGTGAATTCTTTAGTGACTTGAAGCTTTAAAAGTAGAGTCTTCTCTACAAGAAGTGGAGGCTTGCCATGTAACTAATATCTGGCTGACAGCAAGGCAGAAACATTGATTGTTATCTTTAAGAACTTAGGGAGGTCAGGTTAGCTCACACGGAGCCATATTACCTTAGTTCTAGGAACTGGCATGTGCTGAGCAGTTTTGAGTGAGTGGGATATGCTTCACAGCAGCACTTCTGGGAAGGACCCCCTTATGCTAGACACTGTGCATGGAACAAACAGATGTTTTCTGCTCCAAAGACTTCCTGTCTAACTGCTAAATTCTGTTTTACCCAGTAGGTATCTAATGTGCAACTACTGGCAGTGTCCTAACTAGAATCAGCAAGGTGTTCTGCTTCATCTATGTACATCACAAAGACTGTGGCGCTAGTTAACCAAAGACTGCGGTGCTGGTATCATAGGAAAGACTTGGCTTCCATGATCACAGCCCACTGTTTGGCGAGAGAGGCAGCAAGCTGCTGGGAAGAGATGGCATCCACCTCTCTCCCCTGGGGAGGAGGCTCTTCTCAGCCAGACTGGCTGACCTGCTCCATCGGGCTTTAAATTAAGCCCGCTGGGGGACGTGGGGACTACTGCCACTGCTGGCCCGCTGAGCAAACCTGGCAAAGCCAGAGGGCAAAGGCACTTAAGGGAGCCCACCCTTGCCCCAGCCCTGGTACAATCTGTGGGCAAGGCAAGAGCCCCCAAGGGGACACTTGCCTGTCTGTATACAAA